>NW_027441125.1:311915-623831 GCF_949628215.1 Phalacrocorax aristotelis | reverse complement strand
CCCTACTTGCTCCACAACTCCCACACCAACCACCCAGCGCGGCTCGCCTTTCAGCCCCCAGACCGAGGAGCCTTGCCCTGGGACGGCCCTTACATGTCAGCAGAGTTGTTCCAGCTCTCACCCTGTCCCTACCCAGCTGAGGACGTCTGTGTCCGTGGGAGACACCCAGACACTCCCCCTGCTGCGTGGCAGTCCCCTGCCCCGTCAGTGAAAACTGCGGCAATATCGGCTAAGTTTAAAAGCGTCGGCAGGAGGTGCAGAATACGTAAATAAAGCGGCGGTTGGCTGCCGGGTATGGGTGCGATATAAATACATTTTGTTTATAGGCCTTCGTGCCTATTCAGCGTTGAACGGCACCGCAGCCCACCCAGCCCGGGGCTCGGAGAAGGGTCTCTCCAAGGGCACAACCTAAGACAGCGCAGGAAGCCCAGCTGCCACGCTCCCAGTCGCTACGGGACGCTCACTTACAGTTACACTGACGAGGGTACGGATGAGGCTGGAACTAGCAGAAATGCTGACTCTTCTGGCCTTTTATTCGTGGAAGATACAGCGCGCGAGCCTCGGCGGCTCACAGGAGAAGCGTGCAGTGCTGCCTGACTCTCATTCTCAGCTCACGTACTACTGCCAAAGCTCCTGCCCTGTGCTGTGCCAGATGCCGGCTGGCGTGAGCGCCTGGGCTCCTGAGGGACCCCCTTGTCCTGAGAGCCAGAAGTACTCACTTCCCTTTGCATGAGGCCTGTAGGAGATATACCCTGCAATTTTAAAAATCTGTATCAAACGTGGCAGACTCAAAAGAGGGCATTTTTAAAAAGGCAGGTTTGTTTTCTTTTTTAACTTTACGATCTACAGCCTAGCAAAGAGCTCCCTTTCAGTGTCAGTCGCTTGGCTTTCTCCCCTACTGACGAGGTCCCAGCCTCCCGGTGAGATCTCGCTGGAGATATTCTCAGTTTCCCTCGAGTACGTGGCTGCCCTGGCCCGAGGCCAGCGAAGAAGCTGACTTTGCCCGTGCCTGAATCAGCAACACGTCCAGCAGGCGACTTGCAGAGCCCAGGGAACCCTCGTAAAGAGGTTTGGGGGTGGGGCGCGCCACATCTGCGGCATCGGCCGTGGGAAAGGACCGGCGCAGTAAAACAGGTGGGTGAAACCGCGGCGCGCGCCAATACGTGCTGCTGCCTGGGGCATCGCTTTGCTGCGGGTCAAGTCAGATGCTCTCTGTAAGAGCGAGTCAGGGTAAAGGCAGCAGCAGATTTCTTTTCTGCTCATTTTAACAAAGGCTGGACGGAGCCCATAGAGGAAGGCACTACGCGTCTTGCTGGGTTTGTTTCCCTGCCTTCTCGTAAGCTGTCGCGGAAACTTGCACGAGGAAAGCCTGTGCAAGCTGATGATGACAGCCACACACGGTTGAAGAGGGAGCAGATGGTGAGAGCAGAGGTACGCGCTCAGGCTGTGCGCTGGAAGCTAATGCTAATGCTGCAAAATAAAGAGTGGATTTTCTTTTTTGGGTTTAGGTGAGCGCTAAACATTACATGTGCGTGTGTGCGTGTCTCTCTCGCAGGTTTTTGTCATACACCCCACCCTCCCACCCCAAAAAAACAACCCACACATGCCACGCGTTAAACAGTGGTTTTCCATTGTACTTAGACGTGCTTACATAGGTGTGTTGGTTTGTTACTTTTTTTAATGCAGAAACAGCAATACGATAGATTTAATACAGCTAGCAGTTAGACGGGTGTAGCTTTAGAGCGTCGGCTGTTTACAAAGCAACTGCACACCTTCTTTAACTCACAGTTTAAACAAATGAACTTGCAGTGCATCACACGTGCTTTGTACAGTCACGTTCCACACGGCAGGCCAGATGCTTCACCCTGCCTTGTCCTTGTTCCCCCGACTCCGACGGGACCGCCGAGGCCATCCTGGGGACAGCGCCGCTTTCTAGCAGCTGGGTTGCTTGCCTGGACGCCCCACAGACAAACAATCATTTCCCCACTGAACCTCTTCTCAAATATTTTCCTACCCCTGCAGGCCCCACGTCCTTTGGTTCATATTTCCTTTTTTCCGGGCTTTATGCACAGGACCGACGATTTCCAGAAATAGAAACAGAGGCTGATTCAGTCCAGGCTAAACATTCTCTGACCTAAACTAAACTGTCTTCAAAGAGATAGCTGTACCGTAGGCACCACCTCGGGAACAGAAGTTGCCCTGTCATAAAAAAAAAAAAAAAGAAGGAAAACAAGGCATTTCAGGCTGAGGAGGCTGAACGGTGTGCTGGGGGCGGTGGGGAGTTGGAAAGAAACAGTTCAGACGATCAGAGCGAGCTTAGCGTTGCAAAGCGTGCCATTATTTTTAATTTGGCAGTCAGAAGAAAATAGATTCCGACACTGATTTCCTGTGTGCTGCGGGAGTTCTCGCCTCAGCATTCCTGTGCACCATTTTACTTTTGTGTCCCGTCCGCTTCGCTTTTGCGCTGTAGCTCTCCGGTTCTAGCTACGCTTCCCACCACCCCCGTTACTCTTTGACAAGCCCAGCTCTCACTGTGCTTCCCTTCCCGTATGCGCGTGCAGGGAAAAGCCCGCGCGTCTGCCACTACAGGACACGCTCTGGGAGGCAGGAGAGATGACGACGCTCCCTGACAGAGGACACAGCTGAGGGGCGGTCCGCCGGGGCTGGGGAGATGGCAGCACCTTCCCTCAGCTGCCCCATCCGAGCACGGGTGCAGGTGAGCACTGAGGAGAGACAAGCAGGCAGGAGCCGCAGAGCGAGAGAGAAAATAAAATTCACGGGTGGGTGCTACTTACGTCTCATTTGTAGCGCAAGGGATGAATTCTCAGCACATTCTTGGAGCTGCCCCTTTGGGACTCACGGAGAAGAGGGAGGTTGGCCACGCGGTGCAGCCCAGCTCTGCTTCCCCTAAATGGTTTTACTGTTCAGGTGTTGCCCTAATCTGGCCGGTACCCCTGCAAAGAGTTTGGGATTTCTGCTGCCTCTCCGGGCCAGCCGCAGACCCTGACTTCATCGCAGCGAATGACCCTGCGCTCGTCAGAGCGGTTGCCGAGTCAAATCCCGCTGCCTTCCCTGCAGAACCGGTGACCCTTTTTCAGCCCTTGCCCCCTCTTCTCTCCACTCGTTGCCCATCCCTTTATCAGTGCCGGCACCGATCCTGCCTCCAGCTCGCCCTGTCTCCACCTGCGAGCGCCCAACAGGAGCTAAATGTCTCCTCAAGGACGCACGGAAGAGACGCGCAGGTAACCCAGCACAGACCCCCTGCAAACATCTTCTTTCCATTTTCTCTCCTCTCCTGACAGGAAGAGATGACTTAGGAAAAAGCGTACTGCTCACATTTCACCTGCACTGCTTCTACTTTCACTTTCGCTCTCCTTGGCAGTAATTAATAGCGGTGGTTGGGGAGGGCTGGGGCATTCCCCCAAAGCGGCTGCAGTTACATCCGGGCGGTTGTGGCACTCCATTAGCTTTGTCATTTTAAATCTAAATCTTCTGGAATTGTTAGTTCTCGTCAGGAATCACCCGCACCTGCAAATTTTCTTAATGCCTACGCTTGAACCCAGCCACTGTTTAACAGCTCACCTTTATTTCTGTTCATTTAAGAATCTAAAGCTTCGTTTACTGCTTGGGTTGGAAGCAGGAGCTGTCGCTGCCTCTGAACTTTCTAACAGCCCTGTTACAATTTCAGTATTACCCACTCCCAATTTAGCTTTCCAGTTCAATTTTCATTGTAGATTCTAAAACTTTCCTTATTTTGTTTCTGATCAGGAGTCATTAATGCCTGCAGTTGATGTAATAACGGCTGTATTTAGATTGAGCTATTAATGACTCGCAACTCTATTTATGGCATAAAAAAGGACTGCCTTTATTTTTTTTTTAATTACAGATTAGGAATAATGACTGCCTGGTTTGCTCAGTAATAGCTGCGATTAAATTTAGTCACGACTCCTCCCTAAATAAAATGTATTTATTTGCACTCTAACAATTTAACCTTCCCTTTACCGGTCAGGGGCACCGACAAGTGCCCGTGCGTACCTCCGCTCCCCCTGCGCCGGCTCCCCAGGGAACAGCCTCTTACCCTGACCAGAGCCTGCAGCGGACCGTTGTCGTCCCAGCTCCTCGCCCTCGAGAAAGCGGCCGCCTGAAGCGGCAGCAGATCCGCTGCTGCCCAAAGGGGACGGAAATGGCGCGGGGTAAATGATAATACGAAATGATAAATGAATGAAATGATCTCACAAGGGGGAAGAAAACCAGCAAAGCAAAAAACAAACCCCAAACAGAACACCATACCACTAAACCGTCTCACCGCCCCCTCAGCGCCCGAAACAACATCCCGGGAGGAAAAAAAGCAAAGCAGGCCACAAGGGACCTTTCTAGTACAGATGCTGCCAAAGAGTGCCAAGCTCTGGAATCCTTACCTCAGGCAACGCCTCCGCTTCTCTAAACGCCAGAGCACGCCTGCCCGGGGGGCTGAGACAGCCCCAAAGCTGCGACCGCCCGAGGGAACACGGGAGCACCGACGGCAGAGAGGCCCAGGGGCAGCAAGAGCTGCCCGAGCCCCGGCTGGGGCTCTTCGACCCCCGGGCCCCGCCCCCGCCCTTCCCACAGCGCCCCGCAAAAGGGGCGGGCCGAGCCCCCCCGAGGGATGAAGGCTCGCAGGGTGGCAGCAGAGAGCAAAGTGCGCCACACAGCACCAAAGTGGGTGGGTGGGGTCAGGTGGGTCGGACATCAGACGGCCCGCCTGCCCATCGCCGGGGGCAGGGCCCGTTGCTAAGAGCGTGGCGAGGGGTATCAGGACCGCCCTCAACGGGCTATCGCAAGGGGTCAACACCTGTCGCTAGGGGCTGTGCCTACACGGTTCCGGCCCCCACGGTGACGTCACCACGTAGCGTGCGGGGGGTCACTAAGTGGCGTGGAGAAGTGAGCGCGGCAAAATGTCGCTACAGCCCGTGCACGGCTGCTGGCTGCAGTACCGCAGTTTGGTCGCACGGTGGCAGCAGAGAGCTAAAAGGTCGCCACTGCGCATGCGCGGCTGCCCACCTGCGGTACGAGGGTTTGGGCGCTCGGTGGAAGTAGGGGGCAGAAAATAAAGCGCCACCGCGCATACGGAACTGCCTGGCTGCAGTACCGGCATCTGCTTGCACGGTGGGAGCAGCGACCAGAGGAAAACTTCAGCCTGGGGAACGGGCAGCTTCCCGTCTGCAGTACCCGGTTTTGATCGACCGGTGACTGCCGCGATCGGGTAAGGGGCGGGTGGAAATCTCTACCAGGGTAGCGCAGCTCCCGCCTGCAGTCCCGGGGTTCGGTCGCTTGGTGGAAGCAGCGAGCAGAAAACAAAGTGCGCATGCGCGGCTGCCCACCTGCAGTACCGCGGTTTGATCGCACGGTGGCAGCAGAGAGCAGAAAAGGCGCCACTGCGCATGCGCGGCCGCCCACCTGCAGTACCGCGGTCTGATCGCACGGTGGCAGCAGAGAGCAGAAAGAGACGCCACTGCGCATGCGCGGCCGCCCACCTGCAGTACCGCGGTCTGATCGCACGGTGGCAGCAGAGAGCAGAATGAGGCGCCACTGCGCATGCGCGGCTGCCCACCTGCAGTACCGCGGTTTGGTCGCTGGGTGGCAGCAGAGAGCAGAAAAGGCCCAATGCGCATGCGCGGCTGCCCACCTGCAGTACCGCGGTATGATCGCACGGTGGCAGCAGAGAGGATGAAGTGACGCCACTGCGCATGCACGACTGCCCACCTGCAGTACCGCGGTCTGATCGCACGGTGGCAGCAGAGAGCAGAATGAGGCGCCACTGCGCATGCGCGGCCGCACACCTGCAGTACCGCGATTTGATCGCACGGTGGCAGCAGAGAGGATGAAGTGACGCCACTGCGCATGCACGACTGCCCACCTGCAGTACCGCGGTCTGATCGCACGGTGGCAGCAGAGAGCAGAAAGAGACGCCACTGTGCATGCGCGGCCGCCCACCTGCAGTACCGCGGTCTGGTCGCACGGTGGCAGCAGAGAGCAGAAAGGCGCCACTGCGCATGCGCGGCCCCGCACCTGCAGTACCTCGGTTTTGATCGCTCGGTGACTGCCGCGAGCAGGGTAGCGCAGCTTCCCCCGTGCTGTTCCGCGGCTCGGTCGCTCGGTGGCAGCAGCGAGCACAAAAAGGCGCCAGTGCGCATGCGCGGCTACCCACCTGCAGTACCGCGGTTTGATCGCACGGTGGCAGCAGCGAGCACAAAAGGCGCTACTGCGCATGCGCGGCTGCCCACCTGCAGTACCGCAGTTTGGTCGCACGGTGGCAGCAGAGAGCAGAAAAGGCCCACTGAGCATGCGCGGCCGCCCACATGCACTACGAGCGTTTGGGCGGTCGGTGGAAGCAGGGGCAGAAAGTAAAGCGCCACTGTGCATACGGAACTGCGTGGCTGCAGTACCGGCATCTGCTTGCACGGTGGCAGCAGCGACCAGCGGAAAAAACTTCACCCTCGGGAACGGGCGGCTGCCCGTCTGCAGTACCCGGTTTTGAGCGCTCGGTGACTGCCGCGAGCAGGGTAGCGCAGCTGGCCCCCGCTGTTCCGCGGTTCGGTCGCTCGGTGGCAGCAGCGAGCAGTGACACATCGTCGCCACTGCGCATGCGTCTGTTCCGGGTGCAGTACCGCACTTTGGCCGCACGGTGTCAGCAGGGTCCACCATCGCCACTCCGCATGCGCGATTCCCGGCTGCCGTAGCACAGCACGGCGGCAGCGGCAGGACGTCCCTGACTCTTCTCTGGGGCAAGACCCGCGCCGGCTCTGGGTCACGTTCGCCGGGATAACGGAACTGTTACTGCGTGCGCAGAGCTCATGTTTCTCTGCACCTTCCCCACTCCCGCAGCCCCAGCAGTGTCAGTCGTTGCCTCCGCACCGCCCACCACCAAAGTGCCTCGAGCATTTTAGTCCTTCCGTCTCGACTGCTTTAAAAATCAGGTGGCCGTTACCGTCCTCCCTCCTGCCCCACTCACCCCCACCCCACGCCCTAGGGAGGAGAAGCAGCACAAACGACCTGGGGAGAAAGGTCCCCTTTCCCACCCCCCACCCCCCCGGAGTGAGCCCCATCAGTTGCTGTAGGCCTGCGGCATCAGGGCTGTGACAGGGAGAGCAGCAAGTCAACAGGTCCTAGAGGGTTAAAGAAGAAAATCAATCAGGGGAACACAGCTGCCCTTCCGAAGGCAGGCTGCCTGGGGTGAGGGGGGCAGCTGTGCGTCAGGGCACGGGGCAGCCAGGCAGACCAGGTGCCAGTGGCTGACCTGCAAAGGAGTTGTGCGCTGCTGAGCCTTGGGCTTCGTTGGCTTGGCAGCGCCTCGCCTCTGCACTGCCAGGACCCTGCTCTGCTCATCCTGCGTAAGCACAAGGCTTCAGCGAGCACAGAACAGGAGGCCAGGGAGAGGGAGGACGTCACCGGGGAAAAAAAAGTCATGCGGGGGGGCCATGTCAGGGGAAAGCGTTTGGGAGGGCACAGACACACGCAGAGGGAGGGCGGGGGAGGAGGCGGACACCGCTGGACAGGGGCATGTCTGGGCAGACACGCCATGGGGAACATGCATGGGGATGACTGACACCAGGGGGTCCCCCCAGGATAATCCACAACGGGCAACTCACCTGGGCTAACCTGCAGCAGATGATCCGCTCCAGATAACTGACCCGCTCCGGAGAATCCATTCCAGATAAGCCCCAGCAATGCCCCTCAAACTGCCGGTGTTTCACCCCAAATTTTCCCCAGTTTAGGGTTTTCGGTGGGTTTATTTAGTTTTGGTGATTTCCGGTTGGATGGTTTGGCTTTTTTTGTTGTTGTTCGGGTTACTTTGGTTTTGTCCGTTTGGGTTTTTTTTTTTTTTTGCTGTTCCATAAGGTAAAAGTTGGGATTGCTTTTCCAAACGGTTCACTTCCGGGTTTTTTTCACCCTTTCCACAACATTGAAATTGGCGATTTTTTGCTTTTGTGCATGAGAATGGTTAGCAGGGTTCCGCCCCCCCACCCCCGCTTTTTTTACCCCCCTCCTTTCCAACTGCACAAACCCAGCAGGAGTGGGCTTTCCCAAGAGCCCCGAATTGTTTTCTTTCCCCCAAACCTGTTTGGGGTTTTTCACCCCCCATTGCAGACCCAGACTCAGGGGCTTTGGAGTGTGTGTCTGCCCTGGCAGCAGCTCCCAGGCTGCCTACGCAGCCCCAGAGGGGAAAGTCCCCATTTGGGGGAATCGGCCCCAAATCGGGATGGGAGAAGGAGAACGGGGAAGGGGCAGCATTTGAAAGCGCTTTTGTGCCTTCAGTTGATTGGGGGGTGGGCTGTGTGTCTAATTTTTAAATCTTCTCTATAAACATCTCTATCAACGTGGTTTCTTTGCATTTTAAAACCTTACATAGCATAGACATTTGCACTATGTGTCTACTTACACATCCTTACGGAGTACATCTATATTTTATATATACTATCTGTTTTACATTTACATACAACATCTGTTTAGACTTAGCTATTATATTTACACTTACACCTATTTAGGCTATTTACACTTACACAGAATATCTCTTTACACATACCTGTTTAGACTTCCATATTAACACGTACATAAAACAGCTATTTAGGCTAGCTATCTGCTTACTTACCCTTTGACACTTCAATCTTTTTCGACTTCTCTATTTAGACATCTACTTACAGTTATACCTCGGCTTATTTCACTCTATATAACCTCTATTTAGATTACACATCTACTTAGACTATGTAACACACACTAAGCGTAGATGCTCGCTCTAGTCAGACTTTCTTCTGCTTTGAATTCCTTCATCTATCCTTTTCACTTTAAACTCCTTTATTTTTTGATCTAGATATATAGACGGTCGAGTTACTTTTGTGTTTTAAAACCCTGCATCTCGATGCAGAATTTTTGTATCCCGAAATCCGTTATATAATATAGGAGAGATAAGTTCTTATCTCAAAATCCCTTTATGCATCTATAAATTAATATTACACATGTCAATATATATAAGAGGTTTTTGTAATAGCCCCCCTGAATTTTCAGGCATTTTGGGGCTGTAACCCCCCTTTTTGGGGGGGAACCCCTACATGACGCCCCCACTCACCTGTTCCTCTGACGCATTATCAGCTCCCCCAGTGACACCGGGGCACCCCACATGACATCATCACACCCCCCCCAGGACTCCCCCAATTTTATTCACCCCCAAGAAGGGCACTAAACAAGGGAATCTGCTCCAACCTGCAGCTCATTACTTTAATAGTGCCATTTACAAAGGTACACGCACACCCCTCCCACACCCCCCAGAAAAGGGGGAGCTCTGCTAAAATCTAAAAGGTGGGGCAGCCCCCCAAACAGCTGCAGCCCCCCCAGCCCCTGTCCACAGGCTGGCGGCTGCCCCACGGCAGAGCAGGAGCGTGCCAGAGGACGGTGTCACATCTCTCTCGGGCTCCGCTCGGACATGTTCCCGCACTGGGATGGGCTCCCCGGGGTGACAAACAGCCCCGGTCCCTGGGGGCCCCGACTCTCCCCACCGGGCAGCCCTCGCGGCCGCACCTGCGGGGCACCCGCTGGAGACAGAGCCAGGAGCCTCCAGGCCGAGGGATGGCCCCTTACCTTCACCACGCTTAACGACCGGCGGGCATCTCTTGAGCATCACGAGACACTTAGACGACATCTGAAAAACAGAAATCCCAAACTATATTTCAGCACGTTAATAAAATAGCACAGAAGAAAATGGAGGAGCTCAGTCAGCATAAGGGGTAGGAAGGAAATTGAGCCGCAGGAAGATTCCAGGCAAACGGGTCACGTCAAAACACAACACATCCTTTAAAAGCTAGAGCGATTGGAACACTTGAAAACGGTATTAAGACTAACCGATACCATTTTGAACAGATCCTTCGCGTAACACTGAACGCTCTGGCTGGTGCTGGAAAACGTCTCATCCCTTCCTTACGGCACCGCTGCGGGGAGATAACCCCGTGAGGCTGCGGGGCAAAGTTGTACCGGAACCGGAACCTCCGCTTACAGACCCACCGCAGCAGGTACAGCCCTCGCCCTGCCGCCGCACGTCTTGCTGCCTGGCTCCACGAAGCCTGAAGTGAAGCGTGTCAAACTTGAAAGAGTAACGTAAAAAATTAAGAATAAATCTCAGTAATTCACTTTGTGCTGAGAAGGCGGGCGCGTGTTTACGCACATCCAATATGAGCGTCTAGGCTCTAAAAGCTTTCCATTTTCCTTCTGCGTTCATTCAACTCGCACAGCCGTTCATGCCCGCCATAAGATTATCTATCTCCAAAATACACAGCAGCAACGTGACTGGGGGGTTTTGGCGTGTTACGGAGTCGGGAGGGACGTCCGCCCAGCTGCCCCGCCCAAGAGATGCTGCTGAACTGCCAGGGAAACGCGCGTCGAAAGCGAGACTGAAATAAAATACTTAAGAGCGCTCCCTCAAAATACCGGCAGGAAACACCCCCCCACAACATTCAGTCGCCCCTCATTAAATATTTACAACAAATACCTACCTGCTTAAGTACACCTAACAAATCGTACCCTACATCTGCTTGGCAGTTACAGCTGAAAGAGCGCAAGTCACATCGTAAATCAGACGATGTTAGCTTTTTTTTAAACTTTCATTTATGACAGAAGAATCGGTGAGTGAAGAGATCCCCGATACAGTTTTACTTTTTTGGGGGGGAAAAAAATACCACAACAAAAAACCACACAAATCAAATCCCCTGTGTTGCAATACACAGGGCTACCAAGAAGGACCAGCAGACCTGCTAATGCGTTCGGCTGTACCGAAGCATGCAGGGGAACCGCATTTTATGGTATCTCGACTGTTACAACTGAGAACCCAAGCACTACCAATGCCATCAACCTTTGGAGTATGTGCTGTGCTTGGATCTCCGCAAGGACCATGGATTTTTTATCTTTAAAAAAAAGCAATACTTTGCAAGTCTTGTGCTGATGAGTTCTACTGACAAAGACATCGTCTCTAAGATGCACTCTGATGGCAAGTTCATAGAATGCAACCTCACTGAATAAGAAATATCTCAATTCTTCAAAATCTCTTCCTAACAAAAGTCACACCGTGGGGCTTTCAGATGGGTCAGATTATGCATCCTTTCACAACAAGAAACACACCAGCTAACCAGGATATTCTTGCAGTGGCCAGGTGCCTCTTCATCATAAGAAAAAAACCCAGAGCCAGCAATAAGTATCACACAGGTCAACACAGATCTCTTCCAGAGGACCCCCCTCATCAAAACGAACATGCCCATCGGCTCACCTGCTCTGCACAGATTCCAGCATCACACCCCGCTTCCGTCATCGCTTGTGGCACCAAACGTATCAACACACAGTAAACTACCGTTACGCTCGTGAGAAATCACCGCCCCGTGACTTCCTCATTACTACCCAGCTCACTTCTAATGCTCATACGCCATTCCAAAGACGGCCCACGTGTTACCTACAAAACTGAAGAGCTCGACGACGGACCACGGCATTCTCTGGTCTTAGATGCTGGCCGCTGCCCCACCTTCTCAGACCTCTCATAGGCGTGCGGCAGCAGCACTCCGAGCCTGCCAGCGGCACCTGCAAAAAGCCAAGCGAAAAGGCACCTCCTGAGATGCTGCCCGATGCCACAGCCTGCCCGCACCGATCCCCGTCTCGCACCCCTTTCCCTCGACAGCCTCCCACCCGGCCTACGTCACTTGCAGCTGAACACGGCACCTCGCCTGCCGTCCGTAACACCCAAACGACACGCGTTGCTTATAACTTCACCAGCAACACAACACCTCAGAAAAGAGCTGCTACTTCAGCCCACCAATCACCACTCGCCTTGCTCGACTTGCCTCCTTTGCTCATTGCTACGCTACTTCAAAACCAAAACAAAAGACAAACGCAAGGAGCAATGGAGTCATAGAGGCATCGGTCACATCTTCCCTCTATATACACCACGCACCAACTCACCCGCTTACATCGGTCCCCTCAGTTCCCCTCCGTCGCCCTGCACGACTCGTCCCTCGGCATCTCCAAAACCAATACCAAACAAGTTGCCTGGTTGCACAGCAGTACCTTAACTGTTCCTGAACACCGACTATAACCTGCCATTAAAAACAAACATATGACATCAAACATGAAGCCCTACGCACGTACAAGCTTGAACACCCTGCAGAGGTAATCTGCTCAGCTGAACTCTAGCTGCCTCTCCCAGATAGCCGCGGTCACGGCCTCCGAGCCCACAAAACGTCACGGTGATTACGGTCCTTGCCTGCTGAGGAGGGCCACTCAATCCGAGATGACGGTACCACCTTTCCCCCAACAGCCTTAGCATAGCAACAGATGAACCCTAAGCTCTCATCGCTGTGCCACCTACCCGACTCTACACGGCCAGCAAGGCGGCTCCGAGCCAAACTCACAAAACGCACACACCAACGCTATGAGAAACACTACAAACTGCGCGCCTCCGAGACGAGAGAACGCTCTCGGCAAACACAGAGACAACTGGACGGAAGAGCTCGTCCAGCAACAAGACCTGCAGAACCCTGACAGGGATGCAAGGAGGCCCTAACGAGATCCAAAATGATTAGAAGAGCGTCAGGGCCCGTGACAAGAAGTTCCTCTCAAAACTGAGAGGGAGGAGGCACAAGAAGCCCAGCTACAAGACCTAAGAACGTAAGGATGCAGGGAAGAAATCACGCTCCCTGAAAACAGACGGCGACAGAGCAGAGCTGTTCACGCATCTGGGAACGACGCCGCAGACGACAACTGCCCAGAAACTCCTCAAACATCAGAGCGATCCACGCTTTAAACTGTAACGCAAAAAGAAGCACCCGATGGGCGCCGGCCCCACAATTAGAACCTTGCCAGCCCCTAGGGATAGCGCTGTGCTCCTGAGAGCAAAGAGAACAAAGTCACCAGCCCCATGCGCCCCCTCACTGCGACCCAGCTCGCCTGAAATGCTCCTCAAATAGCCTTCGGTCGCATCCTCCCTTTAATCCCGCACACGGACCCGCTGCCTTAGTGTGCTCTACTCAGCTCTGCTCTATCACCCTGCACAGCTCCATCTTCATCCTCTGCAAGAACAGCATGATAGAACAAGTCACCTGGACGCACAGCAACAGCTTAACCATTCCACAGGTCTTGCTTCCACGTAGGAATACCATCTAGAGCCCAACTACTGCATGCCATTAAAGGAAATACCTTCAATCAAATGCTAAGCCCCACGCACGTACAAGCTTGAACAGCTGAGAGGTGCCCTCTGCTCAGCTAGCACTCTAGCTGCCTCTCCCAGGCAGCTACGGTCATCCCCTTGGCACCCACAAAACACCCCGGAAATTACCATCCTCGCCTGCTGCCAACAGCCACTCGCTCCGACGAGGGTTGTACGGGCGTTGCCAAAACAGTCTATGCATATTAACATTAACCATATACTCTTATTGCTATTCTTTCCCCCGCTCTACCATTGCTACACCCCCAGGTGGAGCAGCTCTGACACAGGCATCGACGTGCACGGACCGACACCGCTCACAAATACTACAAGCGACGCGATCGAGGCACCTAAGAAAACTCTCACCGAGACGACGGACTTCCGGCCCAGAGATGCCACCGGGCGAGAAGATCTATACGGCAGCGAGGAAGAAGCTATAGCATCCGCAGAGAAGTCACGTACCATCATCACCTGCAATAAAACCATATACCCACAACTAGGACGATGTACGAGCGACAAGCCACTCTTAAAGACCTCAGAACGTTCAGGTGCAGGGAACAGGTCCCAGAAAAGGGCTCTGCGTATTCAGACTGCTCTTCAGCAGCAGTATTGAGGCCACCTTAATCACCGCTGCAAAAAGATGACCTTCTATAAAGGTCTAATATTTCAGACACAAGATAAATCTATGCAGTAGACTTAAAATGCGAGAAAGGAAGCTCTCGGTTACCATTATGCCGATGAGCCAGGGCTTGCAAAACCCTCAATATTGCTACCTAGGTGCCTGCTCAGCACGGAGAACAACAGACACATCGAGACCCGAGTACAGTAAGGAACAAAGACAGACTACAAAAATCCACACAACAGCACAAGCACAGGCAGGAACTCCCCTGCCTGGCAGATGCTTCTGTTTTGCAGAAAGGACACCACAACCTCTCTTGGCCCAAACGTGTCCGGTCTCTGAACGGTACCCTCCGCTGATTTTACAACCCCTGCCTGCCCCACCTGCGCTTCCCCCAACCGACCAGCCACCCGCACAAAGACCGCATCGGCCCCTCAGCTTCCCTTCCAAATCTGGGGGCTCAAAAGCCATCCTTTAAAAAGGCCACACAGGCTACGTAGGATGGGGCTGCGGTCACACGGATACTCTTCATCTCCAAACGTGCGGTGCCATCACTCAGCATCGCACCACTCAACGCCGGCCACTTCCGCAACAACAGCCTCCTCGGAAGCGCCGTGAACTTCCGCTCCCCCACGCTCTAATGAGGCTGGATGTCGTGGCCGCCGCCACCTACGGTGCCTAGAGAACCAGAGAGACAAGGCGACCGCTGCGCCTGGAAGCGGCCGCCCGCTCACAAACAATTCCACACCTCAAAAATAACAGCTGCTACGGCTCCCTGTTCATCGCTCACCTTGCCCGATGAGCTCGGGGCAGACATCCCGCTTTGCATATAGTTTTGTGAGTCCCTTCATTAACTAGTCACATAGGTGCTCACACTGCACGACCCCTCCGTTGTCACGTGCTGACCTACCTTCTCACGATGCTCTGTTCGCCCCCTCCCTTCCGTGTCCGGCTCCCTACCGTGCATCTGCACCAACAGCCACATTCCAGACTCATCCTTTCCCCTACCGTGCCAACACGGCTCCGCTCACCTCCCAATCCGTGCCTCCCGGGTCAGTGGCCACGTCAGGTGCCTGCTCGCATTCTCGGTCCGTCCCCGATGGCTGGGGAACCGTCACCTTCAATGCCGGGCCCACTTCTGGGGAAATACGGAGAGGCACACAGATGTTGGACACTGCTTTCCAAAAGCAAGAGCTCACCGCGCAAAACAAACTAACAAATCCTTTTGACTGACTTGTTCGGCAACACAGAGAACCCAAAGGCAGAAATCCCAGACGAGTGACCTCACAGCCCGCCCCGTCACAGCACACGACGCCATCTGCTCGCCTTTGCCGTCACGCCTCGCTCGACTGTCCTGCTTAACCCTCGACCTGTTACTTAAACTGCAAGAAAAAGTCAAACCACGCAACACAAAAATCACAGTTCGTGTCAGATGACTCAAGCACAGGCGGACACTGATAGGCCAAACACCAAAAGCAGTACGGGAAGCAAACAGGCGCGGCTGGTGTAGCGACACACTCTCCCTTTGTAGGTAACTCATTCCTGAGCGACTCCATGAACAGCCGCGTGGAGAACCTCTCGGCAGACAGCACGCTCGAGTGGCCGCGCTGACACAACTTGCACAACGCACAGGCAAAACTGGTGGAAAAAATATAAGGTTCTACCTTCAGTCAAGTCAAAATTCCTGGAAAACAAGACAAAAACAAACAAAAAACCTACCACACACAAAAAACCCAACAAACCACAAACAAAAAAACCCAGACAAAACCATAACACCCCCACAAAACCAAATAATCCAAAACACACTATTAGACCATCTTGCTACCCCTGAACACCCAACAAAAACTTACTGACCCAAGGGAAAACAAAAGCTCGTACAAGTGTACTTCCTAATATATATCTGCTGCTCAACTTTGACTGCTCCTTAATCTCTTACCTCAACCAGAAACCTCCCCATCTCTGAATGTCAAAACACACCTACCCAAAGAGCTTAGACAGCTCAAAACCTGCAACCAACTCAAGGAACAGTACCAGAGAAGCCCAGGAGCAGAATGAGCCTCCCGAAAAAAGGCTGGGGCTCATCTACCCCAGCGGAATGGCAAAGCAGAACGAAATCTTTTAAGAACCCCTTCTCAAAAAATATCTCTGGTTATAAAGTAAATCATTTATTGTAAAGCCATCAACCATTCGGAGTCACCTCAACGCTCTCTCTCGCTCGGTCCCTTAACAGAACTAGATCAGTCTCAAAGGACAAAAAACACAAAAAGAAACGTGGAAATACACAAGCGTATCGGGAACCGTATGAAGCAGCTAAATTAACACCTCAGTAGCTGGGGCAAAACTAAATTGTAAAGGACAACAAAAAAACACCCCAGGAGACACATGGATAAAAACAGATGAGGCTCTCTCTTCTCGCAGAAGCTCAAGAAGAGACCTGAGCCAACGGTACACAGCTCTGGGGTATCGGATACCGAAAAGAAACATACTCGAGACAGAAAACAGACTGCTGTGGAGCACAAAGGTGGCTTTGGCAAAGGTTCTGCCGGGACAAGAGTCACAGTTACAGGGAACGGACAGCGGCCGGCAGGGGAAACGCCGTCGGCGTGGAGGGGCCAGCGGGGTAAATGCCGCCCTCAGCTAACGCTGCGCTATCAAGCCTTAAGCAAAAACTGCAGAGTAGTTACAGGAGACGGGCATAAGATGGATGCTGAATATCACTTGATGGTCACAAAATCTCATGGGGATGGGCACCACGTAGCCTCACGGACACCCCTTAGACCCAAACGCTTAACGAAAGACGCTTCTTACCAAAACACAAGCTCGACGAGGAAAAGCCAAAGCTGATGCGGGGGCAACTACTAAAATCTCAGTACGTGAGCAGGCATTACTTAAGATGGTGCGGTGGTTCTGCCGGGTCCGTCCAACCTGAGCAACGGGTTCTAACGCCTGTCCAGCAGCGTCCATGATCTCTCTCACGGCCTCCCACGTCAGAAACCTCCCCTGCCCAGGACCGCGTTTTGCATGTTCCACCCCTCCCCATCCCCGCAATGAAAATCAAACACAACAAATAAGCAGTCTACTTCATCTTCTTGGCCTCCAAAAGAAGCTTCCTTCCTCTGCTGAGCGTCGACACCAACATCCTCGTGCCGTTCCTCAAAAGCAAGCTGGTCCTCGGGTGCCCGTACTGCCAAAAGAAGACAAAACGATTATGCTCTTATAACGAGCTCCATCATCCTCTCCTCCTTCAGGAAATCGAGTCCCGATTGCTACATACCAGAAGTTTGTGCAGTAGATGGCCGAGGCCAGCCCCGTAAATGAAGCACTCTGTGACCCTGCTTTCTCTTTTGGCCACAGCACCCACCACTGGGGAGCCCCAAACCCCTTCGTGACTCCCTACGAAAACCAGATACAACTAGTTCAAAACATCTGGCAGGTGAGAGATGACCGACAAACACGTACAGCCCACCTTACCCTCAAACCAGCCAGAGAGCTGACTTCCTCCCCCACTGAACTCTCATCTTCGACAAATTCACCAAACAGAACAATGTTTACACTGAGCAGAACAAAACCCTTACCCCCTGACACTCTGAAACGGGTTTGTGCACCCACAAAATATATATATTCATGCTACCGACCCACGTACCACACTTCCTCAGGGTCAGCCCCACAAAGACAGGAGAACGCCCAATGCTCTCTCCATGGATACCCCGATGCTCCGCTCCCTTCTTTGCTGCTCCTGTCACGGGAAAACGCTGGGAATAAAAAAAGGTTCAGAGAAGCAAAACAATAAACAATAGGGAGAGGGACCAGCGCAAAGGAATAGAGAGAGGAAGAGACGAACAGGAAGGACAGACAACCCCATCCTGAGCACAGCCTCTGGGAGAGGGAAAGAGGAAACAGCAACCGTTATTACCGCAGATCAACCCTGACCAAAGCCTCCTTCCACAGGGGCTTCTGGACACACCGCTCCTTCCCCGCGCTACTGCTACGGGCCCCTGCGCCGAGGGGGAATCCAGTGCAGGCAGAGTGAGGCAGAGAAAAGTAGCCACAGGCTACAGGACAGAGAGAGGGAGGACTGAAAAGACAGGGAGGCAGGGAGCCACTCAGAGCGAGATGGAGAAAGAAGGTGCGGGGGGGCGCAAAAAAAAAACAAACAAACAAACAAAAATTTTGCAGCAGGTAAGGAAAGAGAGGGGGCCAGGGGAGAGACAGGGAGGGCCCAGGACGCACAAGAGAGGCAACGGGGCCCCAGTGGCCCAGGACTCACCGCGACTCTCGCTCTCAGCGCTGCTGGCACAATTTAGCCCTTCACATGCTTCTTTCCCCTCCTCTCCTCCCTGCCTCTTCTGCAGCTCCAGACTCTAGGCCGACCTCCACCTAAAGAGGATACGTGGGTGTCTTACCGCTCTTACGAGATGAGGCTTCCTCGGCACGTAGCCTAGCTCGCTCGTGCCCTACACGCCCGTACCCAACTCCGGGTTACGCGTACGGACCCTGCGGTGCACGTTGGTGGCCTGGCCCGCTGTGGACTATGAAGGGGGATCCTTCCTCCCTCACCTGCAGGGACAGGCTCTCTCTTGCCTGCAGCAGGAAGGCAGCTGGCAGCCAGAGCGCCTTCAGTTTCTTCTGCTTTACCTTTCGTTGGCGTCTCCAGCTTCAGCCGAGGCAGCTCCTGTCCACAGCCGGGAAGGGCTCTGTGTGTCCCTTTTCGCCCCGGCGCCGCGAGGATGGCAAAGCCGGGCAGAGAGAAGCCACACAAGCCTGAGACGGCCGCAGTCGACGGCGTCCCCGGGGGAAGGACAGACAACCACGTCCTCAGCACGGTCTCTGGGAGAGGGAAAGAAGAAACAGCGACCGTCATTACCGTCGATCGACCCTGACCAAAGCCCCTCCTTGCGCAGGGGCTTCCGGACACACCGCCCCTTCCCCGCGCTACTGCTACGGGCCCCTGCGCCGAGGGGGAATCCAGTGCGCTTGAGGGCCGGCTCGCTGCCTTCACGACAGGGCCTGGGGGCGGCCAAGGGCTACGCAGCACGCTTCAGGGGAGGTGCCGGGGCTGGGGGCAGGCGCACGGGGCAAGGGGGGGCCAGGGGAGGCTGAGCGGGAGGTCCGGCGAGCCGGGGAGGCGGCCATCATCTGCGCCCTGGGCAGGGGGAAAAGGTCCTCCTCCTTCCCCTCTTCCCTTCTGTCAGCTCCCGGGGAACTCACCGCTTCTCGGGGAGCGGCCGCACCTGGAAGCCCCCAGAAATCAACACGAATCCAACCCCAAAAATACACCGCGCTTACCGTACGCGGCACGGCCGCCCGGCACCCGAGTGCCGGAAGACCGCGCCTCCCGCCACGCCCCGGCGAACCACGTGACAGGGCCGGCAGCCACTGCGCCAGGACTACACCTCCCGGCATGCTCTGCGCCACAACACGGCCGCCCGGCAGCCGCGCGCCGCAAGGACTACACCTCCCGGCATGCTCTGCGCCACAACACGGCCGCCCGGCAGCCGCGCGCCGCAAGGACTACACCTCCCGGCACGCTCTGCGCCACAACACGGCCGCACGGCCTGCCGCCAGGCGCACCACCACAGCTCCCGGCACGCCGCCAGCCCGCCCTCCCCGCTCTCGGACCCTGCGGGCCACCGTCCCTCCTGCCGATGCACCCGGAAGCCCCACCCAGCCCTCAGCACAGCCTCGCTCTCCCCACCGCCCGCTCCGACCCGGCGCTGCCCCGCCGCAGCCCTCCTCGGGGCTTGACCCGGGACGCAGCGCTCCACCACCCAGCCCCCGCTCACCTCCTCCCTCGCTACAGTCGCAGCCCGCTGACGCTCGGCCACAGCTCCGCTCCGCTCCGCCCTCGGCTCACACTGGCCCCCCGGAGCCGGGCACCACCCCTTTTCCAGGGAGGAGCCGGCACCGTCAGCCCCACCGCCCGCACCTGGGGCTCCTCCATCCAGACCCCGCCCACAGCTGAGGCGCAGCAGCAACGGGGGACCCCCTCCCCTCACCCCCACAGTGCACCACCTCCTCCCCTGGGCTCCATCACAGCCCCTTGCCCCACGCAAAGGCAGCGCAAACGCAGCCCTGAGGGCAAAGGAGAGGGCAGGTGTTTGTGCAGGCGCGCACGTAACAAGTCCCAGGAGCCATTCGTGGGTCAGGGTCCCCAACGCTCCCCCTGCCCCAAGGCCACCTCGGCCGCCGTTGCCGCAGCCGCACGGAGCTGGTGTTGGCTGCGATAGTGCTCATTTTCTCCACAGTAGCTAGGAAGGGATACGTTTTGGATTTATGCTCAAAACACCGTTAATAATGTAGAGATGTTTTGGTTCTTGCTGAGCACTGCTTCCACAGTCAGGGCCTCTTCTGGTTCTCTCAGTGCCCCACCAGCAAGTAGGCTGGGAGAGGACACAGCTGGGAAAGCTTTCCCAGCTAACTGACCAAAGGGATATTCCATACCATTTGACATCACGCTCAGCACACGCAGCTGGGGGAAGAAGGGGGAGTCCTTGGGGGGGGGAGGGGGCAGGGGCTACGGCATTTCTCTCCCTAAGTAACCGTTACACATGACAGAGCCCTGCTTTCCCAGAGGTGGCTCAACACCTGCCCGCCGAAAAGGAGGAGTGAATTAATTCCTTGCTTTGCTTCCACGCACAGCTTTTGCTTTACCTGTTAAACA
The DNA here is from genome assembly GCF_949628215.1 of Phalacrocorax aristotelis. Classification (NCBI taxonomy): domain Eukaryota; kingdom Metazoa; phylum Chordata; class Aves; order Suliformes; family Phalacrocoracidae; genus Phalacrocorax; species Phalacrocorax aristotelis. Next base: position 603,341 of record NW_027441125.1, on the reverse strand, counting down.
GCCTTGATCTCAACCCATGATTTTTCTCACTCTTACCCTTCCAGCTCTCTCCCCCAGCCCACTGAGGGTGGAGCGAGCAAGCAGCTCCCTGGTGCAGAGTTGCCAGCTGGGGCTAAGCCACGGCACGCGCTTGTCCCGGTTTGGCAGGGAACGGACCGTCCGTCGCCTGGCTCCTGGGGCGACGGGCTGCTGGGCAGAGGGGGAGGCCACCAAAGGTGAGGAGCAGGGCACGGGACAGTAGGAAGAGAGAAGAGAAGAGCGGCATCCGGCTGGACGGGGCGGGGGGGACGTGTGTGCGTGTAGTGAGAAGGCACGAGGCAGGGAACAGGACGGCCAGAGAAGGACAGGGAGCCTGACGGAGGTGGAGATAAAAGCAGCAGAGAGAGGGGAAGAGAGGCAGCAGAAAGAGGGAAGAGCAGGACACAGACCAACAAAGAAGGAAGAGGAGCAGGCTGGAGACGCACAAAGAACCTGGGGCAGGCAGCACGACAGCGAGGGAGGAAAGAAGAATAGGGGCAGGAAGCTGGACCGAGCGCGATGGAGACAGACAAGATAAGCGACAAGAACAGGGCAGAAAGGGAAGAATGAAGCCACGGGGACAGGGAGCCGAGACAGCCAACGACAGAGGGAAGGGGCCGGGGAGGGAACACCACAAAACAAACCACGGGGCTAGGTACAGAGCACGAGAAGGCAGAGAATTAAGAATTAGGGACAGGGAGCCAGAAAAACAACAACAAAACAACACCCAAAACAAAGGGAGATGGGGAGCAAAAGGAATCGCAATGCGTACAGAAAGAAGAGAGAAACAATTCTAAAAGAGGGTCACGGGGAAGCCAGAGACAGCAAGATGGAGAAAGGACAAAAGCTACAGGCTACAGGGCAGAGAGGGAAGAATTAATGGATAGACACAGAGAGCTGGGCAGAAAGAGGTGGAGAAAGGCTGACGATCACACGGCCAACAGGGAAGAGAGAAGAGAGGGAGGAATTTTAAAAACAGGGGCAAGAAGCCAGAGAGAGGGAAAGAGAGGCAACACTAAAATGGGGACAAGCCACAGGGCGGCGAGGAGGGAACCGATGAATAAGAACAGGAGACCAAAGAGAACACAACGTAGAATGGAAAAAAGGAACAGCGGCCCAACGGGGAAGGAGGAATTAAAGATCAGGCACTGGGAGGCAGACAGAGACAAACGAAGAAACAAGTGGGAAAAAAAAAACAAAAACCAAAAACACAACAACAGCAACGGGCTACAAAGACAGAGAGAGAGGGAAGAAAGAAAACATAGCAGCAAGGAGCTGGACAGAGAGAGATGAGGACAAACAAATAGCACGGGTCTACGTGACAGAGAACGTGGAATTAGAACACAGAGAGAGGGAGCCGGACAGAGAGAGAGGCCGAGAGAAACATCTAGACGGGCTACAGCGGGCAGAGGCAGGAATTAAAACCTAGGGACAGGGAGCTGGACAGAGAGAGACGGAGGTCACAGGGAACAGCGGCGGGTGCAGGAAGAACACGAATTCATGAACAGGGAAAGGGAGCTGGACAGAGAAGAACTCAGAAAGGCAAGAACAGTAGCAGGGTGCAGAGCAGACGAATTAAAAAGCGCGGCGGGAGCATTGAGGCAGACAGAGAGATTAAGAAAAAAGTCACGGGCTACGTGGCAAAGCAGGAGGAATTCAGAAACGGGGATGGCAACCAAGGGAGAGTGAGCTGCTGAAGGATAACGGGCATTCAAAGTGAGGGACGGGGAGCTGGGAAAAGCGAGGCAGAGAAAAACAGAATCACAGAGAGAATCAAACAAAGCCAAAAAAGAAGAAACTGAACAACACGAACAGGTGTAACCAAAGCGATGAAATCAACCAACCAGAGACGGTGTTCCATTACGGGAACGTGGAGCGTACGAATCGGTGTGTCTGTCGATCTGCATTTTAGTCACTAGGCGATCGTTAACGTCAACAGAACAACAGACAACGTGCTTCTGTCAGAAAAGGATGACAAAACGCGGTTTCGTGGAGCGGACTGAGCAAACTAGCCAAGACCGCCAAGATTAAGAGCCAAGAAGGCAAAAGGCAATTCTGGCAGGGGGAGATCGCGACCACCGACTCACGGACCACCACCGAGCCTGCGCAGCGATTTACATACGGAACGAGCAAGTTTGTACCGATCAGTAGACAGGGCAATAATGACTATGTATGAATACCTAAAATTTTGATCTACAAATTGTACGGGAAAGGTGCGTGAGGTACACACGCCAGGAGGAGCGATCCCCCGTGCGTCTGGCGCTGTGAATAAAGAATGCCTGCTCTTTAATACTAGATTTGTGTTGAATAGATATTTCTGATTTTACCGCGTTTTTCGGTAACAGTTTTGGCACCCCAGATGGGACCCTGCTTTTGAATCTCGACGGATCCGCGGGACCGTGGGACCTGCAGCCGGCCCCAAGGAATTCTCGGGGAGAGCTTCCGATCCCCAGGCCAGAGAATTCTGAGCAAGATCCCTTGGACTGAAGTAAACAAGGCATTCTTTTAAGAAGAAACTTAGGTAGAATAATACGTGGGGTTAGCTTCCCACATAGGATAGGATAGTGGGTTTGAGTCCCACGGGCCTGCCCGTAAGGCGCGGCAAAAGCCACGCAGGGTTGGGGCCAAGAGGTACCTCGGTTGGTAAGTCTCTGCTAGGCGAAAGCCTGTGGAGCGGGACCCGAGGGTAGGGGGGTCTTCAACAGGGGGTTGAAGTCTCCAGGGATATCTAGCAGGGCGCTACAGATCCCAGTGGCGGATTTCCAGTGAGACCTCTCACAGGGGTTGGAGTCCCTCTGACTACTATTTGCGATAGCGCACAATCACAACTACTAGTTGACTGGGAGATGGGAGCATTTCTGAGTAAGAAACCTATCCCACAGAGAACACCTTTGGGATGTATTTTGAAGCACTGGAAAGACATCGGGGGCGGTGACCTACTAACTCGGAAACCATTAATTGAATATTGCAATCATTGGTGGCCAACGTATCAATTGGAAGGTGGGCACAAATGGCCAGAACATGAGACATTGCAATATCGTACCATCTTGCAATTAATGTTGTTTTGTAAAAAGGGAAGGCAAATGGGAAGAAGTGGCATATGTTGATTTGTTCTTTACACTGTGGAATCATCCAGCGTGGCAGAAACAGCGTGAGATACGTCCACAGGATTCTACGGCAATGTTTTTGGAGAGAGGAAAATGTGGTGAGAACTTGAAGTGTTGCTCTACTTGTGATACTGGATACTTCACTTGATGGAACTGACAAGAAAATAGTATTGAATACAGCCAGAAGGCAGGTGCAGGGAGCACATGCTAACAGGAATTTACAGAGAACAATGAATAAGAATTTTCCATCTACAAATCCCGAGTGGGACCCGAATCAGCCAGGACCCAGGGGAATGTTGACTAGATGTCAGAGAGAGATTTTATTTGGAGTAAGACATGCAATGCCAAAAGCAATAAATGGGTCAAAATTTATGAAGCGAGACAAGAATTAAAGGAGTCCCCTTCAGCCTTTATGGAAAGACTGAAGGTGACTGCCAGAAAATATACTCATTTGAACGCAGAAAAACCAGAAAAAGCAATTCAGTTGGTCTCTATATTCATAAGACAATCAGCCCCAGATAGTGGGGGGGGGAGAAGAAACCTTCAGAAGCTAGAAGAACCTGAATCCAGAGATCTGGGTAAAATGCTTGAAGTAGCTTGGCATGAAGGAGACCAGGGGAATCAACCCTAGCTGAACACCTGGTTACACTGAAGCTAGGGAATGAAGAAATAGAATTTTTGGTAGATACGGGAGCCACTTCTTTGGTATTGAATACACGTAAAGAGAAATTTAATCATAAATCCGTAGGTGTTGTTAGTGCGACAGGGCAAAGAAAAATTAGCCCCTCTCAGAGCCATTAAAGTTTAAATTGGAGAAGCAATGGGCAACTCACCAATTTCTGTATATGCCTGAATGTCCACTGCCTCTGTTATGATGAGATCTATTAAGTAAATTAGATGCTCAAGTAACTTTTAAAGATGGAGAGATTAAATTACTAATACCAGAATCAAAAGCCACAGAGGCGAGAGCGTTTATGTTACAGGATTCCTCCAGGGAGGAACAGGTTCCCGAAGAAGTGGAAAACGTAGTAATTCCTTTGGTTTGAGCGAGCGGAGCTCCGGAGCGATCTAAGTGGGCAGAGCCGGTAAAAGTAACCTTAAAGCCTGGAGCCAAGCCCGTAAGACAAAAACAATACCCTATTAAGCGAGAGGCTCAAGAAGGATTAGAGAAGTTAATTATAAAATTTTTCAGAATATGAGCTTTTAGTGGAATGTGAATCAGAATATAGTACTCCTGTGTCGCCAGTAAAGAAATCTAGAGGCAAGGAGTATTAGCTAGTTCACCATTTAAGGGCTATATATCAGGTGGCCCAAGACATACATCCGGTAGTAGCTAATCCATACACTTTACTGACCTCTTTTAAAGGAGGAGCATAAATGGTTTACTGTACTAGATTTGAAGGATGCCTTCTTTTGCATACCTCCAGGCATAAAAAGTCAAAGCCTATTTGCTTTGCAATGGGAAAGCCCCACCACAGAATGAAAGACACAGCTAACATGGACCGTACTTACACAAGGATTTAAAATTAGTCCTACGATATTTGGGACTCAGCTGGCAAGAAAAAAATTAGAAATGTAGAAATGTATAGAAAAAACAGAACCCAGGGAGAGGCATATTGTTACAGAATGCAGGTGACATTCTGATAGTGGCAGAAAGTAAAGAATAATGTTTTGAAATTTTTAAATTTTCTGGGCCAAGGAAGATGCAGAGTTTCCAGAAACAAAACCCAAATAGGAGAAGCAGCAGCCATTTATTTAGGATTTGAAATATCTCAAAGACAAAGACAATTAGAAAGTGAAAAGAAAGAAACTATTTGTCAAATTCCCAAACCTAGCGGCCCGAAGGAATTGAGAGCTTTTCTGAAAACAGTGAAATGGCGTCAGCTCTGGATTCTGAACTACAGACTCTATGTAAAACCATTATTTGAGGCATTGAAAGACTCAAAAGGATAAATATTTAACCCGGACGCCCGAATGCCAAACGGCATTCAAAGAACTGAAAAGAGCCTCGATGATGGCCCCTGCATTAGGCCTACCTGATTTCGCTAAACCTTTTGAGTTGTTTGTCCACGAAAGACAACATTTAGCCCTTGGAGTGCTGACACAGCGACTGGGAACCTGGAAGAGACCTGTGGGCTACTTCTCCAAACAACCTGACCACGCGAGTAAAAGATGGCCTAGGTGTTTACGGGCAGTAGCAACAACAGCGCTGCCGATCCGGGAAGCCCCAAAGTTAACAATGGGACAGAAGATGACAGTATGTGTCCCGCACATAGCGGTGACTGTTTTAGAACAAAAGGGGGGTCGTTGGCTATCCCTTAGCAGAATGTTGAAATATCAAGTTGTTCTGTTAGAACAAGACGATGTGGAATCGAAGACTACTGCTATACTGAATCCTGCTACGTTTTTAACAACAGAAAACCTTACGGACAATTTCGAACACGATCGCTTGCTAACTATTGAACAAGTCTATTCCAGCAGACCAGACCTGAGACACAAACCTCTGGGAAAATCCTGATCTGGAGTTGTTTACAGATGGAAGAAGCTCTGGGCGAGAAGAGAAGCGAATGGCCGGATATGCTGTCGTTATCGCCGCCGAGGGAACGGAGTCAGGGGTGCTGCCTGCAAACACCTCAGCACAGAAAGCAGCATTGGTAGCATTGAAGCGAGCTCTGCGAATGGCAGAAGGACAAAGGATAAATATCTAGACTGATTCCAAACGTGCATTTGGTGTGATCCACGATCATGGAGCTATTGGGAAGGAGAAAGGACTGCCATCAGCCCAAAAATCATCGATACAGCATAAAGAAGACACTCTCCAACTTCCGGAAGATGTGCAGAAACCAAAAGAAGTGGCAGTAAAGCGTTGCAAAGCTCATCAATTTGGCCAGACGGCTGTAAACATAAGCAAACGATTGACAGATAAAGCTGCAAAGAGGACTGCAGAGCAAGGTATCCTTGCGCTAGTACCAGTAAAACAGATCAGAATTCCAAAGTTGAAACCGAGATATAATAAATTGGATGAGCAATTAGCAGAACAATTGGAAACATCACAAAACACAGAGAGGTGGTAGATAACACCAGAAAAACAAGTAATAATAATAACAACCCCACAAGTTATGACAGAACTTGAAAAGAAAAGCATGAGCAAACACATTGGGGTGTAGGCGCTACGGTTTTGAGTTTAAAAACATCTGTAGCGTGTGTAGGCATGACAAGAATAGTTAAACCCATAGTAGCTAAGTGTCCAATCTGTCCTAGAAATAATCCCCTGAACCAAAGGAAACCACCTTTAGGAGTAACAAAACAAAAAATTCTCCCGGAAATTATTAGCAAATTAAGTTCTCTGAGTTACCCAGACAAAATAGATAGAGCATTATTTGTTAGTGCTGATTGACAAATTTTCTAGATGGCCAGAAGCTTTCTCGTGCTGCACCAACAAAGCTAGAGTAGTAGTTAAAACGTTGCTGAAAGAAATAATACCAAGATTTAGAGTGCCAATGGGAATGTCCTCTGATAGAGCACCACATTTTTTTGCAGAGGTAGTTCAACAAATTAATAAAATTTTGCGTAGAAAATGGGACCTGCATACACCCTGGAGACCACAATCAAGTGAAAACTTTGAGAAGATGAACCAAACACCGAACTGACATAGTGGAATATTATTGATCTAGGATGGAAGTATTGAGAAAATTATTATTTCAGAACTTCCATACGGGGGAAATGTAACCTAAGCGATGAAATCAACCAACCAGAGACAGTGTTCCATTACCGGAACATGGAGCGTACGAATCAGCGCATCCGTCGATCTGCATTTTAGTCCCTAGGCGATCGTTAATGCGAACAGAACAGACGATGTGCTTCTGTCAGAAAAGGATGACAAAACGCGGTTTCGTGGAGCGGACTGAGAAAACTAGCCAAGAAGGTAAAAAGGTAATTCCTTTACGCAGGGGGAGATCGCGACCACCGACTCACAGACCACCACCGACCCAAGTAATACCACCTACTCAGAAGAGAACAACGGAAGAGGACAACCGAGCCTGCGCAGCGATTTACATACGGAACGAGCAAGTTTGTACCGATCAGTAGACAGGGCAATAATGAATATGTATGAATACCTAAAATTTTGATCTACAAATTGTACGGGAAAGGTGTGTGAGGTACGCACGCCAGGAGGAGCGATCCCCCGTGCATCCGGCGCCGTGAATAAAGAATGCCTGCTCTTTAATACTAAATTGGCGTTGAGGAGTCGTTTCCGATTTTACCGCGTTTTTCGGTAACACAGGGAGTCAGACCAAGAGGGCCAGAGAAAGACAAAATACCGACAGGCTACAGGACAGAGCAGGAGGAATAAAAAAACGGAGCCAGAGCCAGGCAGAGAGAGGCGGAGATAGAAAAAGGAGCCACAGGCTACAGGACAGAGAGAGGGAGGACTGAAAAAGACGGGGAGGCAGGGAGCCACTCAGAGCGAGATGGAGAAAGAAGGTGCGGGGGGGGCCCAAAAGAAAAAATAAAATTTTGCAGCAGGTAAGGAAAGAGAGGGGGCCGGGGGAGAGACAGGGAGGGCCCAGGACGCACAAGAGAGGCAACGGGGCCCCACTGGCCCAGGACTCACCGCGACTCTCGCTCTCAGCGCTGCTGGCACAATTTAGCCGTTCACATGCTTCTTTCCCCTCCTCTCCTCCCTGCCTCTTCTGCAGCTCCAGACTCTAGGCCGACCTCCACCTGAAGAGAACACGGGGGTGTCTTACCGCTCTTACGAGATGAGGCTTCCTCGGCACGTAGCCTAGCTCGCTCATGCACTACACGCCCGTACCCAACTCCGGGTTACGCGTACGGACCCTGCGGTGCATGTTGGTGGCCTGGCCCGCTGCGGGCTATGAAGGGGGATCCTTCCTCCCCCACCTGCAGGGACAGGCTCTCTCTTGCCTGCAGCAGGAAGGCAGCTGGCAGCCAGAGCGCCTTCAGTTTCTTCTGCTTTACCTTTCGTTGGCGTCTCCAGCTTCAGCCGAGGCAGCTCCTCTCCACAGCCGGGAAGGGCTCTGTGTGTCCCTTTTCGCCCCGGCGCCGCGAGGATGGCAAAGCCGGGCAGAGAGAAGCCACGCAAGCCTGAGACGGCCGCAGTCGACGGCGTCCCCGGGGGAAGGACAGACAACCACGTCCTCAGCACGGTCTCTGGGAGAGGGAAAGAAGAAACAGCGACCGTCATTACCGTCGATCGACCCTGACCAAAGCCCCTCCTTGCGCAGGGGCTTCCGGACACACCGCCCCTTCCCCGCGCTACTGCTACGGGCCCCTGCGCCGAGGGGGAATCCAGTGCGCTTGAGGGCCGGCTCGCTGCCTTCACGACAGGGCCTGGGGGCGGCCAAGGGCTACGCGGCACGCTTCAGGGGAGGTGCCGGGGCTGGGGGCAGGCGCACGGGGCAAGGGGGGGCCAGGGGAGGCTGAGCGGGAGCTCCGGCGAGCCGGGGAGGCGGCCATCATCTGCGCCCTGGGCAGGGGGAAAAGGTCCTCCTCCTTTCCCTCTTCCCTTCTGTCAGCTCCCGGGGAACTCACCGCTTCTCGGGGAGCGGCCGCACCCGCAAGCCCCCAGAAATCAACACGAATCCAACCCCAAAAATACACCGCGCCTACCGTACGCGCCACGGCCGCCCGGCACCCGAGCGCCGGAAGACCGCGCCTCCCGCCACGCCCCGGCGAACCACGTGACAGCGCCGGCAGCCACTGCGCCTGGACTACACCTCCCGGCATGCTCTGCGCCACAACACGGCCGCCCGGCAGCCGCGCGCCGCAAGGACTACACCTCCCGGCATGCTCTGCGGCACAACACGGCCGCCCGGCAGCCGCGCGCCGCAAGGACTACACCTCCCGGCACGCTCTGCGCCACAACACGGCCGCCCGGCAGCCGCGCGCCGCAAGGACTACAGCTCCCGGCACGCTCTGCGCCACAACACGGCCGCCCGGCCACCCGGCAGGCGCAGCACCACAGCTCCCGGCACGCCGCCAGCCCGCCCTCCCCGCTCTCGGACCCTGCGGGCCACCGTCCCGGCCGCCGATGCACCCGGAAGCCCCACCGAGCCCTCAGCACAGCCTCGCTCTCCCCACCGCCCGCTCCGGCTCCGACTCGGCGCTGCCCCGCCGCAGCCCTCCTCGGGGCTTGACCCGGGACGCAGCGGTCCACCACCCAGCCCCCGCTCACCTCCTCCCTCGCTACAGTCGCAGCCCGCTGACGCTCGGCCACAGCTCCGCTCCGCTCCGCCCTCGGCTCACACTGGCCCCCCGGAGCCGGGCACCACCCCTTTTCCAGGGAGGAGCCGGCACCGTCAGCCCCACCGCCCGCACCTGGGGCTCCTCCATCCAGACCCCGCCCACAGCTGAGGCGCAGCAGCAACGGGGGGCCCCCTCCCCTCACCCCCACAGTGCACCACCTCCTCCCCTGGGCTCCATCACAGCCCCTTGCCCCACGCAAAGGCAGCGCAAACGCAGCCCTGAGGGCAAACGAGAGGGCAGGTGTTTGTGCAGGCGCGCAGGTAACAAGTCCCAGGAGCCATTCGTGGGTCAGGGTCCCCAACGCTCCCCCCCTGCCCCAAGGCCACCTCGGCCGCCGTTGCCGCAGCCGCACGGAGCTGGTGTTGGCTGGGATAGTGCTCATTTTCTCCACAGTAGCTAGGAAGGGATACGTTTTGGATTTATGCTCAAAACACCGTTAATAATGTAGAGATGTTTTGGTTCTTGCTGAGCACTGCTTCCACAGTCAGGGCCTCTTCTGGTTCTCTCAGTGCCCCACCAGCAAGTAGGCTGGGAGAGGACACAGCTGGGAAAGCTTTCCCAGCTAACTGACCAAAGGGATATTCCATACCATTTGACATCATGCTCAGCACACGCAGCTGGGGGAAGAAGGGGGAGTCCTTGGGGGGGGGGGGGGGGGAGGGAGGGCGGGGGCTACGGCATTTCTCTCCCTAAGTAACCGTTACACATGACAGAGCCCTGCTTTCCCAGAGGTGGCTCAACACCTGCCCGCCGAAAAGGAGGAGCGAATTAATTCCTTGCTTTGCTTCCACGCACAGCTTTTGCTTTACCTATTAAACAGCCTTGATCTCAACCCATGATTTTTCTCACTCTTACCCTTCCAGCTCTCTCCCCCAGCCCACTGAGGGTGGAGTGAGCAAGCAGCTCCCTGGTGCAGAATAGCCAGCTGGGGCTAAGCCACGGCACGCGCTTGTCCCGGTTTGGCAGGGAACGGACCGTCCGTCGCCTGGCTCCTGGGGCGACGGGCTGCTGGGCAGAGGGGGAGGCCACCAAAGGTGAGGAGCAGGGCACGGGACAGTAGGAAGAGAGAAGAGAAGAGCGGCATCCGGCTGGACGGGGCGGGGGGGACGTGTGTGCGTGTAGTGAGAAGGCACGAGGCAGGGAACAGGACGGCCAGAGAAGGACAGGGAGCCTGACGGAGGTGGAGATAAAAGCAGCAGAGAGAGGGGAAGAGAGGCAGCAGAAAGAGGGAAGAGCAGGACACAGACCAACAAAGAAGGAAGAGGAGCAGGCTGGAGACGCACAAAGAACCTGGGGCAGGCAGCACGACAGCGAGGGAGGAAAGAAGAATAGGGGCAGGAAGCTGGACCGAGCGCGATGGAGAAAGACAAGATAAGCGACAAGAACAGGGCAGAAAGGGAAGAATGAAGCCACGGGGACAGGGAGCCGAGACAGCCAACGACGGAGGGAAGGGGCCGGGGAGGGAACACCACAAAACAAACCACGGGGCTACGTGGTACAGAGCACGAGAAGGCAGAGAATTAAGAATTAGGGACAGGGAGCCAGAAAAACAACAACAAAACAACACCCAAAACAAAGGGAGATGGGGAGCAAAAGGAATCGCAATGCGTACAGAAAGAAGAGAGAAACAATTCTAAAAGAGGGTCACGGGGAAGCCAGAGACAGCAAGATGGAGAAAGGACAAAAGCTACAGGCTACAGGGCAGAGAGGGAAGAATTAATGGATAGACACAGAGAGCTGGGCAGAAAGAGGTGGAGAAAGGCTGACGATCACACGGCCAACAGGGAAGAGAGAAGAGAGGGAGGAATTTTAAAAACAGGGGCAAGAAGCCAGAGAGAGGGAAAGAGAGGCAACACTAAAATGGGGACAAGCCACAGGGCGGCGAGGAGGGAACCGATGAATAAGAACAGGAGACCAAAGAGAACACAACGTAGAATGGAAAAAAGCAACAGCGGCCCAACAGGGAAGGAGGAATTAAAGATCAGGCACTGGGAGGCAGACAGAGACAAACGAAGAAACAAGTGGGAAAAAAAAAACAAAAACCAAAAACACAACAACAGCAATGGGCTACAAAGACAGAGAGAGAGGGAAGAAATAAAACATAGCAGCAAGGAGCTGGACAGAGAGAGATGAGGACAAACAAATAGCACGGGTCTACGTGACAGAGAATGTGGAATTAGAACACAGAGAGAGGGAGCCGGACAGAGAGAGAGGCCGAGAGAAAAATCTAGACGGGCTACAGCGGGCAGAGGCAGGAATTAAAACCTAGGGACAGGGAGCTGGACAGAGAGAGACGGAGATCACAGGGAACAGCGGCGGGTGCAGGAAGAACACGAATTCATGAACAGGGAAAGGGAGCTGGACAGAGAAGAACTCAGAAAGGCAAGAACAGTAGCAGGGTACAGAGCAGACGAATTAAAAAGCGCGGCGGGAGCGTTGAGGCAGACAGAGAGATTAAGAAAAAAGCCACGGGCTACGTGGCAAAGCAGGAGGAATTCAGAAACGGGGATGGCAACCAAGGGAGAGTGAGCTGCTGAAGGATAACGGGCATTCAAAGTGAGGGACGGGGAGCTGGGAAAAGCGAGGCAGAGAAAAACAGAATCACAGAGAGAATCAAACAAAGCCAAAAAAGAAGAAACTGAACAACAGGAACAGGTGTAACCAAAGCGATGAAATCAACCAACCAGAGACGGTGTTCCATTACGGGAACGTGGAGCGTACGAATCGGTGTGTCTGTCGATCTGCATTTTAGTCACTAGGCGATCGTTAACGTCAGCAGAACAACAGACAACGTGCTTCTGTCAGAAAAGGACGACAAAACGCGGTTTCGTGGAGCGGACTGAGAAAACTAGCCAAGAAGGTAAAAAGGTAATTCCGGCAGGGGGAGATCACGACCACCGACTCACAGACCACCACCGACCCAAGTAATACCACCTACTCAGAAGAGAACAACGGAAGAGGACAACCGAGCCTGCGCAGCGATTTACATATGGAACGAGCAAGTTTGTACCGATCAGCAGACAGGGCAATAATGAATATATATGAATACGTAAAATTTTGATCTACAAATTGTACGGGAAAGGTGTGTGAGGTACGCACGCCAGGAGGAGCGATCCCCCGTGCATCTGGCGCCGTGAATAAAGAATGCCTGCTCTTTAATACTAAATTGGCGTTGAGGAGTCGTTTCCGATTTTACCGCGTTTTTCGGTAACACAGGGAGTCAGACCAAGAGGGCCAGAGAAAGACAAAATACCGACAGGCTACAGGACAGAGCAGGAGGAATAAAAAAACGGAGCCAGAGCCAGGCAGAGAGAGGCGGAGATAGAAAAAGGAGCCACAGGCTACAGGACAGAGAAAGGGAGGACTGAAAAAGACGGGGAGGCAGGGAGCCACTCAGAGCGAGATGGAGAAAGAAGGTGCGGGGGGGGGCCCAAAAGAAAAAATAAAATTTTGCAGCAGGTAAGGAAAGAGAGGGGGCCGGGGGAGAGACAGGGAGGGCCCAGGACGCACAAGAGAGGCAACGGGGCCCCACTGGCCCAGGACTCACCGCGACTCTCGCTCTCAGCGCTGCTGGCACAATTTAGCCGTTCACATGCTTCTTTCCCCTTCTCTCCTCCCTGCCTCTTCTGCAGCTCCAGACTCTAGGCCGTCCTCCACCTGAAGAGAACACATGGGTGTCTTACAGCTCTTACGAGATGAGGCTTCCTCGGCACGTAGCCTAGCTCGCTCGTGCTGGAGCTGGGAGCAGGCGCACTGGGCAAGGGGGGCCAGGGGAGGCTGAGGGGGAGCTCTGGTGAGCTGGAGAGTCGGCCATCTTCTGCACCCTGGGCAGGGGGAAAAGGTCATCATCCTCCTCCTCCTTTCCCTCTTCCCTTCTATCAGCTCCCGAGTAACTCCTAGGGCTGCCCTCACCCACTCGCCTTTAGTATACCAGAAGCCTGCCTCGGCGGGTCGTTTGAAGCTTCCCATCCCACCAGCCCCAGTAGTGCAGGCACACAAGGAGACACCCCTGCACCCACCAAAGGCGCTCGCTCACCTCGCCGGCAGCCCTAGGCCTCACCCGACACAGGGAATCGTGTCCGACACACCACCACGCTGCAGCAGGAGCGGAGGAGGCCTTTCCTTACCAGGAAGCAGCAACGAGCACGGCGGCATCACCTCGCAGGCACCGCAGCATCGCAGGGCTGTTACCTGCGGAGAGAGCAATGGGGATCACAGGGACGCCACCGCGCGTGCGCGGCTCCCGGGCTCAGTACCCAATTCTGGTCGCTGGGCAGCAGCATTATCTGAATTACTCTTCTCGATTAATACCATCCAGAAACCATAACTTGGCTGCATCCACAGAGCTTCTATTCCTCTGCACCTTTCCCCCTCGCAGCCCCAGCAGCACCATTCATTGCCTCTGCACCAAACAGCAAAGCGTCTCGAGCATTTGTCCTTTCCTCTCGACCGCTTAAAAACGTCTGGTGCTTGCTACTGTCCATGCCACTGCCCCCCGCATGCCCGAGGGAGGAGAAGCAGCACAGCAAACCTGGGGAACAAGGTTGGGTTCCCCACCCCCGCAGAATAAGCCCCAGGAACTGCTGGTAGGCATGTGGCATCAGGGTTGTGATAGGGTTTTGTTTTGGTTTTCTTTTTTTCCCCGCCTTCTTTACATAATGTAATAATTGGGGTTGCTTTTCCAAACTACTGAGTTCTGTGGGGACTTTTTGTGCTTTTACCCTACAAAAAATGGTCATTTTCACTTTCGGTTTTGTGCATGAGAATGGTTGGTGGGTGCTTTTAGGTGGTTGTTCCTTCCCCACCACCACCCTTTTTTTCCTTTCCAGCTGCACAAATCCAGCTGGAGTTGGCTTTCCCAGAAGCCCCAAGTTGTTTTCTTTCCACCAGAATTCTTTCTGTTTTTTCACCCCCCATTGCAGACCCAGAGTAAGGGGTTTGAGGTATTTTTGTGCCCAGGCAGCAGCTCCCAGGCTGCATAAGCAGCCCCACAGGGGGAAGTCCCCGTTTGAGGGAATCGGCCCCAAATTGGGATGGGAAAGTGAAGAGAAGGAGAAAAAACCCTGAATAACCTGAAAAAGAACACCTACTCCAGCCCACCAAGCACCGGTCACCTTGCCTGACTCACCTCCAGGGCCCAGATCACGCTCGGCTCATCGCTTAGCACCCTCGGATCACAAAAAAAAAAAAAAAGAGTAAAACCCATAATGGAGCCCTATAGCCATCAGTCACATCTTCCCTCCAGTACTACACAGACTCACCTTCTTACAGCGCTCCCCTGGGCCCTCCTCCGTTGCCCTGCACGACTCATCCATCTGCACCTGGAAAAACAGCATTACTGAACAAGTCACCTGGAGGCACAGCAACAGCTTAACCATTCCACAGCTCCTGCGCCCACGTAGGAATACCGTCTAGAGCCCAACTACAGCCTGCCGTTAAAGGAAATGCATTAAATCAAACGTTAAGCCCTCGCACGTGCAAGCCGGAACAGCAAAAACACCGCACGCTCGCGCACCCAGGGCGCAGCCCGACGGAGGTCCACGCGCACCTCGCCGGTTTGATGCAGAGCCACCCAGCATCCCTGCGAGCACAGCTGCAGGCGCAACAGCAGTTTCACCTACACTCATCTCGGCGCGCAGCGCTTCTGAAGCTTTAAGCTGAAAGCCCTACCTTGACGCTTGGCCACACTAGAAGCGAGCCGTAGCTAGAACTCCACAGAAACACAGCAACACAAATTGCGCACCCACAGCGGCGACAGCTTCGCAGCTATTTAGACCTGGAACAACAGAGAAAAGTAAAACAGCTTCATCACCCGCACAGGAAAAGCGGCAGACGGAGACAAAGGGTCAGCATTCATAGCCCTTACAGAACACAGGCGTTCTCTCTCCTTCCATTCCTAAACCCATCTCTTAGGTCTAAATATCGCAGCCCTGCTGTGGCAATAGCGAGAGCAGGGAACAAGAGCCCTGCGCCGGCCGTTTGTGCGGCAGGACACAAAAACAGAGGGATATGTTTTGCCACGCACAACCCTGAATCTCCTGAAAATTTATGTTTACTAAAAATAGCCATTGGGAACATATTCCCAAAAACATTCGGCAATGAAACTTTTATGTGTTTGACACCCGCACATTTTTTGGGAACTTGCTATTTGCTTCCTGGTTTTGCTGGTCTTCCCTCAGAAGTTCTACCTGCAGCCAAGTTATTCATTCCTACCCGCCCGACCGGTTCAAGCATTCACCTTCCTGGTATTACCAGCACATTGACACAGGCGAGCAACTTAACTGCTCTTCTAAAACTATCCAAATGACAATTACAGCCCTGAAAGAGGAGTGGAAGAGAAGAAAAGGAGAGATCAGGCAGCAAAAGTGCTCTGCAGGCTGCTGCCGGCCAACACTGCACTCTTTTGTTAAAGCCACCCCGCCCCCCCAAACGCAACCAAAAAAAACCCATGACTGTGGAATGCGTTTTTTTTCTTTTCAGTAGTCCTTTTGGAGCTCATCCCTGTCTCAGCATCTTGTCTTGTCAGAGCATGAAGTGCAGATGATCTGTATCCCGATGACATTTGCATGGGATGAATACATTTTCAGAAATAGACCAGATCCGTGAGACTCCTGTCACCTTTGTGGTTTTAACAATCGTAACTCAATTTTATTGACTGACACACTTATGAGAAAACTAATTAACTTTGAAACTTAGCCTCTCCTCGGGGAAAAAACATGTTAGACACCAAGTGAAACCGATTCAGAGCTCCGAACCACGATGGAGCCGACAGAGCTGTTGTGACTTAGTTTGTATGATTAATTAATTGGTTAATAACTATTCTAAGCAGCGCAGAAAGAAGAGCTGGACCCAAAGAGGGTGCGCTGCGCTGGATCCAAAAAGCACCCTTCCTCCAGAGACCCGCCTCAGGTGGCGAGTTCGCTCTGGTGCATGCCGGCCTCCCGAACTTCGGGGTCCGATGTGACCGGACCCCCACCTCCGGGGAGGGTCCTCGTACCCTGCCCAACCCCTGCTTTCCCCTGCAGCCCCCAATGCCCCCACCCCCCAGCCTGCACAAGCAGCCAAACCGGCTGCTGCTTTTGGCCCCCAAACCAGCTCACTTTGGGACCGGTTCTGAGCCAAAAAGCCCAGCTGCTGAGCCTGTTCTCAAGTCCCAAAAATGCAGCACTTGACCTCTGCTCCTCAGCCCAAAACCACACGACTTAGTCCCCTCGCTCAGGCCCTCAAAACGCACGACTCGATCTGTTTCAGGGCCCCGGCATCAGCCACAGGAGCCTGCTCTCAAGGCCCAGGAACAGAAGAGCTGTGCTCTCCCCGTTCAGGGACCAAACCAGCTGAGCCTGGCTGCGTCCCGGCCCCCTCCGCAGTCCCCACGGGCAACGCTCAGGGCCGCGGAGAGCGCAGCCACCCCGCAGCCCTGCACCCCCACGGCCCACGCGCGCACTGTCGGGGAGGCCTTGGGAACTGAACTGCGCGGGCCCGGCCCCGCACCCCGGCGGGGCAGCCCAGCGCCGGCCCGGCAGCGCTTTCTTCCTGCTCTCGCAGGCCTCGTTTCCCCGGCAGCGCCGGGCCCGCACCCCAACCCCACAGGGGGCCGGGCCCGGCCCGCCTCCAGCAAACCGCGGCGGCAGCAGCCAGGGTCCTTGCCTGCCTCGCGGGCAAGGGGGGACCCGCCCGGCACCGCAGGAGCCCCCGCCGGGGTCGCCGCCGCCGCCGCCCGACCCCGACGAGGAGCAGCCGAGAGCCGGGTGGGGCTGCCCCTACTTCCCCACGGCCGGGCACGGGCTCGGCCCCAAAACACAACCACCGACCCACGAAAGCGCTCGGCCCGGGGCCACTGCTGCCCGCAACCCCCCCCCCGGGGACTCCGCGGACCGGGAGACCCCACAGCCGAAACCCGCCGACCCACAGCGCGCCCGGCCACGCGGCTCCTCACCTGCCCCCCGGCGCGGCTCCGGCTGCCCCACGGCCCGGCACGGAGCCGAACCCGGCCACCGGACCATCCGCCGCCCCCCCAACGCTCCGGGACGGTTCTCGTCCCTTTTCGCTCTGACGCCTCGAGCCGAGCCGGCCCCCGCTCCTCCGAGCTACCGGCGGTGCCCGCTCGGCTGCTCGGGGCCAGGCCCTGTTCTCGCCCAGCCGCGAGAAGCCGCCCCGGGGTCTCCTCGGTGCGTCCAGCCCCGTGCCGTGCCGGAGCGGGGAGAGCCGGGTACGAGCGCGGAGCCCTGGGGCAGGGGTTGCCCCAGTGCCGCCGACTGTGTGGGGGTGTGTCGTCCCCCCCCGCCCCACGCGGGGGGCGCACACACGGTACACCCGCGGGGCAGGGGCATCCCCGGGGAGCCGTGCAGCCGGGCTGCGCCGTAGGAGGGAAGGGTGATGTTGGTTTCCCATTTTCCCCGCAGCCTGATCCTCCCCCTCCCCCGTACTGAGTCGCCCCCCGCCCCGCCCACCCCTTCCCGCGCGTTACAGCCCGCGAAAAAGCTTTTAACAACCCGATCAACAACACTCCCTTTATCCCTCTTCCAGCAGCAGCAGCGAGAGATTAAGCCAACTGCAGCACAGAGGAAGAAGGCAAGGAGAGCCTTTTCAAGCAAGGGCAGGACAAAAATGCACGGCGTGGACAGGCACAGGAGAGGCTGCATTATCTGGAAAGCACAACACCTCCCCAACGGCAGAAAATAAGGAACGAATCGTTTCCAAGGAGCTGCAGCAGACGAATCACCTTTTTCTTTATTGCTCTCCTGCCCTTTGTTATCCAAAGCGATAGGCTTCACCACCGGGCAGAAAATATCTGCCTAGATTTACACGGACAACCAGAAACAATCAAGCCACCCAGGAAAAAGTTCACAGCAGAGGTATAACACATCAGCAGCTAAAACATTTGTTACGCAGGCACAACTAGGCACTAAACAAAGGCTTTCCAACACTGGAGGTCTAGAACAGGTAGACATTAGCACAGAAGCACAAGGGGCTCTGTCACCCTGCACAAATCTCCCCGTGCCTACACACGCACACGTTCAGAAGTTATTTATCAGAAAACGCCCAACTGAGCCATTTGCCACAGTCACCAGACTCACGACGTGATAACACGACATGACACACGAGGTGGGCTCAGAGTTTTAAGGCAAAAATACCTCCCCCGCCCCCCACCCGAGATCTTTCAGGCTCCAGACCTGCCATCTCCCCGCACCAAACCTACCCGGCCAAAGGGTTTCAGGTGGCCCAAAACACAGTACACAGAAAATAGACGGGGAAAGCCCTACATTGTGCAAAAGCGAACGATGCCCGACCAGGGCTTCTCTGCGGGGCCCGGGCCCGGCACGGAGCCGCCCCCCCCCACCGCGGGGTCGGGCCCGGGCCCGGGCCCGGCACGGAGCCGCCCCCCCCCCACCGCGGGGTCGGGCCCGGGCCCGGGCCCGGCACGGAGCCGCCCCCCCCCACCGCGGGGTCGGGCCCGGGCCCGGGCCCGGCACGGAGCCGCCCCCCCCCCACCGCGGGCCCGGGCCCGGGCCCGGCACGGAGCCGCCCCCCCCCACCGCGGGCCCGGGCCCGGGCCCGGGCCCGGCACGGAGCCGCCCCCCCCCCACCGCGGGCCCGGGCCCGGGCCCGGGCCCGGCACGGAGCCGCCCCCCCCCCACCGCGGGCCCGGGCCCGGGCCCGGGCCCGGCACGGAGCCGCCCCCCCCCCACCGCGGGCCCGGGCCCGGGCCCGGCACGGAGCCGCCCCCCCCCCCCACCGCGGGGTCGGGCCCGGGCCCGGGCCCGGCAGGGAGCCGCCGCCCCCCCCCACCGCGGGGTCGGGCCCGGGCCCGGGCCCGGCACGGAGCCGCCGCCCCCCCCACCGCGGGGTCGGGCCCGGGCCCGGGCCCGGCAGGGAGCCGCCGCCCCCCCCACCGCGGGGTCGGGCCCGGGCCCGGGCCCGGCAGGGAGCCGCCGCCCCCCCCCACCGCGGGGTCGGGCCCGGGCCCGGGCCCGGCAGGGAGCCGCCGCCCCCCCCCACCCCGGGGTCGGGCCCGGGCCCGGGCCCGGCAGGGAGCCGCCGCCCCCCCCACCCCGGGGTCGGGCCCGGGCCCGGCAGGGAGCCGCCGCCCCCCCCCACCCCGGGGTCGGGCCCGGGCCCGGGCCCGGCAGGGAGCCGCCGCCCCCCCCCACCCCGGGGTCGGGCCCGGGCCCGGGCCCGGCAGGGAGCCGCCGCCCCCCCCACCCCGGGGTCGGGCCCGGGCCCGGGCCCGGCAGGGAGCCGCCGCCCCCCCCACCCCGGCCCGGGCCCGGGCCCGGCAGGGAGCCGCCGCCCCCCCCCACCCCGGGGTCGGGCCCGGGCCCGGCAGGGAGCCGCCGCCCCCCCCACCCCGGGGTCGGGCCCGGGCCCGGGCCCGGCAGGGAGCCGCCGCCCCCCCCCACCGCGGGGTCGGGCCCGGGCCCGGGCCCGGCAGGGAGCCGCCGCCCCCCCCCACCCCGGCCCGGGCCCGGGCCCGGCAGGGAGCCGCCGCCCCCCCCACCCCGGCCCGGGCCCGGGCCCGGGCCCGGCAGGGAGCCGCCGCCCCCCCCCACCCCGGCCCGGGCCCGGGCCCGGCACGGAGCCGCCCCCCCCCCCCACCCCGGCCCGGGCCCGGGCCCGGCACGGAGCCGCCCCCCCCCCACCCCGGCCCGGGCCCGGGCCCGGCACGGAGCCTCCACCGCTGCCCGAACTCACTCACCAGCGCTCTCCGGCCCCTGGCCACGGCCGCGCTGCTCTCCCAGGCGGCTGCCGCAGGCGAGGGTCTGGCGCTGCCAGGCCTCCAGGAGTCCTGAGGAGCTGGCGGCCACCGCAGGGGATGGCTGCCTGCGGTCGGACTGCCGCGGCGCTCCCCGCCCAGCTCCGAGCAGTCTCCGCCGGCCACGGGCTTCCCACGCCGGGCCGCAGAGGGACCCCGGCACCGCAAAGAGACACCTCGCGGCGCAGCCGCCCCACGCACCCCTCCCACCTCCGCTCCGCCGCGCTGCGCCACCGGAAGCCGGAGCCCCGCGGGGCGGCCCTTAGAGGGCGGCCGGAAGGACCGGCCCCCACCGGCCCCTCCCCCGCGCCGGACCGCCCCCGCGCCCAGCCGTTGAGCGCCAGCGCCCCCTGCTGGCCGGGCCGCGCTCAGCTCGCGAGGGCGCCGTGGGCCGGGCGGGGGGGGACGCGCCGGCTCGGGGCCAGCTCCTTTCGGGGCGAGCGAGCGAGCGGGAAACCCCTGCGGGCCCCGGTCACGGCCGGGCAGAGCCGCGCGCCCTCCGAGAGCTGCTCAACGGGGCTGCCCCTCGTGACACATACCGAGCCGTCCGCGACGGGAGCGGGCAGAGGAGGAAGGGGCCGGCGGCCGCGGGGCCCTGGCCGCAGGCACGGCGGGGGGTGGGGGGCTGGGGCCCGTGGGGCCGCCCTGCTGGGTCACTGCCCTGCGCCGCACCGCGCTGGGGGCTGGGGCCCGACCGGCGCCGGGGGACCGGGGGCAGCCACGAGCAGAGGGCCTGAGCTTAGCCACGGCCAGCAGAACACCCCGAAGCGTGAGACGCTGCAAGGCCAAGGTGGTCCTTGGCAATGGGGGCGCCTGGGCTCGGCCTCCGCCTTACCCGTCCTGGGTCTGCGTGGCGTTCCAGGGGAATGGTGTTTTCCTTGTGCGGAAGGTGGGCTGGCCGGTCGGCCGTGCCCCGGCCGTTACCGATCCTGCCAAAGGCGCTCGCACGCTCTGGCCCATTACTGCTGCGGTGCCGCGCTGTAGCAGAAAGAAGAGGTGTTGTGTTATCTCACAAAAAGCCTCCTATGGTCAGTTGAAGAAATAACCTCTTTCCGTGGCACTGACTCTTTTCGTACAGTCCATAGCCGGCTTTCGGCTTTTGTCTTTACAGCATTCAGTTTGCTTTCTGCCAAGCTTTCTACCTGCTGTGAAACATTTGGATGGTTTTTTCTTGTTGTTTTTTTTTTCCCCTACTTGCTCCACAACTCCCACACCAACCACCCAGCGCGGCTCGCCTTTCAGCCCCCAGACCGAGGAGCCTTGCCCTGGGACGGCCCTTACATGTCAGCAGAGTTGTTCCAGCTCTCACCCTGTCCCTACCCAGCTGAGGACGTCTGTGTCCGTGGGAGGCACCCAGAAACTCCCCCTGCTGCGTGGCAGTCCCCTGCCCCGTCAGAGAAAACTGCGGCAATATCGGCTAAGTTTAAAAGCGTCGGCAGGAGGTGCAGAATACGTAAATAAAGCGGCGGTTGGCTGCCGGGTATGGGTGCAATATAAATACATTTTGTTTATAGGCCTTCGTGCCTATTCAGCGTTGAACGGCACCGCAGCCCACCCAGCCCGGGGCTCGGAGAAGGGTCTCTCCAAGGGCACAACCTAAGGCAGCGCAGGAAGCCCAGCTGCCACGCTCCCAGTCGCTACGGGACGCTCGCTTACAGTTACACTAACGAGGGTACGGATGAGGCTGGAACTAGCAGAAATGCTGACTCTTCTGGCCTTTTATTCGTGGAAGGTACAGCGCGCGAGCCTCGGCGGCTCACAGGAGAAGCGTGCAGTGCTGCCTGACTCTCATTCTCAGCTCACGTACTACTGCCAAAGCTCCTGCCCTGTGCTGTGCCAGATGCCGGCTGGCGTGAGCGCCTGGGCTCCTGAGGGACCCCCTTGTCCTGAGAGCCAGAAGTACTCACTTCCCTTTGCATGAGGCCTGTAGGAGATATACCCTGCAATTTTAAAAATCCGTATCAAACGTGGCAGACTCAAAAGAGGGCATTTTTAAAAAGGCAGGTTTGTTTTCTTTTTTAACTTTACGATCTACAGCCTAGCAAAGAGCTCCCTTTCAGTGTCAGTCGCTTGGCTTTCTCCCCTACTGACGAGGTCCCAGCCTCCCGGTGAGATCTCGCTGGAGATATTCTCAGTTTCCCTCGAGTACGTGGCTGCCCTGGCCCGAGGCCAGCGAAGAAGCTGACTTTGCCCGTGCCTGAATCAGCAACACGTCCAGCAGGCGACTTGCAGAGCCCAGGGAACCCTCGTAAAGAGGTTTGGGGGTGGGGCGCGCCACATCTGCGGCATCGGCCGTGGGAAAGGACCGGCGCAGTAAAACAGGTGGGTGAAACCGCGGCGCGCGCCAATACGTGCTGCTGCCTGGGGCATCGCTTTGCTGCGGGTCAAGTCAGATGCTCTCTGTAAGAGCGAGTCAGGGTAAAGGCAGCAGCAGATTTCTTTTCTGCTCATTTTAACAAAGGCTGGACGGAGCCCATAGAGGAAGGCACTACGCGTCTTGCTGGGTTTGTTTCCCTGCCTTCTCGTAAGCTGTCGCGGAAACTTGCACGAGGAAAGCCTGTGCAAGCTGATGATGACAGCCACACACGGTTGAAGAGGGAGCAGATGGTGAGAGCAGAGGTACGCGCTCAGGCTGTGCGCTGGAAGCTAATGCTAATGCTGCAAAATAAAGAGTGGATTTTCTTTTTTGGGTTTAGGTGAGCGCTAAACATGACATGTGCATATGCGCGTGTGTCTCTCGCAGGTTTTTGTCATACACTCCACCCTCCCACCCCAAAAAAACAACCCACACATGCCACGCGTTAAACAGTGGTTTTCCATTGTACTTAGAAGTGCTTACATAGGTGTGTTGGTTTGTTACTTTTTTTAATGCAGAAACAGCAATACGATAGATTTAATACAGCTAGCAGTTAGACGGGTGTAGCTTTAGAGCGTCGGCTGTTTACAAAGCAACTGCACACCTTCTTTAACTCACAGTTTAAACAAATGAACTTGCAGTGCATCACACGTGCTTTGTACAGTCACGTTCCACACGGCAGGTCAGATGCTTCACCCTGCCTTGTCCTTGTTCCCCCGACTCCGACGGGACCGCCGAGGCCATCCTGGGGACAGCGCCGCTTTCTAGCAGCTGGGTTGCTTGCCTGGACGCCCCACAGACAAACAGTCATTTCCCCACTGAACCTCTTCTCAAATATTTTCCTACCCCTGCAGGCCCCACGTCCTTTGGTTCATATTTCCTTTTTTCCGGGCTTTATGCACAGGACCGATGATTTCCAGAAATAGAAACAGAGGCTGATTCAGTCCAGGCTAAACATTCTCTGACCTAAACCAAACTGCCTTCGAAGAGATAGCTGTACTGTGGGCACCACCTCGGGAACAGAAGTTGCCCTGTCATTAAAAAAAAAAAAAAAAAAAGAAGGAAAACAAGGCATTTCAGGCTGAGGAGGCTGAGCGGTGTGCTGGGGGCGGTGGGGAGTTGGAAAGAAACAGTTCAGACGATCAGAGCGAGCTTAGCGTTGCAAAGCGTGCCATTATTTTTAATTTGGCAGTCAGAAGAAAATAGATTCTGACACTGATTTCCTGTGTGCTGCGGGAGTTCTCGCCTCAGCATTCCTGTGCACCATTTTACTTTTGTGTCCCGTCTGCTTTGCTTTTGCGCTGTAGCTCTCCGGTTCTAGCTACGCTTCCCACCACCCCCGTTACTCTTTGACAAGCCCAGCTCTCACTGTGCTTCCCTTCCCGTATGCGCGTGCAGGGAAAAGCCCGCGCGTCTGCCACTACAGGACACGCTCTGGGAGGCAGGAGAGATGACGACGCTCCCTGACAGAGGACACAGCTGAGGGGCGGTCCGCCGGGGCTGGGGAGATGGCAGCACCTTCCCTCAGCTGCCCCATCCGAGCACGGGTGCAGGTGAGCACTGAGGAGAGACAAGCAGGCAGGAGCCGCAGAGCGAGAGAGAAAATAAAATTCACGGGTGGGTGCTACTTACGTCTCATTTTTAGCGCAAGGGATGAATTCTCAGCACATTCTTGGAGCTGCCCCTTTGGGACTCACGGAGAAGAGGGAGGTTGGCCACGCGGTGCAGCCCAGCTCTGCTTCCCCTAAATGGTTTTACTGTTCAGGTGTTGCCCTAATCTGGCCGGTACCCCTGCAAAGAGTTTGGGATTTCTGCTGCCTCTCCGGGCCAGCCGCAGACCCTGACTTCATCGCAGCGAATGACCCTGCACTCCTCAGAGCGGTTGCCGAGTCACATCCCGCTGCCTTCCCTGCAGAACTGGAGACCCTTTTTCAGCCCTTGCCCCCTCTTCTCTCAGCTCGTTGCCCATCCCTTTTTCAGGGCCGGCACCGATCCCGCCTCCAGCTCGCCCTGTCTCCACCTGCGAGCGCCCAACAGGAGCTAAATGTCTCCTCAAGGACGCACGGAAGAGACGCGCAGGCAACCCAGCACAGACCCCCTGCAAACATCTTCTTTCCATTTTCTTTCCTCTCCTGACACGAAGAGATGACTTAGGAAAAGCGTACTGCTCGCATTTCACCTGCACTGCTTCTACTTTCACTTTCGCTCTCCTTGGCAGTAATTAATAGCGGTGGTTGGGGAGGGCTGGGGCATTCCCCCAAAGCGGCTGCAGTTACATCCGGGCGGTTGTGGCACTCCATTAGCTTTGTCATTTTAAATCTAAATCTTCTGGAATTGTTAGTTCTCGTCAGGAATCACCCGCACCTGCAAATTTTCTTAATGCCTACGCTTGAACCCAGCCACTGTTTAACAGCTCACCTTTATTTCTGTTCATTTAAGAATCTAAAGCTTCGTTTACTGCTTGGGTTGGAAGCAGGAGCTGTCGCTGCCTCTGAACTTTCTAACAGCCCTGTTACAATTTCAGTATTACCCACTCCCAATTTAGCTTTCCAGTTCAATTTTCATTGTAGATTCTAAAACTGTCCTTATTTTGTTTCTGATCAGGAGTCATTAATGCCTGCAGTTGATGTAATAACGGCTGTATTTAGATTGAGCTATTAATGACTCGCAACTCTATTTATGGCATAAAAAAGGACTGCCTTTATTTTTTTTTTAATTACAGATTAGGAATAATGACTGCCTGGTTTGCTCAGTAATAGGTGCGATTAAATTTAGTCACGACTCCTCCCTAAATAAAATGTATTTATTTGCACTCTAACAATTTAACCTTCCCTTTACCGGCCAGGGGCACCGACAAGTGCCCGTGCGTACCTCCGCTCCCCCTGCGCCGGCTCCCCAGGGAACAGCCTCTTACCCTGACCAGAGCCTGCAGCGGCCCGTTGTCGTCCCAGCTCCTTGCCCTCGAGAAAGCGGCCGCCTGAAGCGGCAGCAGATCCGCTGCTGCCCAAAGGGGACGGAAATGGCGCGGGGTAAATGATAATATGAAATGATAAATGAATGAAATGATCTCACAAGGGGGAAGAAAACCAGCAAAGCAAAAAACAAACCCCAAACAGAACACCATACCACTAAACCGTCTCACCGCCCCCTCAGCGCCCGAAACAACATCCCGGGAGAAAAAAAGCAAAGCAGGCCACAAGGGACCTTTCTAGTACAGATGCTGCCAAAGAGTGCCAAGCTCTGGAATCCTTACCTCAGGCAACGCCTCCGCTTCTCTAAACGCCAGAGCACGCCTGCCCGGGGGGCTGAGACAGCCCCAAAGCTGCGACCGCCCGAGGGAACACGGGAGCACCGACGGCAGAGAAGCCCAGGGGCAGCAAGAGCTGCCCGAGCCCCGGCTGGGGCTCTTCGACCCCCGGGCCCCGCCCCCGCCCTTCCCACAGCGCCCCGCAAAAGGGGCGGGCCGAGCCCCCCCGAGGGATGAAGGCTCGCAGGGTGGCAGCAGAGAGCAAAGTGCACCGCACAGCACCAAAGTGGGTGGGTGGGGCCAGGTGGGTCGGACATCAGACGGCCCGCCTGCCCATCGCCGGGGGCAGGGCCCGTTGCTAAGAGCGTGGCGAGGGGTATCAGGACCGCCCTCAACGGGCTATCGCAAGGGGTCAACACCTGTCGCTAGGGGCTGTGCCTACACGGTTCCGGCCCCCACGGTGACGTCACCACGTAGCGTGCGGGGGGGTCACTAAGTGGCGTGGAGAAGTGAGCGCGGCAAAATGTCGCTACAGCCCGTGCACGGCTGCTGGCTGCAGTACCGCAGTTTGGTCGCACGGTGGCAGCAGAGAGCTAAAAGGTCGCCACTGCGCATGCGCGGCTGCCCACCTGCGGTACGAGGGTTTGGGCGCTCGGTGGAAGTAGGGGGCAGAAAATAAAGCGCCACCGCGCATACGGAACTGCCTGGCTGCAGTACCGGCATCTGCTTGCACGGTGGCAGCAGCGACCAGCGGAAAACCTTCACCGTCGGGAACGGGCGGCTGCCCGTCTGCAGTACCCGGTTTTGATCGCTCGGTGACTGCCGCGAGCAGGGTAGCGCAGCTCCCCCCGTGCTGTTCCGCGGTTCGGTCGCTCGGTGGCAGCAGCGAGCACAAAAAGGCGCCAGTGCGCATGCGCGGCTGCCCACCTGCAGTACCGCGGTCTGGTCGCTCGGTGGCAGCAGAGAGCAGAAAAGGCGCCACTGCGCATGCGCGGCTGCCCACCTGCAGTACCCCGGTCTGGTCGCACGGTGGTAGCAGAGAACACAAAGGCGCCAGTGCGCATGCGCGGCCCCCCACATGCAGTACCGCGGTTTGATCGCAAGGTGGCAGCAGCGAGCACAAAAAGGCGCTACTGCGCATGCGCGCCTGCCCACCTGCAGTACCGCGGTCTGATCGCACGGTGGCAGCAGAGAGAAGAAAAGGCGCCACTGCGCATGCGCGGCTGCCCACCTGCAGTACCGCGGTTTGATCGCACGGTGGCAGCAGAGAGCAAAAAGGCGCCACTGCGCATGCGCGGCTGCTCACCTGCAGTACCGCGGTCTGATCGCACGGTGGCAGCAGAGAGCAGAAAGAGGCGTCACTGCGCATGCGCGGCCGCCCACCTGCAGTACCGCTCTTTGGTCGCACGGTGGCAGCAGAGAGCAGAAAAGACGCCACTGCGCATGCGCGGCTGCCCACCTGCACTGCGAGCGTTTGGGCGGTCGGTGGAAGCAGGGGCAGAAAGTAAAGCGCCACTGTGCATACGGAACTGCCTGGCTGCAGTACCGGAATCTGCTTGCACGGTGGCAGCAGCGACCAGCGGAAAAACTTCACCGTCGGGAACGGGCGGCTGCCCGTCTGCAGTGCCCGGTTTTGATCGCTCGGTGACTGCCGCGAGCAGGGTAGCGCAGCTCCCCCCGTGCTGTTCCGCGGTTCGGTCGCTCGGTGGCAGCAGCGAGCACAAAAAGGCGCCAGTGCGCATGCGCGGCCGCCCACCTGCAGTACCGCTGTTTGGTCGCACGGTGGCAGCAGAGAGCACAAAAGGCGCCACTGCGCATGCGCGGCCGCCCACCTGCAGTACCGCGGTTTGGTCGCACGGTGGCAGCAGCGAGCACAAAAAGGCGCCACTGCGCATGCGCGGCTGCCCACCTGCACTGCGAGCGTTTGGGCGG
This sequence comes from Phalacrocorax aristotelis, assembly GCF_949628215.1. NCBI lineage: Eukaryota > Metazoa > Chordata > Aves > Suliformes > Phalacrocoracidae > Phalacrocorax > Phalacrocorax aristotelis. The sequence goes on along the minus strand of NW_027441125.1, from coordinate 575,658 downwards.
TCGGTGGAAGCAGGGGCAGAAAGTAAAGCGCCACTGTGCATACGGAACTGCCTGGCTGCAGTACCGGCATCTGCTTGCACGGTGGCAGCAGCGACCAGCGAAAAAACTTCACCCTCGGGAACGGGCGGCTGCCCGTCTGCAGTACCCGGTTTTGAGCGCTCGGTGACTGCCGCGAGCAGGGTAGCGCAGCTGGCCCCCGCTGTTCCGCGGTTCGGTCGCTCGGTGGCAGCAGCGAGCAGTGACACATCGTCGCCACTGCGCATGCGTCTGTTCCGGGTGCGGTACCGCACTTTGGCCGCACGGTGTCAGCAGGGTCCACCATCGCCACTCCGCATGCGCGATTCCCGGCTGCCGTAGCACAGCACGGCGGCAGCGGCACGACGTCCGTGACTCTTCTCTGGGGCAAGACCCGCGCCGGCTCTGGGTCACGTTCGCCGGGATAACGGAACTGTTACTGCGTGCGCAGAGCTCATGTTTCTCTGCACCTTCCCCACTCCCGCAGCCCCAGCAGTGTCAGTCGTTGCCTCCGCACCGCCCACCACCAAAGTGCCTCGAGCATTTTAGTCCTTCCGTCTCGACTGCTTTAAAAATCAGGTGGCCGTTACCGTCCTCCCTCCTGCCCCACTCACCCCCACCCCACGCCCTAGGGAGGAGAAGCAGCACAAACGACCTGGGGAGAAAGGTCCCCTTTCCCACCCCCCACCCCCCCGGAGTGAGCCCCATCAGTTGCTGTAGGCCTGCGGCATCAGGGCTGTGACAGGGAGAGCAGCAAGTCAACAGGTCCTAGAGGGTTAAAGAAGAAAATCAATCAGGGGAACACAGCTGCCCTTCCGAAGGCAGGCTGCCTGGGGTGAGGGGGGCAGCTGTGCGTCAGGGCACGGGGCAGCCAGGCAGACCAGGTGCCAGTGGCTGACCTGCAAAGGACTTGTGCGCTGCTGAGCCTTGGGCTTCGTTGGCTTGGCAGCGCCTCGCCTCGCCTCTGCACTGCCAGCACCCTGCTCTGCTCATCCTGCGTAAGCATAAGGCTTCAGCGAGCACAGAACAGGAGGCCAGGGAGAGGGAGGACGTCACCGGGGGAAAAAAGAGTCATGCGGGGGGGCCATGTCAGGGGAAAGCGTTTGGGAGGGCACAGACACACGCAGAGGGAGGGCGGGGGAGGAGGCGGACACCGCTGGACAGGGGCATGTCTGGGCAGACACGCCACGGGGAACATGCATGGGGATGACTGACACCAGGGGGTCCCCCCAGGATAATCCACAACGGGCAACTCACCTGGGCTAACCTGCAGCAGATGATCCGCTCCAGATAACTGACCCGCTCCGGCGAATCCATTCCAGATAAGCCCCAGCAATGCCCCTCAAACTGCCGGTGTTTCACCCCAAATTTTCCCCAGTTTAGGGTTTTCGGTGGGTTTATTTAGTTTTGGTGATTTCCGGTTGGATGGTTTGGCTTTTTTTGTTGTTGTTCGGGTTACTTTGGTTTTGTTCGTTTGGGGTTTTTTTTTTTTTTTGCTTTTCCATAAGATAAAAGTTGGGATTGCTTTTCCAAACGGTTCACTTCCGGGTTTTTTTCACCCTTTCCACAACATTGAAATTGGCGATTTTTTGCTTTTGTGCATGAGAATGGTTAGCAGGGTTCCGCCCCCCCACCCCCGCTTTTTTTACCCCCCTCCTTTCCAACTGCACAAACCCAGCAGGAGTGGGCTTTCCCAAGAGCCCCGAATTGTTTTCTTTCCCCCAAACCTGTTTGGGGTTTTTCACCCCCCATTGCAGACCCAGACTCAGGGGCTTTGGAGTGTGTGTCTGCCCTGGCAGCAGCTCCCAGGCTGCCTACGCAGCCCCAGAGGGGAAAGTCCCCATTTGGGGGAATCGGCCCCAAATCGGGATGGGAGAAGGAGAACGGGGAAGGGGCAGCATTTGAAAGCGCTTTTGTGCCTTCAGTTGATTGGGGGGTGGGCTGTGTGTCTAATTTTTAAATCTTCTCTATAAACATCTCTATCAACGTGGTTTCTTTGCATTTTAAAACCTTACATAGCATAGACATTTGCACTATGTGTCTACTTACACATCCTTACGGAGTACATCTATATTTTATATATACTATCTGTTTTACATTTACATACAACATCTGTTTAGACTTAGCTATTATATTTACACTTACACCTATTTAGGCTATTTACACTTACACAGAATATCTCTTTACACATACCTGTTTAGACTTCCATATTAACACGTACATAAAACAGCTATTTAGGCTAGCTATCTGCTTACTTACCCTTTGACACTTCAATCTTTTTCGACTTCTCTATTTAGACATCTACTTACAGTTATACCTCGGCTTATTTCACTCTATATAACCTCTATTTAGATTACACATCTGCTTAGACTATGTAACACACACTAAGCGTAGATGCTCGCTCTAGTCAGACTTTCTTCTGCTTTGAATTCCTTCATCTATCCTTTTCACTTTAAACTCCTTTATTTTTTGATCTAGATATATAGACGGTCGAGTTACTTTTGTGTTTTAAAACCCTGCATCTCGATGCAGAATTTTTGTATCCCGAAATCCGTTATATAATATAGGAGAGATAAGTTCTTATCTCAAAATCCCTTTATGCATCTATAAATTAATATTACACATGTCAATATATATAAGAGGTTTTTGTAATAGCCCCCCTGAATTTTCAGGCATTTTGGGGCTGTAACCCCCCTTTTTGGGGGGGAACCCCTACATGACGCCCCCACTCACCTGTTCCTCTGACGCATTATCAGCTCCCCCAGTGACACCGGGGCACCCCACATGACATCATCACACCCCCCCCAGGACTCCCCCAATTTTATTCACCCCCAAGAAGGGCACTAAACAAGGGAACCTGCTCCAACCTGCAGCTCATTACTTTAATAGTGCCATTTACAAAGGTACACGCACACCCCTCCCACACCCCCCGGAAAAGGGGGAGCTCTGCTAAAATCTAAAAGGTGGGGCAGCCCCCCAAACAGCTGCAGCCCCCCCAGCCCCTGTCCGCAGGCTGGCGGCTGCCCCACGGCAGAGCAGGAGCGTGCCAGAGGACGGTGTCACGTCTCTCTCGGGCTCCGCTCGGACATGTTCCCGCACTGGGACGGGCTCCCCGGGGTGACAAACAGCCCCGGTCCCTGGGGGCCCCGACTCTCCCCACCGGGCAGCCCTCGCGGCCGCACCTGCGGGGCACCCGCTGGAGACAGAGCCAGGAGCCTCCAGGCCGAGGGATGGCCCCTTACCTTCACCACGCTTAACGACCGGCAGGCATCTCTTGAGCATCACGAGACACTTAGACGACATCTGAAAAACAGAAATCCCAAACTATATTTCAGCACGTTAATAAAATAGCACAGAAGAAAATGGAGGAGCTCAGTCAGCATAAGGGGTAGGAAGGAAATTGAGCCGCAGCAAGATTCCAGGCAAACGGGTCACGTCAAAACACAACACATCCTTTAAAAGCTAGAGTGATTGGAACGCTTGAAAACGGTATTAAGACTAACCGATACCATTTTGAACAGATCCTTCGCGTAACACTGAACGCTCTGGCTGGTGCTGGAAAACGTCTCATCCCTTCCTTACGGCACCGCTGCGGGGAGATAACCCCGTGAGGCTGCGGGGCAAAGTTGTACCGGAACCGGAACCTCCGCTTACAGACCCACCGCAGCAGCTACAGCCCTCGCCCTGCCGCCGCACGTCTTGCTGCCTGGCTCCACGAAGCCTGAAGTGAAGCGTGTCAAACTTGAAAGAGTAACGTAAAAAATTAAGAATAAATCTCAGTAATTCACTTTGTGCTGAGAAGGCGGGCGCGTGTTTACGCACATCCAATATGAGCGTCTAGGCTCTAAAAGCTTTCCATTTTCCTTCTGCGTTCATTCAACTCGCACAGCCGTTCACGCCCGCCATAAGATTATCTATCTCCAAAATACACAGCAGCAACGTGACTGGGGGGTTTTGGCGTGTTACGGAGTCGGGAGGGACGTCCGCCCGGCTGCCCCGCCCAAGAGATGCTGCTGAACTGCCAGGGAAACGCGCGTCGAAAGCGAGACTGAAATAAAGTACTTAAGAGCGCTCCCTCAAAATACCGGCAGGAAACACCCCCCCACAACATTCAGTCGCCCCTCATTAAATATTTACCACAAATACCTACCTGCTTAAGTACACCTAACAAATCGTACCCTACATCTGCTTGGCAGTTACAGCTGAAAGAGCGCAAGTCACGTCGTAAATCAGACGATGTTAGCTTTTTTTTAAACTTTCATTTATGACAGAAGAATCGGTGAGTGAAGAGATCCCCGATACAGTTTTACTTTTTTGGGGGGGGGGGGAAAAATAATACCACAACAAAAAACCACACAAATCAAATCCCCAGTGTTGCAATACACGGGGCTACCAAGAAGGACCGGCAGACCTGCTAATGCGTTCGGCTGTACCGAAGCATGCAGGCGAACCGCATTTTATGGTATCTCGACTGTTACAACTGAGAACCCAAGCACTACCAATGCCATCAACCTTTGGAGTATGTGCTGTGCTTGGATCTCCGCAAGGACCATGGATTTTTTTGTCTTTAAAAAAAAGCAATACTTTGCAAGTCTTGTGCTGATGAGTTCTGCTGACAAAGACACTGTCTCTAAGATGCACTCTGATGGCAAGTTCATAGAATGCAACCTCACTGAATAAGAAATATCTCAATTCTTCAAAATCTCTTCCTAACAAAAGTCACACTGTGGGGCTTTCAGATGGGTCAGATTATGCATCCTTTCACAACAAGAAACACACCAGCTAACCAGGATATTCTTGCAGTGGCCAGGTGCCTCTTCATCATGTAAAAAAGGAAAAAACCCAGAGCCAGCAATAAGTATCACACAGGTCAACACAGATCTCTTCCAGAGCACCCCCCTCATCAAAACGAACATGCCCATCGGCTCACCTGCTCTGCACAGATTCCAGCATCACACCCCGCTTCCGTCATCGCTTGTGGCACCAAACGTATCAACACACAGTAAACTACCGTTACGCTCGTGAGAAATCACCGCCCCGTGACTTCCTCATTACTACCCAGCTCACTTCTAATGCTCATACGCCGTTCCAAAGACGGCCCACGTGTTACCTACAAAACTGAAGAGCTCGACGACGGACCACAGCATTCTCTGGTCTTAGATGCTGGCCGCTGCCCCACCTTCTCAGACCTCTCATAGGCGTGCGGCAGCAGCACTCCGAGCCTGCCAGCGGCACCTGCAAAAAGCCAAGCGAAAAGGCACCTCCTGAGATGCTGCCCGATGCCACAGCCTGCCCGCACCGATCCCCGTCTCGCACCCCTTTCCCTCGACAGCCTCCCACCCGGCCTACGTCACTTGCAGCTGAACACGGCACCTCGCCCGCCGTCCGTAACACCCAAACGACACGCGTTGCTTATAACTTCACCAGCAACACAACACCTCAGAAAAGAGCTGCTACTTCAGCCCACCAATCACCACTCGCCTTGCTCGACTTGCCTCCTTTGCTCATTGCTACGCTACTTCAAAACCAAAACAAAAGACAAACGCAAGGAGCAATGGAGTCATAGAGGCATCGGTCACATCTTCCCTCTATATACACCACGCACCGACTCACCCGCTTACATCGGTCCCCTCAGTTCCCCTCCGTCGCCCTGCACGACTCGTCCCTCGGCATCTCCAAAACCAATACGAAACAAGTCGCCTGGTTGCACAGCAGTACCTTAACTGTTCCTGAACACCGACTATAACCTGCCATTAAAAACAAACATATGACATCAAACATGAAGCCCTACGCACGTACAAGCTTGAACACCCTGCAGAGGTAATCTGCTCAGCTGAACTCTAGCTGCCTCTCCCAGATAGCCACGGTCACGGCCTCCGAGCCCACAAAACGTCACGGTGATTACGGTCCTTGCCTGCTGAGGAGGGCCACTCCATCCGAGATGACGGTACCACCTTTCCCCCAACAGCCTTAGCACAGCAACAGATGAACCCTAAGCTCTCATCGCTGTGCCACCTACCCGACTCTACACGGCCAGCAAGGCGGCTCCGAGCCAAACTCACAAAACGCACACACCAACGCTATGAGAAACACTACAAACCGCGCGCCTCCAAGACGAGAGAACGCTCTCGGCAAACACAGAGACAACTGGACGGAAGAGCTCGTCCAGCAACAAGACCTGCAGAACCCTGACAGTGGTGCAAGGAGGCCCTAACGAGATCCAAAATGATTAGAAGAGCGTCAGGGCCCGTGACAAGAAGTTCCTCTCAAAACTGAGAGGGAGGAGGCACAAGAAGCCCAGCTACAAGACCTAAGAACGTAAGGATGCAGGGAAGAAATCACGCTCCCTGAAAACAGACAGCGACAGAGCAGAGCTGTTCACGCATCTGGGAACGACGCCGCAGACGACAACTGCCCAGAAACTCCTCAAACATCAGAGCGATCCACGCTTTAAACTGTAACGCAAAAAGAAGCACCCGATGGGCGCCGGCCCCACAATTAGGACCTTGCCAGCCCCTAGGGATAGCGCTGTGCTCCTGAGAGCAAAGAGAACAAAGTCACCAGCCCCATGCGCCCCCTCACTGCGACCCAGCTCGCCTGAAATGCTCCTCAAATAGCCTTCGGTCGCATCTTCCCTTTAATCCCGCACACGGACCCGCTGCCTTAGTGTGCTCTACTCAGCTCTGCTCCATCACCCTGCACAGCTCCATCTTCATCCTCTGCAAGAACAGCATGATAGAACAAGTCACCTGGACGCACAGCAACAGCTTAACCATTCCACAGGTCTTGCTTCCACGTAGGAATACCATCTAGAGCCCAACTACTGCATGCCATTAAAGGAAATACCTTCAATCAAATGTTAAGCCCCACGCACGTACAAGCTTGAACAGCTGAGAGGTGCCCTCTGCTCAGCTAGCACTCTAGCTGCCTCTCCCAGGCAGCTACGGTCATCCCCTCGGCACCCACAAAACACCCCGGAAATTACCATCCTCGCCCGCTGCCAACGGCCACTCGCTCCGACGAGGGTTGTACGGGCGTTGCCAAAACAGTCTATGCATATTAACATTAACCATATACTCTTATTGCTATTCTTTCCTCCGCTCTACCATTGCTACACCCCCAGGCGGAGCAGCTCTGACACAGGCATCGACATGCACGGACCGACACCGCTCACAAATACTACAAGCGACGCGATCGAGGCACCTAAGAAAACTCTCACCGAGACGACGGACTTCCGGCCCAGAGATGCCACCGGGCGAGAAGATCTATACGGCAGCGAGGAAGAAGCTATAGCATCCGCAGAGAAGTCACCTACCATCATCACCTGCAATAAAACCATATACCCACAACTAGGACGACGTACGAGCGACAAGCCACTCTTAAAGACCTCAGAACGTTCAGGTGCAGGGAACAGGTCCCAGAAAAGGGCTCTGCGTATTCAGACTGCTCCTCAGCAGCAGTATCGAGGCCGCCTTAATCACCGCTGCAAAAAGATGACCTTCTATAAAGGTCTAATATTTCAGACACAAGACAAATCTATGCAGTAGACTTAAAATGCGAGAAAGGAAGCTCTCGGTTACCATTATGCCGATGAGCCAGGGCTTGCAAAACCCTCAATATTGCTACCTAGGTGCCTGCTCAGCACGGAGAACAACAGACACATCGAGACCCGAGTACAGTAAGGAACAAAGACAGACTACAAAATCCACACAACAGCACAAGCACAGGCAGGAACTCCCCCTGCCTGGCAGATGCTTCTGTTTTGCAGAAAGGACACCACAACCTCTCTCGGCCCAAACGTGTCCGGTCTCTGAACGGTACCCTCCGCTGATTTTACAACCCCTGCCTGCCCCACCTGCGCTTCCCCCAACCGACCGGCCACCCGCACAAAGACCGCATCGGCCCCTCAGCTTCCCTTCCAAATCTGGGGGCTCAAAAGCCATCCTTTAAAAAGGCCACACAGGCTACGTAGGATGGGGCTGCGGTCACACGGATACTCTTCATCTCCAAACGTGCGGTGCCATCACTCAGCATCGCACCACTCAACGCCGGCCACTTCCGCAACAACAGCCTCCTCGGAAGCGCCGTGAACTTCCGCTCCCCCACGCTCTAATGAGGCTGGATGTCGTGGCCGCCGCCACCTACGGTGCCTAGAGAACCAGAGAGACAAGGCGACCCCTGCGCCTGGAAGCGGCCGCCCGCTCACAAACAATTCCACACCTCAAAAATAACAGCTGCTACGGCTCCCTGTTCATCGCTCACCTTGCCCAACGAGCTCGGGGCAGACATCCCGCTTTGCATATAGTTTTGTGAGTCCCTTCATTAACTAGTCACATAGGTGCTCACACTGCACGACCCCTCCGTTGTCACGTGCTGACCTACCTTCTCACGATGCTCTGTTCGCCCCCTCCCTTCCGTGTCCGGCTCCCTACCGCGCATCTGCACCAACAGCCACATTCCAGACTCATCCTTTCCCCTACCGTGCCAACACGGCTCCGCTCACCTCCCAATCCGTGCCTCCCGGGTCAGTGGCCACGTCAGGTGCCTGCTCGCATTCTCGGTCCGTCCCCGATGGCTGGGGAACCGTCACCTTCAATGCCGGGCCCACTTCTGGGGAAATACGGAGAGGCACACAGATGTTGGACACTGCTTTCCAAAATCAAGAGCTCACCACGCAAAACAAACTAACAAATCCTTTTGACCGACTTGTTCGGCAACACAGAGACCCCAAAGGCAGAAATCCCAGACGAGTGACCTCACAGCCCGCCCCGTCACAGCACACGACGCCATCTGCTCGCCTTTGCCGTCACGCCTCGCTCGACTGTCCTGCTTAACCCTCGACCTGTTACTTAAACTGCAAGAAAAAGTCAAACCACGCAACACACAAAAATCACAGTTCATGTCAGATGACTCAAGCACAGGCGGACACCGATAGGGCAAATGCCAAAAGCAATACGGGAAGCAAACAGGCGTGGCTGGTGTAGCGACACACTCTCCTTTTGTAGGTAACTCACTCCTGAGCGACTCCATGAACAGCCGCGTGGAGAACCTCTCGGCAGACAGCACGCTCGAGTGGCCGTGCTGACACATACGGGGAAGGAGACTGGGCTACCGGAGGCTGCTTGCACACAGAACACGACCATTAGCTAACACTTAAACACCCCTTTCCCAACCATTCCCCGGTACCAAGACTTCAAAAACCCCTCCTCTCCTCCTGAACTGTCAGGGAAGGAACCTCACTCCTTCCCGACAGCTCCTGCCCTGTATTTGCACCCCTAAAGCCCCTCTGTCAGCCGCTCCTCGGGAGCCGCCCTTCCCACCTCTGCCCCGCGTTCTGCGAGCACCTCCCACCTTCCGGCTTCCCGCAGACTCCGTGCTCTCTACAGGCCCACAAAATAACAGAAGCCCTGATGCTTATAATCTACAAGGGACCTGCCGCAAGCTGCAAAGGTTCTCGGGACAACGTGGTACTCTGCGGGCGATCGGGAAAGGCGACGAGCAGTCCCGTACACCGACACACACTATGCGTTACGTCCCTGCTGCTTTCTGAAGGAAGGCTAGAGCTCCATATACAGATGTGTACAACACACTCACCCTAACCCCTACCGCAGCATCTCACCATCAGTCCTATTGAGAGATAACGTCAACAACTTGCACAACACAGGCAAAACTGGTGGAAAAAATATAAGGTTCTACCTTCAGTCAAGTCAAAATTCCTGGAAAACAAGACAAAACAAACAAAAAACCTACCACACACAAAAAAACCCAACAAACCACAAACAAAAAAACCCCGACAAAACCATAACACCCCCACAAAACCAAATAATCCAAAACACACTATTAGACCATCTTGCTACCCCTGAACACCCAACAAAAACTTACTGACCCAAGGGAAAACAAAAGCTCGTACAAGTGTACTTCCTAATATATATCTGCTGCTCAACTTTGACTGCTCCTTAATCTCTTACCTCAACCAGAAACCTCCCCATCTCTGAATGTCAAAACACACCTACCCAAAGAGCTTAGACAGCTCAAAACCTGCAACCAACTCAAGGAACAGTACCAGAGAAGCCCAGGAGCAGAATGAGCCTCCCGAAAAAAGGCTGGGGCTCATCTACCCCAGCGGAATGGCAAAGCAGAACGAAATCTTTTAAGAACCCCTTCTCAAAAAATATCTCTGGTTATAAAGTAAATCATTTATTGTAAAGCCATCAACCATTCGGAGTCACCTCAACGCTCTCTCTCGCTCAGTCCCTTAACAGAACTAGATCAGTCTCAAAGGACAAAAAACACGAAAAGAAACGTGGAAATACACAAGCGTATCGGGAACCGTATGAAGCAGCTAAATTAACACCTCAGTAGCTGGGGCAAAACTAAATTGTAAAGGACAACAAAAAAACACCCCAGGAGACACATGGATTAAAACAGATGAAGGCTCTCTCTTCTCGCAGAAGCTCAAGAAGAGACCTGAGCCAACGGTACACAGCTCTGGGGTATCGGATACCGAAAAGAAACATACTCGAGACAGAAAACAGACTGCTGTGGAGCACAAAGGTGGCTTTGGCAAAGGTTCTGCCGGGACAAGAGTCACAGTTACAGGGAACGGACAGCGGCCGGCAGGGGAAACGCCGTCGGCGTGGAGGGGCCAGCGGGGGAAATGCCGCCCTCAGCTAACGCTGCGCTATCAAGCCTTAAGCGAAAACTGCAGAGTAGTTACAGGAGACGGGCATAAGATGGATGCTGAATATCACTTGATGGTCACAAAATCTCATGGGGATGGGCACCACGTAGCCTCACGGACACCCCTTAGACCCAAACGCTTAACGAAAGACGCTTCTTGCCAAAACACAAGCTCGACGAGGAAAAGCCAAAGCTGATGCGGGGGCAACTACTAAAATCTCAGTACGTGAGCAGGCATTACTTAAGATGGTGCGGTGGTTCTGCTGGGTCCGTCCAACCTGAGCAACGGGTTCTAACGCCTGTCCAGCAGCGTCCATGATCTCTCTCACGGCCTCCCACATCAGAAACCTCCCCTGCCCAGGACCGCGTTTTGCATGTTCCACCCCTCCCCATCCCCGCAATGAAAATCAAACACAACAAATAAGCAGTCTACTTCATCTTCTTGGCCTCCAAAAGAAGCTTCCTTCCTCTGCTGAGCGTCGACACCAACATCCTCGTGCCGTTCCTCAAAAGCAAGCTGGTCCTCGGGTGCCCGTACTGCCAAAAGAAGACAAAACGATTATGCTCTTATAACGAGCTCCATCATCCTCTCCTCCTTCAGGAAATCGAGTCCCGATTGCTACATACCAGAAGTTTGTGCAGTAGATGGCCGAGGCCAGCCCCGTAAATGAAGCACTCTGTGACCCTGCTTTCTCTTTTGGCCACAGCACCCGCCACTGGGGAGCCCCAAACCCCTTCGTGACTCCCTACGAAAACCAGATACAACTAGTTCAAAACATCTGGCAGGTGAGAGATGACCGACAAACACGTACAGCCCACCTTACCCTCAAACCAGCCAGAGAGCTGACTTCCTCCCCCACTGAACTCTCATCTTCGACAAATTCACCAAACAGAACAATGTTTACACTGAACAGAACAAAACCCTTACCCTCTGACACTCTGAAACGGGTTTGTGCACCCACAAAATATATATATTCATGCTACCGACCCACGTACCACACTTCCTCAGGGTCAGCCCCACAAAGACAGGAGAACGCCCAATGCTCTCTCCATGGATACCCCGATGCTCCGCTCCCTTCTTTGCTGCTCCTGTCACGGGAAAACGCTGGGAATAAAAAAAGGTTCAGAGAAGCAAAACAATAAACAATAGGGAGAGGGACCAGCGCAAAGGAATAGAGAGAGGAAGAGACGAACAGGAAGGACAGACAACCCCATCCTGAGCACAGCCTCTGGGAGAGGGAAAGAGGAAACAGCAACCGTTATTACCGCAGATCAACCCTGAACAAAGCCTCCTTCCACAGGGGCTTCTGGACACACTGCTCCTTCCCCGCGCTACTGCTACGGGCCCCTGCGCCGAGGGGGAATCCAGTGCAGGCAGAGAGAGGCAGAGAAAAGTAGCCACAGGCTACAGGACAGAGAGAGGGAGGACTGAAAAGACAGGGAGGCAGGGAGCCACTCAGAGCGAGATGGAGAAAGAAGGTGCGGGGGGGCGCAAAAAAAAAAAAAAAAACCAAACAAAAAATAATTTTGCAGCAGGTAAGGAAAGAGACGGGGCCGGGGGAGAGACAGGGAGGGCCCAGGACGCACAAGAGAGGCAACGGGGCCCCACTGGCCCAGGACTCACCGCGACTCTCGCTCTCAGCGCTGCTGGCACAATTTAGCCGTTCACATGCTTCTTTCCCCTCCTCTCCTCCCTGCCTCTTCTGCAGCTCCAGACTCTAGGCCGACCTCCACCTGAAGAGAACACGGGGGTGTCTTACCGCTCTTACGAGATGAGGCTTCCTCGGCACGTAGCCTAGCTCGCTCGTGCACTACACGCCCGTACCCAACTCCGGGTTACCGCGTACGGACCCTGCGGTGCACGTTGGTGGCCTGGCCCGGCCCGCTGCGGGCTATGAAGGGGGATCCTTCCTCCCTCACCTGCAGGGACAGGCTCTCTCTTGCCTGCAGCAGGAAGGCAGCTGGCAGCCAGAGCGCCTTCAGTTTCTTCTGCTTTACCTTTCGTTGGCGTCTCCAGCTTCAGCCGAGGCAGCTCCTCTCCACAGCCGGGAAGGGCTCTGTGTGTCCCTTTTCGCCCCGGCGCCGCGAGGATGGCAAAGCCGGGCAGAGAGAAGCCACGCAAGCCTGAGACGGCCGCAGTCGACGGCGTCCCCGGGGGAAGGACAGACAACCACGTCCTCAGCACGGTCTCTGGGAGAGGGAAAGAAGAAACAGCGACCGTCATTACCGTCGATCGACCCTGACCAAAGCCTCTCCTTGCGCAGGGGCTTCCGGACACACCGCCCCTTCCCCGCGCTACTGCTAAGGGCCCCTGCGCCGAGGGGGAATCCAGTGCGCTTGAGGGCCGGCTCGCTGCCTTCACGACAGGGCCTGGGGGCGGCCAAGGGCTACGCAGCACGCTTCAGGGGAGGTGCCGGGGCTGGGGGCAGGCGCACGGGGCAAGGGGGGGCCAGGGGAGGCTGAGCGGGAGCTCCGGCGAGCCGGGGAGGCGGCCATCATCTGCGCCCTGGGCAGGGGGAAAAGGTCCTCCTCCTTTCCCTCTTCCCTTCTGTCAGCTCCCGGGGAACTCACCGCTTCTCGGGGAGCGGCCGCACCCGCAAGCCCCCAGAAATCAACACGAATCCAACCCCAAAAATACACCGCGCCTACCGTACGCGCCACGGCCGCCCGGCACCCGAGCGCCGGAAGACCGCGCCTCCCGCCACGCCCCGGCGAACCACGTGACAGGGCCGGCAGCCACTGCGCCAGGACTACACCTCCCGGCACGCTCTGCGGCACAACACGGCCGCCCGGCAGCCGCGCGCCGCAAGGACTACACCTCCCGGCACGCTCTGCGCCACAACACGGCCGCCCGGCAGCCGCGCGCCGCAAGGACTACACCTCCCGGCACGCTCTGCGCCACAACACGGCCGCCCGGCCACCCGGCAGGCGCACCACCACAGCTCCCGGCACGCCGCCAGCCCGCCCTCCCCGCTCTCGGACCCTGCGGGCCACCGTCCCGGCCGCCGATGCACCCGGAAGCCCCACCGAGCCCTCAGCACAGCCTCGCTCTCCCCACCGCCCGCTCCGACCCGGCGCTGCCCCACCGCAGCCCTCCTCGGGGCTTGACCCGGGACGCAGCGGTCCACCACCCAGCCCCCGCTCACCTCCTCCCTCGCTACAGTCGCAGCCCGCTGACGCTCGGCCACAGCTCCGCTCCGCCCTCGGCTCACACTGGCCCCCCGGAGCCGGGCACCACCCCTTTTCCAGGGAGGAGCCGGCACCGTCAGCCCCACCGCCCGCACCTGGGGCTCCTCCATCCAGACCCCGCCCACAGCTGAGGCGCAGCAGCAACGGGGGGCCCCCTCCCCTCACCCCCACAGTGCACCACCTCCTCCCCTGGGCTCCATCACAGCCCCTTGCCCCACGCAAAGGCAGCGCAAACGCAGCCCTGAGGGCAAAGGAGAGGGCAGGTGTTTGTGCAGGCGCGCACGTAACAAGTCCCAGGAGCCATTCGTGGGTCAGGGTCCCCAACGCTCCCCCCCTGCCCCAAGGCCACCTCGGCCGCCGTTGCCGCAGCTGCACGGAGCTGGTGTTGGCTGCGATAGTGCTCATTTTCTCCACAGTAGCTAGGAAGGGATACGTTTTGGATTTATGCTCAAAACACCGTTAATAATGTAGAGATGTTTTGGTTCTTGCTGAGCACTGCTTCCACAGTCAGGGCCTCTTCTGGTTCTCTCAGTGCCCCACCAGCAGGTAGGCTGGGAGAGGACACAGCTGGGAAAGCTTTCCCAGCTAACTGACCAAAGGGATATTCCATACCATTTGACATCATGCTCAGCACACGCAGCTGGGGGAAGAAGGGGGAGTCCTTGGGGGGGGGGGGGGGGGGGGGGGGGGGAGGGAGGGCGGGGGCTACGGCATTTCTCTCCCTAAGTAACCGTTACACATGACAGAGCCCTGCTTTCCCAGAGGTGGCTCAACACCTGCCCGCCGAAAAGGAGGAGCGAATTAATTCCTTGCTTTGCTTCCACGCACAGCTTTTGCTTTACCTATTAAACAGCCTTGATCTCAACCCATGATTTTTCTTCTTACCCTTCCAGCTCTCTCCCCCAGCCCACTGAGGGTGGAGTGAGCAAGCAGCTCCCTGGTGCAGAATAGCCAGCTGGGGCTAAGCCACGGCACGCGCTTGTCCCGGTTTGGCAGGGAACGGACCGTCCGTCGCCTGGCTCCTGGGGCGACGGGCTGCTGGGCAGAGGGGGAGGCCACCAAAGGTGAGGAGCAGGGCACGGGACAGTAGGAAGAGAGAAGAGAAGAGCGGCATCCGGCTGGACGGGGCGGGGGGGACGTGTGTGCGTGTAGTGAGAAGGCACGAGGCAGGGAACAGGACGGCCAGAGAAGGACAGGGAGCCTGACGGAGGTGGAGATAAAAGCAGCAGAGAGAGGGGAAGAGAGGCAGCAGAAAGAGGGAAGAGCAGGACACAGACCAACAAAGAAGGAAGAGGAGCAGGCTGGAGACGCACAAAGAACCTGGGGCAGGCAGCACGACAGCGAGGGAGGAAAGAAGAATAGGGGCAGGAAGCTGGACCGAGCGCGATGGAGAAAGACAAGATAAGCGACAAGAACAGGGCAGAAAGGGAAGAATGAAGCCACGGGGACAGGGAGCCGAGACAGCCAACGACAGAGGGAAGGGGCCGGGGAGGGAACACCACAAAACAAACCACGGGGCTACGTGGTACAGAGCACGAGAAGGCAGAGAATTAAGAATTAGGGACAGGGAGCCAGAAAAACAACAACAAAACAACACCCAAAACAAAGGGAGATGGGGAGCAAAAGGAATCGCAATGCGTACAGAAAGAAGAGAGAAACAATTCTAAAAGAGGGTCACGGGGAAGCCAGAGACAGCAAGATGGAGAAAGGACAAAAGCTACAGGCTACAGGGCAGAGAGGGAAGAATTAATGGATAGACACAGAGAGCTGGGCAGAAAGAGGTGGAGAAAGGCTGACGATCACACGGCCAACAGGGAAGAGAGAAGAGAGGGAGGAATTTTAAAAACAGGGGCAAGAAGCCAGAGAGAGGGAAAGAGAGGCAACACTAAAATGGGGGACAAGCACAGGGCGGCGAGGAGGGAACCGATGAATAAGAACAGGAGACCAAAGAGAACACAACGTAGAATGGAAAAAAGCAACAGCGGCCCAACAGGGAAGGAGGAATTAAAGATCAGGCACTGGGAGGCAGACAGAGACAAACGAAGAAACAAGTGGGAAAAAAAAAACAAAAACCAAAAACACAACAACAGCAATGGGCTACAAAGACAGAGAGAGAGGGAAGAAATAAAACATAGCAGCAAGGAGCTGGACAGAGAGAGATGAGGACAAACAAATAGCACGGGTCTACGTGACAGAGAATGTGGAATTAGAACACAGAGAGAGGGAGCCGGACAGAGAGAGAGGGCCGAGAGAAAAATCTAGACGGGCTACAGCGGGCAGAGGCAGGAATTAAAACCTAGGGACAGGGAGCTGGACAGAGAGAGACGGAGATCACAGGGAACAGCGGCGGGTGCAGGAAGAACACGAATTCATGAACAGGGAAAGGGAGCTGGACAGAGAAGAACTCAGAAAGGCAAGAGACAGTAGCAGGGTACAGAGCAGACGAATTAAAAAGCGCGGCGGGAGCGTTGAGGCAGACAGAGAGATTAAGAAAAAAGCCACGGGCTACGTGGCAAAGCAGGAGGAATTCAGAAACGGGGATGGCAACCAAGGGAGAGTGAGCTGCTGAAGGATAACGGGCATTCAAAGTGAGGGACGGGGAGCTGGGAAAAGCGAGGCAGAGAAAAACAGAATCACAGAGAGAATCAAACAAAGCCAAAAAAGAAGAAACTGAACAACAGGAACAGGTGTAACCAAAGCGATGAAATCAACCAACCAGAGACGGTGTTCCATTACGGGAACGTGGAGCGTACGAATCGGTGTGTCTGTCGATCTGCATTTTAGTCACTAGGCGATCGTTAACGTCAGCAGAACAACAGACAACGTGCTTCTGTCAGAAAAGGACGACAAAACGCGGTTTCGTGGAGCGGACTGAGAAAACTAGCCAAGAAGGTAAAAAGGTAATTCCGGCAGGGGGAGATCACGACCACCGACTCACAGACCACCACCGACCCAAGTAATACCACCTACTCAGAAGAGAACAACGGAAGAGGACAACCGAGCCTGCGCAGCGATTTACATATGGAACGAGCAAGTTTGTACCGATCAGCAGACAGGGCAATAATGAATATATATGAATACGTAAAATTTTGATCTACAATTGTACGGGAAAGGTGTGTGAGGTACGCACGCCAGGAGGAGCGATCCCCCGTGCATCTGGCGCCGTGAATAAAGAATGCCTGCTCTTTAATACTAAATTGGCGTTGAGGAGTCGTTTCCGATTTTACCGCGTTTTTCGGTAACACAGGGAGTCAGACCAAGAGGGCCAGAGAAAGACAAAATACCGACAGGCTACAGGACAGAGCAGGAGGAATAAAAAAACGGAGCCAGAGCCAGGCAGAGAGAGGCGGAGATAGAAAAAGGAGCCACAGGCTACAGGACAGAGAAAGGGAGGACTGAAAAAGACGGGGAGGCAGGGAGCCACTCAGAGCGAGATGGAGAAAGAAGGTGCGGGGGGGGGCCCAAAAGAAAAAATAAAATTTTGCAGCAGGTAAGGAAAGAGAGGGGGCCGGGGGAGAGACAGGGAGGGCCCAGGACGCACAAGAGAGGCAACGGGGCCCCACTGGCCCAGGACTCACTGCGACTCTCGCTCTCAGCGCTGCTGGCACAATTTAGCCGTTCACATGCTTCTTTCCCCTTCTCTCCTCCCTGCCTCTTCTGCAGCTCCAGACTCTAGGCCGTCCTCCACCTGAAGAGAACACATGGGTGTCTTACAGCTCTTACGAGATGAGGCTTCCTCGGCACGTAGCCTAGCTCGCTCGTGCTGGAGCTGGGAGCAGGCGCACTGGGCAAGGGGGGCCAGGGGAGGCTGAGGGGGAGCTCTGGTGAGCTGGAGAGTCGGCCATCTTCTGCACCCTGGGCAGGGGGAAAAGGTCATCATCCTCCTCCTCCTTTCCCTCTTCCCTTCTATCAGCTCCCGAGTAACTCCTAGGGCTGCCCTCACCCACTCGCCTTTAGTATACCAGAAGCCTGCCTCGGCGGGTCGTTTGAAGCTTCCCATCCCACCAGCCCCAGTAGTGCAGGCACACAAGGAGACACCCCTGCACCCACCAAAGGCGCTCGCTCACCTCGCCGGCAGCCCTAGGCCTCACCCGACACAGGGAATCGTGTCCGACACACCACCACGCTGCAGCAGGAGCGGAGGAGGCCTTTCCTTACCAGGAAGCAGCAACGAGCACGGCGGCATCACCTCGCAGGCACTGCAGCATCGCAGGGCTGTTACCTGCGGAGAGAGCAATGGGGATCACAGGGACGCCACCGCGCGTGCGCGGCTCCCGGGCTCAGTACCCAATTCTGGTCGCTGGGCAGCAGCATTATCTGAATTACTCTTCTCGATTAATACCATCCAGAAACCATAACTTGGCTGCATCCACAGAGCTTCTATTCCTCTGCACCTTTCCCCCTCGCAGCCCCAGCAGCACCATTCATTGCCTCTGCACCAAACAGCAAAGCGTCTCGAGCATTTGTCCTTTCCTCTCGACCGCTTAAAAACGTCTGGTGCTTGCTACTGTCCATGCCACTGCCCCCCGCATGCCCGAGGGAGGAGAAGCAGCACAGCAAACCTGGGGAACAAGGTTGGGTTCCCCACCCCCGCAGAATAAGCCCCAGGAACTGCTGGTAGGCATGTGGCATCAGGGTTGTGATAGGGTTTTGTTTTGGTTTTCTTTTTTTCCCCGCCTTCTTTACATAATGTAATAATTGGGGTTGCTTTTCCAAACTACTGAGTTCTGTGGGGACTTTTTGTGCTTTTACCCTACAAAAAATGGTCATTTTCACTTTCGGTTTTGTGCATGAGAATGGTTGGTGGGTGCTTTTAGGTGGTTGTTCCTTCCCCACCACCACCCTTTTTTTCCTTTCCAGCTGCACAAATCCAGCTGGAGTTGGCTTTCCCAGAAGCCCCAAGTTGTTTTCTTTCCACCAGAATTCTTTCTGTTTTTTCACCCCCCATTGCAGACCCAGAGTAAGGGGTTTGAGGTATTTTTGTGCCCAGGCAGCAGCTCCCAGGCTGCATAAGCAGCCCCACAGGGGGAAGTCCCCGTTTGAGGGAATCGGCCCCAAATTGGGATGGGAAAGTGAAGAGAAGGAGAAAAAACCCTGAATAACCTGAAAAAGAACACCTACTCCAGCCCACCAAGCACCGGTCACCTTGCCTGACTCACCTCCAGGGCCCAGATCACGCTCGGCTCATCGCTTAGCACCCTCGGATCACAAAAAAAAAAAAAAGAGTAAAACCCATAATGGAGCCCTATAGCCATCAGTCACATCTTCCCTCCAGTACTACACAGACTCACCTTCTTACAGCGCTCCCCTGGGCCCTCCTCCGTTGCCCTGCACGACTCATCCATCTGCACCTGGAAAAACAGCATTACTGAACAAGTCACCTGGAGGCACAGCAACAGCTTAACCATTCCACAGCTCCTGCGCCCACGTAGGAATACCGTCTAGAGCCCAACTACAGCCTGCCGTTAAAGGAAATGCATTAAATCAAACGTTAAGCCCTCGCACGTGCAAGCCGGAACAGCAAAAACACCGCACGCTCGCGCACCCAGGGCGCAGCCCGACGGAGGTCCACGCGCACCTCGCCGGTTTGATGCAGAGCCACCCAGCATCCCTGCGAGCACAGCTGCAGGCGCAACAGCAGTTTCACCTACACTCATCTCGGCGCGCAGCGCTTCTGAAGCTTTAAGCTGAAAGCCCTACCTTGACGCTTGGCCACACTAGAAGCGAGCCGTAGCTAGAACTCCACAGAAACACAGCAACACAAATTGCGCACCCACAGCGGCGACAGCTTCGCAGCTATTTAGACCTGGAACAACAGAGAAAAGTAAAACAGCTTCATCACCCGCACAGGAAAAGCGGCAGACGGAGACAAAGGGTCAGCATTCATAGCCCTTACAGAACACAGGCGTTCTCTCTCCTTCCATTCCTAAACCCATCTCTTAGGTCTAAATATCGCAGCCCTGCTGTGGCAATAGCGAGAGCAGGGAACAAGAGCCCTGCGCCGGCCGTTTGTGCGGCAGGACACAAAAACAGAGGGATATGTTTTGCCACGCACAACCCTGAATCTCCTGAAAATTTATGTTTACTAAAAATAGCCATTGGGAACATATTCCCAAAAACATTCGGCAATGAAACTTTTATGTGTTTGACACCCGCACATTTTTTGGGAACTTGCTATTTGCTTCCTGGTTTTGCTGGTCTTCCCTCAGAAGTTCTACCTGCAGCCAAGTTATTCATTCCTACCCGCCCGACCGGTTCAAGCATTCACCTTCCTGGTATTACCAGCACATTGACACAGGCGAGCAACTTAACTGCTCTTCTAAAACTATCCAAATGACAATTACAGCCCTGAAAGAGGAGTGGAAGAGAAGAAAAGGAGAGATCAGGCAGCAAAAGTGCTCTGCAGGCTGCTGCCGGCCAACACTGCACTCTTTTGTTAAAGCCACCCCGCCCCCCCAAACGCAACCAAAAAAACCCCATGACTGTGGAATGCGTTTTTTTTCTTTTCAGTAGTCCTTTTGGAGCTCATCCCTGTCTCAGCATCTTGTCTTGTCAGAGCATGAAGTGCAGATGATCTGTATCCCGATGACATTTGCATGGGATGAATACATTTTCAGAAATAGACCAGATCCGTGAGACTCCTGTCACCTTTGTGGTTTTAACAATCGTAACTCAATTTTATTGACTGACACACTTATGAGAAAACTAATTAACTTTGAAACTTAGCCTCTCCTCGGGGAAAAAACATGTTAGACACCAAGTGAAACCGATTCAGAGCTCCGAACCACGATGGAGCCGACAGAGCTGTTGTGACTTAGTTTGTATGATTAATTAATTGGTTAATAACTATTCTAAGCAGCGCAGAAAGAAGAGCTGGACCCAAAGAGGGTGCGCTGCGCTGGATCCAAAAAGCACCCTTCCTCCAGAGACCCGCCTCAGGTGGCGAGTTCGCTCTGGTGCATGCCGGCCTCCCGAACTTCGGGGTCCGATGTGACCGGACCCCCACCTCCGGGGAGGGTCCTCGTACCCTGCCCAACCCCTGCTTTCCCCTGCAGCCCCCAATGCCCCCACCCCCCAGCCTGCACAAGCAGCCAAACCGGCTGCTGCTTTTGGCCCCCAAACCAGCTCACTTTGGGACCGGTTCTGAGCCAAAAAGCCCAGCTGCTGAGCCTGTTCTCAAGTCCCAAAAATGCAGCACTTGACCTCTGCTCCTCAGCCCAAAACCACACGACTTAGTCCCCTCGCTCAGGCCCTCAAAACGCACGACTCGATCTGTTTCAGGGCCCCGGCATCAGCCACAGGAGCCTGCTCTCAAGGCCCAGGAACAGAAGAGCTGTGCTCTCCCCGTTCAGGGACCAAACCAGCTGAGCCTGGCTGCGTCCCGGCCCCCTCCGCAGTCCCCACGGGCAACGCTCAGGGGCGCGGAGAGCGCAGCCACCCCACAGCCCTGCACCCCCACGGCCCACGCGCGCACTGTCGGGGAGGCCTTGGGAACTGAACTGCGCGGGCCCGGCCCCGCACCCCGGCGGGGCAGCCCAGCGCCGGCCCGGCAGCGCTTTCTTCCTGCTCTCGCAGGCCTCGTTTCCCCGGCAGCGCCGGGCCCGCACCCCAACCCCACAGGGGGCCGGGCCCGGCCCGCCTCCAGCAAACCGCGGCGGCAGCAGCCAGGGTCCTTGCCTGCCTCGCGGGCAAGGGGGGACCCGCCCGGCACCGCAGGAGCCCCCGCCGGGGTCGCCGCCGCCGCCGCCCGACCCCGACGAGGAGCAGCCGAGAGCCGGGTGGGGCTGCCCCTACTTCCCCACGGCCGGGCACGGGCTCGGCCCCAAAACACAACCACCGACCCACGAAAGCGCTCGGCCCGGGGCCACTGCTGCCCGCAACCCCCCCCCGGGGACTCCGCGGACCGGGAGACCCCACAGCCGAAACCCGCCGACCCACAGCGCGCCCGGCCACGCGGCTCCTCACCTGCCCCCCGGCGCGGCTCCGGCTGCCCCACGGCCCGGCACGGAGCCGAACCCGGCCACCGGACCATCCGCCGCCCCCCCCAACGCTCCGGGACGGTTCTCGTCCCTTTTCGCTCTGACGCCTCGAGCCGAGCCGGCCCCGCTCCTCCGAGCTACCGGCGGTGCCCGCTCGGCTGCTCGGGGCCAGGCCCTGTTCTCGCCCAGCCGCGAGAAGCCGCCCCGGGGTCTCCTCGGTGCGTCCAGCCCCGTGCCGTGCCGGAGCGGGGAGAGCCGGGTACGAGCGCGGAGCCCTGGGGCAGGGGTTGCCCCAGTGCCGCCGACTGTGTGGGGGTGTGTCGTCCCCCCCCGCCCCACGCGGGGGGCGCACACACGGTACACCCGCGGGGCAGGGGCATCCCCGGGGAGCCGTGCAGCCGGGCTGCGCCGTAGGAGGGAAGGGTGATGTTGGTTTCCCATTTTCCCCGCAGCCTGATCCTCCCCCTCCCCCGTACTGAGTCGCCCCCCGCCCCGCCCACCCCTTCCCGCGCGTTACAGCCCGCGAAAAAGCTTTTAACAACCCGATCAACAACACTCCCTTTATCCCTCTTCCAGCAGCAGCAGCGAGAGATTAAGCCAACTGCAGCACAGAGGAAGAAGGCAAGGAGAGCCTTTTCAAGCAAGGGCAGGACAAAAATGCACGGCGTGGACAGGCACAGGAGAGGCTGCATTATCTGGAAAGCACAACACCTCCCCAACGGCAGAAAATAAGGAACGAATCGTTTCCAAGGAGCTGCAGCAGACGAATCACCTTTTTCTTTATTGCTCTCCTGCCCTTTGTTATCCAAAGCGATAGGCTTCACCACCGGGCAGAAAATATCTGCCTAGATTTACACGGACAACCAGAAACAATCAAGCCACCCAGGAAAAAGTTCACAGCAGAGGTATAACACATCAGCAGCTAAAACATTTGTTACGCAGGCACAACTAGGCACTAAACAAAGGCTTTCCAACACTGGAGGTCTAGAACAGGTAGACATTAGCACAGAAGCACAAGGGGCTCTGTCACCCTGCACAAATCTCCCCGTGCCTACACACGCACACGTTCAGAAGTTATTTATCAGAAAACGCCCAACTGAGCCATTTGCCACAGTCACCAGACTCACGACGTGATAACACGACATGACACACGAGGTGGGCTCAGAGTTTTAAGGCAAAAATACCTCCCCCGCCCCCCCACCCGAGATCTTTCAGGCTCCAGACCTGCCATCTCCCCGCACCAAACCTACCCGGCCAAAGGGTTTCAGGTGGCCCAAAACACAGTACACAGAAAATAGACGGGGAAAGCCCTACATTGTGCAAAAGCGAACGATGCCCGACCAGGGCTTCTCTGCGGGGCCCGGGCCCGGCACGGAGCCGCCCCCCCCCCACCGCGGGGTCGGGCCCGGGCCCGGGCCCGGCACGGAGCCGCCCCCCCCCACCGCGGGGTCGGGCCCGGGCCCGGGCCCGGCACGGAGCCGCCCCCCCCCCACCGCGGGGTCGGGCCCGGGCCCGGGCCCGGCACGGAGCCGCCCCCCCCCCACCGCGGGCCCGGGCCCGGGCCCGGGCCCGGCACGGAGCCGCCCCCCCCCCACCGCGGGCCCGGGCCCGGGCCCGGGCCCGGCACGGAGCCGCCCCCCCCCCACCGCGGGCCCGGGCCCGGGCCCGGGCCCGGCACGGAGCCGCCCCCCCCCACCGCGGGCCCGGGCCCGGGCCCGGCACGGAGCCGCCCCCCCCCCCCACCGCGGGGTCGGGCCCGGGCCCGGGCCCGGCAGGGAGCCGCCGCCCCCCCCACCGCGGGGTCGGGCCCGGGCCCGGGCCCGGCACGGAGCCGCCGCCCCCCCCCACCGCGGGGTCGGGCCCGGGCCCGGGCCCGGCAGGGAGCCGCCGCCCCCCCCCACCGCGGGGTCGGGCCCGGGCCCGGGCCCGGCAGGGAGCCGCCGCCCCCCCCCACCGCGGGGTCGGGCCCGGGCCCGGGCCCGGCAGGGAGCCGCCGCCCCCCCCCACCCCGGGGTCGGGCCCGGGCCCGGCAGGGAGCCGCCGCCCCCCCCACCCCGGGGTCGGGCCCGGGCCCGGGCCCGGCAGGGAGCCGCCGCCCCCCCCACCCCGGGGTCGGGCCCGGGCCCGGGCCCGGCAGGGAGCCGCCGCCCCCCCCACCCCGGGGTCGGGCCCGGGCCCGGGCCCGGCAGGGAGCCGCCGCCCCCCCCACCCCGGGGTCGGGCCCGGGCCCGGGCCCGGCAGGGAGCCGCCGCCCCCCCCACCCCGGCCCGGGCCCGGGCCCGGCAGGGAGCCGCCGCCCCCCCCACCCCGGGGTCGGGCCCGGGCCCGGCAGGGAGCCGCCGCCCCCCCCACCCCGGGGTCGGGCCCGGGCCCGGGCCCGGCAGGGAGCCGCCGCCCCCCCCACCGCGGGGTCGGGCCCGGGCCCGGGCCCGGCAGGGAGCCGCCGCCCCCCCCACCCCGGCCCGGGCCCGGGCCCGGCAGGGAGCCGCCGCCCCCCCCCACCCCGGCCCGGGCCCGGGCCCGGGCCCGGCAGGGAGCCGCCGCCCCCCCCACCCCGGCCCGGGCCCGGGCCCGGCACGGAGCCGCCCCCCCCCCCCACCCCGGCCCGGGCCCGGGCCCGGGCCCGGCACGGAGCCGCCCCCCCCCCCCCACCCCGGCCCGGGCCCGGGCCCGGGCCCGGCACGGAGCCGCCCCCCCCCCCCACCCCGGCCCGGGCCCGGGCCCGGCACGGAGCCTCCACCGCTGCCCGAACTCACTCACCAGCGCTCTCCGGCCCCTGGCCACGGCCGCGCTGCTCTCCCAGGCGGCTGCCGCAGGCGAGGGTCTGGCGCTGCCAGGCCTCCAGGAGTCCTGAGGAGCTGGCGGCCACCGCAGGGGATGGCTGCCTGCGGTCGGACTGCCGCGGCGCTCCCCGCCCAGCTCCGAGCAGTCTCCGCCGGCCACGGGCTTCCCACGCCGGGCCGCAGAGGGACCCCGGCACCGCAAAGAGACACCTCGCGGCGCAGCCGCCCCACGCACCCCTCCCACCTCCGCTCCGCCGCGCTGCGCCACCGGAAGCCGGAGCCCCGCGGGGCGGCCCTTAGAGGGCGGCCGGAAGGACCGGCCCCCACCGGCCCCTCCCCCGCGCCGGACCGCCCCCGCGCCCAGCCGTTGAGCGCCAGCGCCCCCTGCTGGCCGGGCCGCGCTCAGCTCGCGAGGGCGCCGTGGGCCGGGCGGGGGGGGACGCGCCGGCTCGGGGCCAGCTCCTTTCGGGGCGAGCGAGCGAGCGGGAAACCCCTGCGGGCCCCGGTCACGGCCGGGCAGAGCCGCGCGCCCTCCCAGAGCTGCTCAACGGGGCTGCCCCTCGTGACACATACCGAGCCGTCCGCGACGGGAGCGGGCAGAGGAGGAAGGGGCCGGCGGCCGCGGGGCCCTGGCCGCAGGCACGGCGGGGGGTGGGGGGCTGGGGCCCGTGGGGCCGCCCTGCTGGGTCACTGCCCTGCGCCGCACCGCGCTGGGGGCTGGGGCCCGACCGGCGCCGGGGGACCGGGGGCAGCCACGAGCAGAGGGCCTGAGCTTAGCCACGGCCAGCAGAACACCCCGAAGCGTGAGACGCTGCAAGGCCAAGGTGGTCCTTGGCAATGGGGGCGCCTGGGCTCGGCCTCCGCCTTACCCGTCCTGGGTCTGCGTGGCGTTCCAGGGGAATGGTGTTTTCCTTGTGCGGAAGGTGGGCTGGCCGGTCGGCCGTGCCCCGGCCGTTACCGATCCTGCCAAAGGCGCTCGCACGCTCTGGCCCATTACTGCTGCGGTGCCGCGCTGTAGCAGAAAGAAGAGGTGTTGTGTTATCTCACAAAAAGCCTCCTATGGTCAGTTGAAGAAATAACCTCTTTCCGTGGCACTGACTCTTTTCGTACAGTCCATAGCCGGCTTTCGGCTTTTGTCTTTACAGCATTCAGTTTGCTTTCTGCCAAGCTTTCTACCTGCTGTGAAACATTTGGATGGTTTTTTCTTGTTGTTTTTTTTTTCCCCTACTTGCTCCACAACTCCCACACCAACCACCCAGCGCGGCTCGCCTTTCAGCCCCCAGACCGAGGAGCCTTGCCCTGGGACGGCCCTTACATGTCAGCAGAGTTGTTCCAGCTCTCACCCTGTCCCTACCCAGCTGAGGACGTCTGTGTCCGTGGGAGGCACCCAGAAACTCCCCCTGCTGCGTGGCAGTCCCCTGCCCCGTCAGAGAAAACTGCGGCAATATCGGCTAAGTTTAAAAGCGTCGGCAGGAGGTGCAGAATACGTAAATAAAGCGGCGGTTGGCTGCCGGGTATGGGTGCAATATAAATACATTTTGTTTATAGGCCTTCGTGCCTATTCAGCGTTGAACGGCACCGCAGCCCACCCAGCCCGGGGCTCGGAGAAGGGTCTCTCCAAGGGCACAACCTAAGGCAGCGCAGGAAGCCCAGCTGCCACGCTCCCAGTCGCTACGGGACGCTCGCTTACAGTTACACTAACGAGGGTACGGATGAGGCTGGAACTAGCAGAAATGCTGACTCTTCTGGCCTTTTATTCGTGGAAGGTACAGCGCGCGAGCCTCGGCGGCTCACAGGAGAAGCGTGCAGTGCTGCCTGACTCTCATTCTCAGCTCACGTACTACTGCCAAAGCTCCTGCCCTGTGCTGTGCCAGATGCCGGCTGGCGTGAGCGCCTGGGCTCCTGAGGGACCCCCTTGTCCTGAGAGCCAGAAGTACTCACTTCCCTTTGCATGAGGCCTGTAGGAGATATACCCTGCAATTTTAAAAATCCGTATCAAACGTGGCAGACTCAAAAGAGGGCATTTTTAAAAAGGCAGGTTTGTTTTCTTTTTTAACTTTACGATCTACAGCCTAGCAAAGAGCTCCCTTTCAGTGTCAGTCGCTTGGCTTTCTCCCCTACTGACGAGGTCCCAGCCTCCCGGTGAGATCTCGCTGGAGATATTCTCAGTTTCCCTCGAGTACGTGGCTGCCCTGGCCCGAGGCCAGCGAAGAAGCTGACTTTGCCCGTGCCTGAATCAGCAACACGTCCAGCAGGCGACTTGCAGAGCCCAGGGAACCCTCGTAAAGAGGTTTGGGGGTGGGGCGCGCCACATCTGCGGCATCGGCCGTGGGAAAGGACCGGCGCAGTAAAACAGGTGGGTGAAACCGCGGCGCGCGCCAATACGTGCTGCTGCCTGGGGCATCGCTTTGCTGCGGGTCAAGTCAGATGCTCTCTGTAAGAGCGAGTCAGGGTAAAGGCAGCAGCAGATTTCTTTTCTGCTCATTTTAACAAAGGCTGGACGGAGCCCATAGAGGAAGGCACTACGCGTCTTGCTGGGTTTGTTTCCCTGCCTTCTCGTAAGCTGTCGCGGAAACTTGCACGAGGAAAGCCTGTGCAAGCTGATGATGACAGCCACACACGGTTGAAGAGGGAGCAGATGGTGAGAGCAGAGGTACGCGCTCAGGCTGTGCGCTGGAAGCTAATGCTAATGCTGCAAAATAAAGAGTGGATTTTCTTTTTTGGGTTTAGGTGAGCGCTAAACATGACATGTGCATATGCGCGTGTGTCTCTCGCAGGTTTTTGTCATACACTCCACCCTCCCACCCCAAAAAAACAACCCACACATGCCACGCGTTAAACAGTGGTTTTCCATTGTACTTAGAAGTGCTTACATAGGTGTGTTGGTTTGTTACTTTTTTTAATGCAGAAACAGCAATACGATAGATTTAATACAGCTAGCAGTTAGACGGGTGTAGCTTTAGAGCGTCGGCTGTTTACAAAGCAACTGCACACCTTCTTTAACTCACAGTTTAAACAAATGAACTTGCAGTGCATCACACGTGCTTTGTACAGTCACGTTCCACACGGCAGGTCAGATGCTTCACCCTGCCTTGTCCTTGTTCCCCCGACTCCGACGGGACCGCCGAGGCCATCCTGGGGACAGCGCCGCTTTCTAGCAGCTGGGTTGCTTGCCTGGACGCCCCACAGACAAACAGTCATTTCCCCACTGAACCTCTTCTCAAATATTTTCCTACCCCTGCAGGCCCCACGTCCTTTGGTTCATATTTCCTTTTTTCCGGGCTTTATGCACAGGACCGATGATTTCCAGAAATAGAAACAGAGGCTGATTCAGTCCAGGCTAAACATTCTCTGACCTAAACCAAACTGCCTTCGAAGAGATAGCTGTACTGTGGGCACCACCTCGGGAACAGAAGTTGCCCTGTCATTAAAAAAAAAAAAAAAAAAAGAAGGAAAACAAGGCATTTCAGGCTGAGGAGGCTGAGCGGTGTGCTGGGGGCGGTGGGGAGTTGGAAAGAAACAGTTCAGACGATCAGAGCGAGCTTAGCGTTGCAAAGCGTGCCATTATTTTTAATTTGGCAGTCAGAAGAAAATAGATTCTGACACTGATTTCCTGTGTGCTGCGGGAGTTCTCGCCTCAGCATTCCTGTGCACCATTTTACTTTTGTGTCCCGTCTGCTTTGCTTTTGCGCTGTAGCTCTCCGGTTCTAGCTACGCTTCCCACCACCCCCGTTACTCTTTGACAAGCCCAGCTCTCACTGTGCTTCCCTTCCCGTATGCGCGTGCAGGGAAAAGCCCGCGCGTCTGCCACTACAGGACACGCTCTGGGAGGCAGGAGAGATGACGACGCTCCCTGACAGAGGACACAGCTGAGGGGCGGTCCGCCGGGGCTGGGGAGATGGCAGCACCTTCCCTCAGCTGCCCCATCCGAGCACGGGTGCAGGTGAGCACTGAGGAGAGACAAGCAGGCAGGAGCCGCAGAGCGAGAGAGAAAATAAAATTCACGGGTGGGTGCTACTTACGTCTCATTTTTAGCGCAAGGGATGAATTCTCAGCACATTCTTGGAGCTGCCCCTTTGGGACTCACGGAGAAGAGGGAGGTTGGCCACGCGGTGCAGCCCAGCTCTGCTTCCCCTAAATGGTTTTACTGTTCAGGTGTTGCCCTAATCTGGCCGGTACCCCTGCAAAGAGTTTGGGATTTCTGCTGCCTCTCCGGGCCAGCCGCAGACCCTGACTTCATCGCAGCGAATGACCCTGCACTCCTCAGAGCGGTTGCCGAGTCACATCCCGCTGCCTTCCCTGCAGAACTGGAGACCCTTTTTCAGCCCTTGCCCCCTCTTCTCTCAGCTCGTTGCCCATCCCTTTTTCAGGGCCGGCACCGATCCCGCCTCCAGCTCGCCCTGTCTCCACCTGCGAGCGCCCAACAGGAGCTAAATGTCTCCTCAAGGACGCACGGAAGAGACGCGCAGGCAACCCAGCACAGACCCCCTGCAAACATCTTCTTTCCATTTTCTTTCCTCTCCTGACACGAAGAGATGACTTAGGAAAAGCGTACTGCTCGCATTTCACCTGCACTGCTTCTACTTTCACTTTCGCTCTCCTTGGCAGTAATTAATAGCGGTGGCTGGGGAGGGCTGGGGCATTCCCCCAAAGCGGCTGCAGTTACATCCGGGCGGTTGTGGCACTCCATTAGCTTTGTCATTTTAAATCTAAATCTTCTGGAATTGTTAGTTCTCGTCAGGAATCACCCGCACCTGCAAATTTTCTTAATGCCTACGCTTGAACCCAGCCACTGTTTAACAGCTCACCTTTATTTCTGTTCATTTAAGAATCTAAAGCTTCGTTTACTGCTTGGGTTGGAAGCAGGAGCTGTCGCTGCCTCTGAACTTTCTAACAGCCCTGTTACAATTTCAGTATTACCCACTCCCAATTTAGCTTTCCAGTTCAATTTTCATTGTAGATTCTAAAACTGTCCTTATTTTGTTTCTGATCAGGAGTCATTAATGCCTGCAGTTGATGTAATAACGGCTGTATTTAGATTGAGCTATTAATGACTCGCAACTCTATTTATGGCATAAAAAAGGACTGCCTTTATTTTTTTTTTAATTACAGATTAGGAATAATGACTGCCTGGTTTGCTCAGTAATAGGTGCGATTAAATTTAGTCACGACTCCTCCCTAAATAAAATGTATTTATTTGCACTCTAACAATTTAACCTTCCCTTTACCGGCCAGGGGCACCGACAAGTGCCCGTGCGTACCTCCGCTCCCCCTGCGCCGGCTCCCCAGGGAACAGCCTCTTACCCTGACCAGAGCCTGCAGCGGCCCGTTGTCGTCCCAGCTCCTTGCCCTCGAGAAAGCGGCCGCCTGAAGCGGCAGCAGATCCGCTGCTGCCCAAAGGGGACGGAAATGGCGCGGGGTAAATGATAATATGAAATGATAAATGAATGAAATGATCTCACAAGGGGGAAGAAAACCAGCAAAGCAAAAAACAAACCCCAAACAGAACACCATACCACTAAACCGTCTCACCGCCCCCTCAGCGCCCGAAACAACATCCCGGGAGAAAAAAAGCAAAGCAGGCCACAAGGGACCTTTCTAGTACAGATGCTGCCAAAGAGTGCCAAGCTCTGGAATCCTTACCTCAGGCAACGCCTCCGCTTCTCTAAACGCCAGAGCACGCCTGCCCGGGGGGCTGAGACAGCCCCAAAGCTGCGACCGCCCGAGGGAACACGGGAGCACCGACGGCAGAGAAGCCCAGGGGCAGCAAGAGCTGCCCGAGCCCCGGCTGGGGCTCTTCGACCCCCGGGCCCCGCCCCCGCCCTTCCCACAGCGCCCCGCAAAAGGGGCGGGCCGAGCCCCCCCGAGGGATGAAGGCTCGCAGGGTGGCAGCAGAGAGCAAAGTGCACCGCACAGCACCAAAGTGGGTGGGTGGGGCCAGGTGGGTCGGACATCAGACGGCCCGCCTGCCCATCGCCGGGGGCAGGGCCCGTTGCTAAGAGCGTGGCGAGGGGTATCAGGACCGCCCTCAACGGGCTATCGCAAGGGGTCAACACCTGTCGCTAGGGGCTGTGCCTACACGGTTCCGGCCCCCACGGTGACGTCACCACGTAGCGTGCGGGGGGGTCACTAAGTGGCGTGGAGAAGTGAGCGCGGCAAAATGTCGCTACAGCCCGTGCACGGCTGCTGGCTGCAGTACCGCAGTTTGGTCGCACGGTGGCAGCAGAGAGCTAAAAGGTCGCCACTGCGCATGCGCGGCTGCCCACCTGCGGTACGAGGGTTTGGGCGCTCGGTGGAAGTAGGGGGCAGAAAATAAAGCGCCACCGCGCATACGGAACTGCCTGGCTGCAGTACCGGCATCTGCTTGCACGGTGGCAGCAGCGACCAGCGGAAAACCTTCACCGTCGGGAACGGGCGGCTGCCCGTCTGCAGTACCCGGTTTTGATCGCTCGGTGACTGCCGCGAGCAGGGTAGCGCAGCTCCCCCCGTGCTGTTCCGCGGTTCGGTCGCTCGGTGGCAGCAGCGAGCACAAAAAGGCGCCAGTGCGCATGCGCGGCTGCCCACCTGCAGTACCGCGGTCTGGTCGCTCGGTGGCAGCAGAGAGCAGAAAAGGCGCCACTGCGCATGCGCGGCTGCCCACCTGCAGTACCCCGGTCTGGTCGCACGGTGGTAGCAGAGAACACAAAGGCGCCAGTGCGCATGCGCGGCCCCCCACATGCAGTACCGCGGTTTGATCGCAAGGTGGCAGCAGCGAGCACAAAAAGGCGCTACTGCGCATGCGCGCCTGCCCACCTGCAGTACCGCGGTCTGATCGCACGGTGGCAGCAGAGAGAAGAAAAGGCGCCACTGCGCATGCGCGGCTGCCCACCTGCAGTACCGCGGTTTGATCGCACGGTGGCAGCAGAGAGCAAAAAGGCGCCACTGCGCATGCGCGGCTGCTCACCTGCAGTACCGCGGTCTGATCGCACGGTGGCAGCAGAGAGCAGAAAGAGGCGTCACTGCGCATGCGCGGCCGCCCACCTGCAGTACCGCTCTTTGGTCGCACGGTGGCAGCAGAGAGCAGAAAAGACGCCACTGCGCATGCGCGGCTGCCCACCTGCACTGCGAGCGTTTGGGCGGTCGGTGGAAGCAGGGGCAGAAAGTAAAGCGCCACTGTGCATACGGAACTGCCTGGCTGCAGTACCGGAATCTGCTTGCACGGTGGCAGCAGCGACCAGCGGAAAAACTTCACCGTCGGGAACGGGCGGCTGCCCGTCTGCAGTGCCCGGTTTTGATCGCTCGGTGACTGCCGCGAGCAGGGTAGCGCAGCTCCCCCCGTGCTGTTCCGCGGTTCGGTCGCTCGGTGGCAGCAGCGAGCACAAAAAGGCGCCAGTGCGCATGCGCGGCCGCCCACCTGCAGTACCGCTGTTTGGTCGCACGGTGGCAGCAGCGAGCACAAAAGGCGCCACTGCGCATGCGCGGCCGCCCACCTGCAGTACCGCGGTTTGGTCGCACGGTGGCAGCAGCGAGCACAAAAAGGCGCCACTGCGCATGCGCGGCTGCCCACCTGCACTGCGAGCGTTTGGGCGGTCGGTGGAAGCAGGGGCAGAAAGTAAAGCGCCACTGTGCATACGGAACTGCCTGGCTGCAGTACCGGCATCTGCTTGCACGGTGGCAGCAGCGACCAGCGAAAAAACTTCACCCTCGGGAACGGGCGGCTGCCCGTCTGCAGTACCCGGTTTTGAGCGCTCGGTGACTGCCGCGAGCAGGGTAGCGCAGCTGGCCCCCGCTGTTCCGCGGTTCGGTCGCTCGGTGGCAGCAGCGAGCAGTGACACATCGTCGCCACTGCGCATGCGTCTGTTCCGGGTGCGGTACCGCACTTTGGCCGCACGGTGTCAGCAGGGTCCACCATCGCCACTCCGCATGCGCGATTCCCGGCTGCCGTAGCACAGCACGGCGGCAGCGGCACGACGTCCGTGACTCTTCTCTGGGGCAAGACCCGCGCCGGCTCTGGGTCACGTTCGCCGGGATAACGGAACTGTTACTGCGTGCGCAGAGCTCATGTTTCTCTGCACCTTCCCCACTCCCGCAGCCCCAGCAGTGTCAGTCGTTGCCTCCGCACCGCCCACCACCAAAGTGCCTCGAGCATTTTAGTCCTTCCGTCTCGACTGCTTTAAAAATCAGGTGGCCGTTACCGTCCTCCCTCCTGCCCCACTCACCCCCACCCCACGCCCTAGGGAGGAGAAGCAGCACAAACGACCTGGGGAGAAAGGTCCCCTTTCCCACCCCCCACCCCCCCGGAGTGAGCCCCATCAGTTGCTGTAGGCCTGCGGCATCAGGGCTGTGACAGGGAGAGCAGCAAGTCAACAGGTCCTAGAGGGTTAAAGAAGAAAATCAATCAGGGGAACACAGCTGCCCTTCCGAAGGCAGGCTGCCTGGGGTGAGGGGGGCAGCTGTGCGTCAGGGCACGGGGCAGCCAGGCAGACCAGGTGCCAGTGGCTGACCTGCAAAGGACTTGTGCGCTGCTGAGCCTTGGGCTTCGTTGGCTTGGCAGCGCCTCGCCTCGCCTCTGCACTGCCAGCACCCTGCTCTGCTCATCCTGCGTAAGCAAAAGGCTTCAGCGAGCACAGAACAGGAGGCCAGGGAGAGGGAGGACGTCACCGGGGGAAAAAAGAGTCATGCGGGGGGGCCATGTCAGGGGAAAGCGTTTGGGAGGGCACAGACACACGCAGAGGGAGGGCGGGGGAGGAGGCGGACACCGCTGGACAGGGGCATGTCTGGGCAGACACGCCACGGGGAACATGCATGGGGATGACTGACACCAGGGGGTCCCCCCAGGATAATCCACAACGGGCAACTCACCTGGGCTAACCTGCAGCAGATGATCCGCTCCAGATAACTGACCCGCTCCGGCGAATCCATTCCAGATAAGCCCCAGCAATGCCCCTCAAACTGCCGGTGTTTCACCCCAAATTTTCCCCAGTTTAGGGTTTTCGGTGGGTTTATTTAGTTTTGGTGATTTCCGGTTGGATGGTTTGGCTTTTTTTGTTGTTGTTCGGGTTACTTTGGTTTTGTCCGTTTGGGGTTTTTTTTTTTTTTTGCTTTTCCATAAGGTAAAAGTTGGGATTGCTTTTCCAAACGGTTCACTTCCGGGTTTTTTTCACCCTTTCCACAACATTGAAATTGGCGATTTTTTGCTTTTGTGCATGAGAATGGTTAGCAGGGTTCCGCCCCCCCACCCCCGCTTTTTTTACCCCCCTCCTTTCCAACTGCACAAACCCAGCAGGAGTGGGCTTTCCCAAGAGCCCCGAATTGTTTTCTTTCCCCCAAACCTGTTTGGGGTTTTTCACCCCCCATTGCAGACCCAGACTCAGGGGCTTTGGAGTGTGTGTCTGCCCTGGCAGCAGCTCCCAGGCTGCCTACGCAGCCCCAGAGGGGAAAGTCCCCATTTGGGGGAATCGGCCCCAAATTGGGATGGGAGAAGGAGAACGGGGAAGGGGCAGCATTTGAAAGCGCTTTTGTGCCTTCAGTTGATTGGGGGGTGGGCTGTGTGTCTAATTTTTAAATCTTCTCTATAAACATCTCTATCAACGTGGTTTCTTTGCATTTTAAAACCTTACATAGCATAGACATTTGCACTTGTGTGTCTACTTACACATCCTTACGGAGTACATCTATATTTTATATATACTATCTGTTTTACATTTACATACAACATCTGTTTAGACTTAGCTATTATATTTACACTTACACCTATTTAGGCTATTTACACTTACACAGAATATCTCTTTACACATACCTGTTTAGACTTCCATATTAACACGTACATAAAACAGCTATTTAGGCTAGCTATCTGCTTACTTACCCTTTGACACTTCAATCTTTTTCGACTTCTCTATTTAGACATCTACTTACAGTTATACCTCGGCTTATTTCACTCTATATAACCTCTATTTAGATTACACATCTACTTAGACTATGTAACACACACTAAGCGTAGATGCTCGCTCTAGTCAGACTTTCTTCTGCTTTGAATTCCTTCATCTATCCTTTTCACTTTAAACTCCTTTATTTTTTGATCTAGATATATAGACGGTCGAGTTACTTTTGTGTTTTAAAACCCTGCATCTCGATGCAGAATTTTTGTATCCCGAAATCCGTTATATAATATAGGAGAGATAAGTTCTTATCTCAAAATCCCTTTATGCATCTATAAATTAATATTACACATGTCAATATATATAAGAGGTTTTTGTAATAGCCCCCCTGAATTTTCAGGCATTTTGGGGCTGTAACCCCCCTTTTTGGGGGGGAACCCCTACATGACGCCCCCACTCACCTGTTCCTCTGACGCATTATCAGCTCCCCCAGTGACACCGGGGCACCCCACATGACATCATCACACCCCCCCCAGGACTCCCCCAATTTTATTCACCCCCAAGAAGGGCACTAAACAAGGGAACCTGCTCCAACCTGCAGCTCATTACTTTAATAGTGCCATTTACAAAGGTACACGCACACCCCTCCCACACCCCCCGGAAAAGGGGGAGCTCTGCTAAAATCTAAAAGGTGGGGCAGCCCCCCAAACAGCTGCAGCCCCCCCAGCCCCTGTCCGCAGGCTGGCGGCTGCCCCACGGCAGAGCAGGAGCGTGCCAGAGGACGGTGTCACGTCTCTCTCGGGCTCCGCTCGGACATGTTCCCGCACTGGGACGGGCTCCCCGGGGTGACAAACAGCCCCGGTCCCTGGGGGCCCCGACTCTCCCCACCGGGCAGCCCTCGCGGCCGCACCTGCGGGGCACCCGCTGGAGACAGAGCCAGGAGCCTCCAGGCCGAGGGATGGCCCCTTACCTTCACCACGCTTAACGACCGGCAGGCATCTCTTGAGCATCACGAGACACTTAGACGACATCTGAAAAACAGAAATCCCAAACTATATTTCAGCACGTTAATAAAATAGCACAGAAGTAAATGGAGGAGCTCAGTCAGCATAAGGGGTAGGAAGGAAATTGAGCCGCAGCAAGATTCCAGGCAAACGGGTCACGTCAAAACACAACACATCCTTTAAAAGCTAGAGTGATTGGAACGCTTGAAAACGGTATTAAGACTAACCGATACCATTTTGAACAGATCCTTCGCGTAACACTGAACGCTCTGGCTGGTGCTGGAAAACGTCTCATCCCTTCCTTACGGCACCGCTGCGGGGAGATAACCCCGTGAGGCTGCGGGGCAAAGTTGTACCGGAACCGGAACCTCCGCTTACAGACCCACCGCAGCAGCTACAGCCCTCGCCCTGCCGCCGCACGTCTTGCTGCCTGGCTCCACGAAGCCTGAAGTGAAGCGTGTCAAACTTGAAAGAGTAACGTAAAAAATTAAGAATAAATCTCAGTAATTCACTTTGTGCTGAGAAGGCGGGCGCGTGTTTACGCACATCCAATATGAGCGTCTAGGCTCTAAAAGCTTTCCATTTTCCTTCTGCGTTCATTCAACTCGCACAGCCGTTCACGCCCGCCATAAGATTATCTATCTCCAAAATACACAGCAGCAACGTGACTGGGGGGTTTTGGCGTGTTACGGAGTCGGGAGGGACGTCCGCCCGGCTGCCCCGCCCAAGAGATGCTGCTGAACTGCCAGGGAAACGCGCGTCGAAAGCGAGACTGAAATAAAGTACTTAAGAGCGCTCCCTCAAAATACCGGCAGGAAACACCCCCCCACAACATTCAGTTGCCCCTCATTAAATATTTACCACAAATACCTACCTGCTTAAGTACACCTAACAAATCGTACCCTACATCTGCTTGGCAGTTACAGCTGAAAGAGCGCAAGTCACGTCGTAAATCAGACGATGTTAGCTTTTTTTTAAACTTTCATTTATGACAGAAGAATCGGTGAGTGAAGAGATCCCCGATACAGTTTTACTTTTTTGGGGGGGGGGGGAAAAAATAATACCACAACAAAAAACCACACAAATCAAATCCCCAGTGTTGCAATACACGGGGCTACCAAGAAGGACCGGCAGACCTGCTAATGCGTTCGGCTGTACCGAAGCATGCAGGCGAACCGCATTTTATGGTATCTCGACTGTTACAACTGAGAACCCAAGCACTACCAATGCCATCAACCTTTGGAGTATGTGCTGTGCTTGGATCTCCGCAAGGACCGTGGATTTTTTTGTCTTTAAAAAAAAGCAATACTTTGCAAGTCTTGTGCTGATGAGTTCTGCTGACAAAGACACTGTCTCTAAGATGCACTCTGATGGCAAGTTCATAGAATGCAACCTCACTGAATAAGAAATATCTCAATTTTTCAAAATCTCTTCCTAACAAAAGTCACACTGTGGGGCTTTCAGATGGGTCAGATTATGCATCCTTTCACAACAAGAAACACACCAGCTAACCAGGATATTCTTGCAGTGGCCAGGTGCCTCTTCATCATGTAAAAAAGGAAAAAACCCAGAGCCAGCAATAAGTATCACACAGGTCAACACAGATCTCTTCCAGAGCACCCCCCTCATCAAAACGAACATGCCCATCGGCTCACCTGCTCTGCACAGATTCCAGCATCACACCCCGCTTCCGTCATCGCTTGTGGCACCAAACGTATCAACACACAGTAAACTACCGTTACGCTCGTGAGAAATCACCGCCCCGTGACTTCCTCATTACTACCCAGCTCACTTCTAATGCTCATACGCCGTTCCAAAGACGGCCCACGTGTTACCTACAAAACTGAAGAGCTCGACGACGGACCACAGCATTCTCTGGTCTTAGATGCTGGCCGCTGCCCCACCTTCTCAGACCTCTCATAGGCGTGCGGCAGCAGCACTCCGAGCCTGCCAGCGGCACCTGCAAAAAGCCAAGCGAAAAGGCACCTCCTGAGATGCTGCCCGATGCCACAGCCTGCCCGCACCGATCCCCGTCTCGCACCCCTTTCCCTCGACAGCCTCCCACCCGGCCTACGTCACTTGCAGCTGAACACGGCACCTCGCCCGCCGTCCGTAACACCCAAACGACAAGCGTTGCTTATAACTTCACCAGCAACACAACACCTCAGAAAAGAGCTGCTACTTCAGCCCACCAATCACCACTCGCCTTGCTCGACTTGCCTCCTTTGCTCATTGCTACGCTACTTCAAAACCAAAACAAAAGACAAACGCAAGGAGCAATGGAGTCATAGAGGCATCGGTCACATCTTCCCTCTATATACACCACGCACCGACTCACCCGCTTACATCGGTCCCCTCAGTTCCCCTCCGTCGCCCTGCACGACTCGTCCCTCGGCATCTCCAAAACCAATACGAAACAAGTCGCCTGGTTGCACAGCAGTACCTTAACTGTTCCTGAACACCGACTATAACCTGCCATTAAAAACAAACATATGACATCAAACATGAAGCCCTACGCACGTACAAGCTTGAACACCCTGCAGAGGTAATCTGCTCAGCTGAACTCTAGCTGCCTCTCCCAGATAGCCACGGTCACGGCCTCCGAGCCCACAAAACGTCACGGTGATTACGGTCCTTGCCTGCTGAGGAGGGCCACTCCATCCGAGATGACGGTACCACCTTTCCCCCAACAGCCTTAGCACAGCAACAGATGAACCCTAAGCTCTCATCGCTGTGCCACCTACCCGACTCTACACGGCCAGCAAGGCGGCTCCGAGCCAAACTCACAAAACGCACACACCAACGCTATGAGAAACACTACAAACCGCGCGCCTCCAAGACGAGAGAACGCTCTCGGCAAACACAGAGACAACTGGACGGAAGAGCTCGTCCAGCAACAAGACCTGCAGAACCCTGACAGGGATGCAAGGAGGCCCTAACGAGATCCAAAATGATTAGAAGAGCGTCAGGGCCCGTGACAAGAAGTTCCTCTCAAAACTGAGAGGGAGGAGGCACAAGAAGCCCAGCTACAAGACCTAAGAACGTAAGGATGCAGGGAAGAAATCACGCTCCCTGAAAACAGACAGCGACAGAGCAGAGCTGTTCACGCATCTGGGAACGACGCCGCAGACGACAACTGCCCAGAAACTCCTCAAACATCAGAGCGATCCACGCTTTAAACTGTAACGCAAAAAGAAGCACCCGATGGGCGCCGGCCCCACAATTAGAACCTTGCCAGCCCCTAGGGATAGCGCTGTGCTCCTGAGAGCAAAGAGAACAAAGTCACCAGCCCCATGCGCCCCCTCACTGCGACCCAGCTCGCCTGAAATGCTCCTCAAATAGCCTTCGGTCGCATCTTCCCTTTAATCCCGCACACGGACCCGCTGCCTTAGTGTGCTCTACTCAGCTCTGCTCCATCACCCTGCACAGCTCCATCTTCATCCTCTGCAAGAACAGCATGATAGAACAAGTCACCTGGACGCACAGCAACAGCTTAACCATTCCACAGGTCTTGCTTCCACGTAGGAATACCATCTAGAGCCCAACTACTGCATGCCATTAAAGGAAATACCTTCAATCAAATGTTAAGCCCCACGCACGTACAAGCTTGAACAGCTGAGAGGTGCCCTCTGCTCAGCTAGCACTCTAGCTGCCTCTCCCAGGCAGCTACGGTCATCCCCTCGGCACCCACAAAACACCCCGGAAATTACCATCCTCGCCCGCTGCCAACGGCCACTCGCTCCGACGAGGGTTGTA
This sequence comes from Phalacrocorax aristotelis, assembly GCF_949628215.1. Classification (NCBI taxonomy): domain Eukaryota; kingdom Metazoa; phylum Chordata; class Aves; order Suliformes; family Phalacrocoracidae; genus Phalacrocorax; species Phalacrocorax aristotelis. The sequence continues at coordinate 536,395 of NW_027441125.1, read as the reverse complement.
CGGGCGTTGCCAAAACAGTCTATGCATATTAACATTAACCATATACTCTTATTGCTATTCTTTCCTCCGCTCTACCATTGCTACACCCCCAGGCGGAGCAGCTCTGACACAGGCATCGACATGCACGGACCGACACCGCTCACAAATACTACAAGCGACGCGATCGAGGCACCTAAGAAAACTCTCACCGAGACGACGGACTTCCGGCCCAGAGATGCCACCGGGCGAGAAGATCTATACGGCAGCGAGGAAGAAGCTATAGCATCCGCAGAGAAGTCACCTACCATCATCACCTGCAATAAAACCATATACCCACAACTAGGACGACGTACGAGCGACAAGCCACTCTTAAAGACCTCAGAACGTTCAGGTGCAGGGAACAGGTCCCAGAAAAGGGCTCTGCGTATTCAGACTGCTCCTCAGCAGCAGTATCGAGGCCGCCTTAATCACCGCTGCAAAAAGATGACCTTCTATAAAGGTCTAATATTTCAGACACAAGACAAATCTATGCAGTAGACTTAAAATGCGAGAAAGGAAGCTCTCGGTTACCATTATGCCGATGAGCCAGGGCTTGCAAAACCCTCAATATTGCTACCTAGGTGCCTGCTCAGCACGGAGAACAACAGACACATCGAGACCCGAGTACAGTAAGGAACAAAGACAGACTACAAAATCCACACAACAGCACAAGCACAGGCAGGAACTCCCCCTGCCTGGCAGATGCTTCTGTTTTGCAGAAAGGACACCACAACCTCTCTCGGCCCAAACGTGTCCGGTCTCTGAACGGTACCCTCCGCTGATTTTACAACCCCTGCCTGCCCCACCTGCGCTTCCCCCAACCGACCGGCCACCCGCACAAAGACCGCATCGGCCCCTCAGCTTCCCTTCCAAATCTGGGGGCTCAAAAGCCATCCTTTAAAAAGGCCACACAGGCTACGTAGGATGGGGCTGCGGTCACACGGATACTCTTCATCTCCAAACGTGCGGTGCCATCACTCAGCATCGCACCACTCAACGCCGGCCACTTCCGCAACAACAGCCTCCTCGGAAGCGCCGTGAACTTCCGCTCCCCCACGCTCTAATGAGGCTGGATGTCGTGGCCGCCGCCACCTACGGTGCCTAGAGAACCAGAGAGACAAGGCGACCCCTGCGCCTGGAAGCGGCCGCCCGCTCACAAACAATTCCACACCTCAAAAATAACAGCTGCTACGGCTCCCTGTTCATCGCTCACCTTGCCCAACGAGCTCGGGGCAGACATCCCGCTTTGCATATAGTTTTGTGAGTCCCTTCATTAACTAGTCACATAGGTGCTCACACTGCACGACCCCTCCGTTGTCACGTGCTGACCTACCTTCTCACGATGCTCTGTTCGCCCCCTCCCTTCCGTGTCCGGCTCCCTACCACGCATCTGCACCAACAGCCACATTCCAGACTCATCCTTTCCCCTACCGTGCCAACACGGCTCCGCTCACCTCCCAATCCGTGCCTCCCGGGTCAGTGGCCACGTCAGGTGCCTGCTCGCATTCTCGGTCCGTCCCCGATGGCTGGGGAACCGTCACCTTCAATGCCGGGCCCACTTCTGGGGAAATACGGAGAGGCACACAGATGTTGGACACTGCTTTCCAAAATCAAGAGCTCACCACGCAAAACAAACTAACAAATCCTTTTGACCGACTTGTTCGGCAACACAGAGACCCCAAAGGCAGAAATCCCAGACGAGTGACCTCACAGCCCGCCCCGTCACAGCACACGACGCCATCTGCTCGCCTTTGCCGTCACGCCTCGCTCGACTGTCCTGCTTAACCCTCGACCTGTTACTTAAACTGCAAGAAAAAGTCAAACCACGCAACACACAAAAATCACAGTTCGTGTCAGATGACTCAAGCACAGGCGGACACCGATAGGGCAAATGCCAAAAGCAATACGGGAAGCAAACAGGCGTGGCTGGTGTAGCGACACACTCTCCTTTTGTAGGTAACTCACTCCTGAGCGACTCCATGAACAGCCGCGTGGAGAACCTCTCGGCAGACAGCACGCTCGAGTGGCCGTGCTGACACATACGGGGAAGGAGACTGGGCTACCGGAGGCTGCTTGCACACAGAACGCGGCCATTAGCTAACACTTAAACACCCCTTTCCCAACCATCCCCCGGTACCAAGACTTCAAAAACCCCTCCTCTCCTCCTGAACTGTCAGGGAAGGAACCTCACTCCTTCCCGACAGCTCCTGCCCTGTATTTGCACCCCTAAAGCCCCTCTGTCAGCCGCTCCTCGGGAGCCGCCCTTCCCACCTCTGCCCCGCGTTCTGCGAGCACCTCCCACCTTCCGGCTTCCCGCAGACTCCGTGCTCTCTACAGGCCCACAAAATAACAGAAGCCCTGATGCTTATAATCTACAAGGGACCTGCCGCAAGCTGCAAAGGTTCTCGGGACAACGTGGTACTCTGCGGGCGATCGGGAAAGGCGACGAGCAGTCCCGTACACCGACACACACTATGCGTTACGTCCCTGCTGCTTTCTGAAGGAAGGCTAGAGCTCCATATACAGATGTGTACAACACACTCACCCTAACCCCTACCGCAGCATCTCACCATCAGTCCTATTGAGAGATAACGTCAACAACTTGCACAACACAGGCAAAACTGGTGGAAAAAATATAAGGTTCTACCTTCAGTCAAGTCAAAATTCCTGGAAAACAAGACAAAACAAACAAAAAACCTACCACACACAAAAAAACCCAACAAACCACAAACAAAAAAACCCCGACAAAACCATAACACCCCCACAAAACCAAATAATCCAAAACACACTATTAGACCATCTTGCTACCCCTGAACACCCAACAAAAACTTACTAACCCAAGGGAAAACAAAAGCTCGTACAAGTGTACTTCCTAATATATATCTGCTGCTCAACTTTGACTGCTCCTTAATCTCTTACCTCAACCAGAAACCTCCCCATCTCTGAATGTCAAAACACACCTACCCAAAGAGCTTAGACAGCTCAAAACCTGCAACCAACTCAAGGAACAGTACCAGAGAAGCCCAGGAGCAGAATGAGCCTCCTGAAAAAAGGCTGGGGCTCATCTACCCCAGCGGAATGGCAAAGCAGAACGAAATCTTTTAAGAACCCCTTCTCAAAAAATATCTCTGGTTATAAAGTAAATCATTTATTGTAAAGCCATCAACCATTCGGAGTCACCTCAACGCTCTCTCTCGCTCAGTCCCTTAACAGAACTAGAGCAGTCTCAAAGGACAAAAAACACGAAAAGAAACGTGGAAATACACAAGCGTATCGGGAACCGTATGAAGCAGCTAAATTAACACCTCAGTAGCTGGGGCAAAACTAAATTGTAAAGGACAACAAAAAAACACCCCAGGAGACACACGGATTAAAACAGATGAAGGCTCTCTCTTCTCGCAGAAGCTCAAGAAGAGACCTGAGCCAACGGTACACAGCTCTGGGGTATCGGATACCAAAAAGAAACATACTCGAGACAGAAAACAGACTGCTGTGGAGCACAAAGGTGGCTTTGGCAAAGGTTCTGCCGGGACAAGAGTCACAGTTACAGGGAACGGACAGCGGCCGGCAGGGGAAACGCCGTCGGCGTGGAGGGGCCAGTGGGGTAAATGCCGCCCTCAGCTAACGCTGCGCTATCAAGCCTTAAGCGAAAACTGCAGAGTAGTTACAGGAGACGGGCATAAGATGGATGCTGAATATCACTTGATGGTCACAAAATCTCATGGGGATGGGCACCACGTAGCCTCACGGACACCCCTTAGACCCAAACGCTTAACGAAAGACGCTTCTTGCCAAAACACAAGCTCGACGAGGAAAAGCCAAAGCTGATGCGGGGGCAACTACTAAAATCTCAGTACGTGAGCAGGCATTACTTAAGATGGTGCGGTGGTTCTGCTGGGTCCGTCCAACCTGAGCAACGGGTTCTAACGCCTGTCCAGCAGCGTCCATGATCTCTCTCACGGCCTCCCACATCAGAAACCTCCCCTGCCCAGGACCGCGTTTTGCATGTTCCACCCCTCCCCATCCCCGCAATGAAAATCAAACACAACAAATAAGCAGTCTACTTCATCTTCTTGGCCTCCAAAAGAAGCTTCCTTCCTCTGCTGAGCGTCGACACCAACATCCTCGTGCCGTTCCTCAAAAGCAAGCTGGTCCTCGGGTGCCCGTACTGCCAAAAGAAGACAAAACGATTATGCTCTTATAACGAGCTCCATCATCCTCTCCTCCTTCAGGAAATCGAGTCCCGATTGCTACATACCAGAAGTTTGTGCAGTAGATGGCCGAGGCCAGCCCCGTAAATGAAGCACTCTGTGACCCTGCTTTCTCTTTTGGCCACAGCACCCGCCACTGGGGAGCCCCAAACCCCTTCGTGACTCCCTACGAAAACCAGATACAACTAGTTCAAAACATCTGGCAGGTGAGAGATGACCGACAAACACGTACAGCCCACCTTACCCTCAAACCAGCCAGAGAGCTGACTTCCTCCCCCACTGAACTCTCATCTTCGACAAATTCACCAAACAGAACAATGTTTACACTGAACAGAACAAAACCCTTACCCTCTGACACTCTGAAACGGGTTTGTGCACCCACAAAATATATATATTCATGCTACCGACCCACGTACCACACTTCCTCAGGGTCAGCCCCACAAAGACAGGAGAACGCCCAATGCTCTCTCCATGGATACCCCGATGCTCCGCTCCCTTCTTTGCTGCTCCTGTCACGGGAAAACGCTGGGAATAAAAAAAGGTTCAGAGAAGCAAAACAATAAACAATAGGGAGAGGGACCAGCGCAAAGGAATAGAGAGAGGAAGAGACGAACAGGAAGGACAGACAACCCCATCCTGAGCACAGCCTCTGGGAGAGGGAAAGAGGAAACAGCAACCGTTATTACCGCAGATCAACCCTGAACAAAGCCTCCTTCCACAGGGGCTTCTGGACACACTGCTCCTTCCCCGCGCTACTGCTACGGGCCCCTGCGCCGAGGGGGAATCCAGTGCAGGCAGAGAGAGGCAGAGAAAAGTAGCCACAGGCTACAGGACAGAGAGAGGGAGGACTGAAAAGACAGGGAGGCAGGGAGCCACTCAGAGCGAGATGGAGAAAGAAGGTGCGGGGGGGCGCAAAAAAAAAAAAAAAACAACAAACAAAAAAAAATTTTGCAGCAGGTAAGGAAAGAGACGGGGCCGGGGGAGAGACAGGGAGGGCCCAGGACGCACAAGAGAGGCAACGGGGCCCCACTGGCCCAGGACTCACCGCGACTCTCGCTCTCAGCGCTGCTGGCACAATTTAGCCGTTCAGATGCTTCTTTCCCCTCCTCTCCTCCCTGCCTCTTCTGCAGCTCCAGACTCTAGGCCGACCTCCACCTGAAGAGAACACGGGGGTGTCTTACCGCTCTTACGAGATGAGGCTTCCTCGGCACGTAGCCTAGCTCGCTCGTGCACTACACGCCCGTACCCAACTCCGGGTTACCGCGTACGGACCCTGCGGTGCACGTTGGTGGCCTGGCCCGGCCCGCTGCGGGCTATGAAGGGGGATCCTTCCTCCCTCACCTGCAGGGACAGGCTCTCTCTTGCCTGCAGCAGGAAGGCAGCTGGCAGCCAGAGCGCCTTCAGTTTCTTCTGCTTTACCTTTCGTTGGCGTCTCCAGCTTCAGCCGAGGCAGCTCCTGTCCACAGCCGGGAAGGGCTCTGTGTGTCCCTTTTCGCCCCGGCGCCGCGAGGATGGCAAAGCCGGGCAGAGAGAAGCCACGCAAGCCTGAGACGGCCGCAGTCGACGGCGTCCCCGGGGGAAGGACAGACAACCACGTCCTCAGCACGGTCTCTGGGAGAGGGAAAGAAGAAACAGCGACCGTCATTACCGTCCATCGACCCTGACCAAAGCCTCTCCTTGCGCAGGGGCTTCCGGACACACCGCCCCTTCCCCGCGCTACTGCTAAGGGCCCCTGCGCCGAGGGGGAATCCAGTGCGCTTGAGGGCCGGCTCGCTGCCTTCACGACAGGGCCTGGGGGCGGCCAAGGGCTACGCAGCACGCTTCAGGGGAGGTGCCGGGGCTGGGGGCAGGCGCATGGGGCAAGGGGGGGCCAGGGGAGGCTGAGCGGGAGCTCCGGCGAGCCGGGGAGGCGGCCATCATCTGCGCCCTGGGCAGGGGGAAAAGGTCCTCCTCCTTTCCCTCTTCCCTTCTGTCAGCTCCCGGGGAACTCACCGCTTCTCGGGGAGCGGCCGCACCCGCAAGCCCCCAGAAATCAACACGAATCCAACCCCAAAAATACACCGCGCCTACCGTACGCGCCACGGCCGCCCGGCACCCGAGCGCCGGAAGACCGCGCCTCCCGCCACGCCCCGGCGAACCACGTGACAGCGCCGGCAGCCACTGCGCCAGGACTACACCTCCCGGCATGCTCTGCGCCACAACACGGCCGCCCGGCAGCCGCGCGCCGCAAGGACTACACCTCCCGGCACGCTCTGCGCCACAACACGGCCGCCCGGCCACCCGGCAGGCGCACCACCACAGCTCCCGGCACGCCGCCAGCCCGCCCTCCCCGCTCTCGGACCCTGCGGGCCACCGTCCCGGCCGCCGATGCACCCGGAAGCCCCACCGAGCCCTCAGCACAGCCTCGCTCTCCCCACCACCCGCTCCGACCCGGCGCTGCCCCACCGCAGCCCTCCTCGGGGCTTGACCCGGGACGCAGCGCTCCACCACCCAGCCCCCGCTCACCTCCTCCCTCGCTACAGTCGCAGCCCGCTGACGCTCGGCCACAGCTCCGCTCCGCTCCGCCCTCGGCTCACACTGGCCCCCCGGAGCCGGGCACCACCCCTTTTCCAGGGAGGAGCCGGCACCGTCAGCCCCACCGCCCGCACCTGGGGCTCCTCCATCCAGACCCCGCCCACAGCTGAGGCGCAGCAGCAACGGGGGGCCCCCTCCCCTCACCCCCACAGTGCACCACCTCCTCCCCTGGGCTCCATCACAGTCCCTTGCCCCACGCAAAGGCAGCGCAAACGCAGCCCTGAGGGCAAAGGAGAGGGCAGGTGTTTGTGCAGGCGCGCAGGTAACAAGTCCCAGGAGCCATTCGTGGGTCAGGGTCCCCAACGCTCCCCCCCTGCCCCAAGGCCACCTCGGCCGCCGTTGCCGCAGCCGCACGGAGCTGGTGTTGGCTGGGATAGTGCTCATTTTCTCCACAGTAGCTAGGAAGGGATACGTTTTGGATTTATGCTCAAAACACCGTTAATAATGTAGAGATGTTTTGGTTCTTGCTGAGCACTGCTTCCACAGTCAGGGCCTCTTCTGGTTCTCTCAGTGCCCCACCAGCAAGTAGGCTGGGAGAGGACACAGCTGGGAAAGCTTTCCCAGCTAACTGACCAAAGGGATATTCCATACCATTTGACATCATGCTCAGCACACGCAGCTGGGGGAAGAAGGGGGAGTCCTTGGGGGGGGGGGGGGGGAGGGAGGGCAGGGGCTACGGCATTTCTCTCCCTAAGTAACCGTTACACATGACAGAGCCCTGCTTTCCCAGAGGTGGCTCAACACCTGCCCGCCGAAAAGGAGGAGCGAATTAATTCCTTGCTTTGCTTCCACGCACAGCTTTTGCTTTACCTATTAAACAGCCTTGATCTCAACCCATGATTTTTCTCACTCTTACCCTTCCAGCTCTCTCCCCCAGCCCACTGAGGGTGGAGTGAGCAAGCAGCTCCCTGGTGCAGAATAGCCAGCTGGGGCTAAGCCACGGCACGCGCTTGTCCCGGTTTGGCAGGGAACGGACCGTCCGTCGCCTGGCTCCTGGGGCGACGGGCTGCTGGGCAGAGGGGGAGGCCACCAAAGGTGAGGAGCAGGGCACGGGACAGTAGGAAGAGAGAAGAGAAGAGCGGCATCCGGCTGGACGGGGCGGGGGGGACGTGTGTGCGTGTAGTGAGAAGGCACGAGGCAGGGAACAGGACGGCCAGAGAAGGACAGGGAGCCTGACGGAGGTGGAGATAAAAGCAGCAGAGAGAGGGGAAGAGAGGCAGCAGAAAGAGGGAAGAGCAGGACACAGACCAACAAAGAAGGAAGAGGAGCAGGCTGGAGACGCACAAAGAACCTGGGGCAGGCAGCACGACAGCGAGGGAGGAAAGAAGAATAGGGGCAGGAAGCTGGACCGAGCGCGATGGAGAAAGACAAGATAAGCGACAAGAACAGGGCAGAAAGGGAAGAATGAAGCCACGGGGACAGGGAGCCGAGACAGCCAACGACAGAGGGAAGGGGCCGGGGAGGGAACACCACAAAACAAACCACGGGGCTACGTGGTACAGAGCACGAGAAGGCAGAGAATTAAGAATTAGGGACAGGGAGCCAGAAAAACAACAACAAAACAACACCCAAAACAAAGGGAGATGGGGAGCAAAAGGAATCGCAATGCGTACAGAAAGAAGAGAGAAACAATTCTAAAACAGGGTCACGGGGAAGCCAGAGACAGCAAGATGGAGAAAGGACAAAAGCTGCAGGCTACAGGGCAGAGAGGGAAGAATTAATGGATAGACACAGAGAGCTGGGCAGAAAGAGGTGGAGAAAGGCTGACGATCACACGGCCAACAGGGAAGAGAGAAGAGAGGGAGGAATTTTAAAAACAGGGGCAAGAAGCCAGAGAGAGGGAGAGAGAGGCAACAATAAATGGGGACAAGCCACAGGGCAGCGAGGAGGGAACCGATGAATAAGAACAGGAGACCAAAGAGAACACAACGTAGAATGGAAAAAAGGAACAGCGGCCCAACAGGGAAGGAGGAATTAAAGATCAGGCACTGGGAGGCAGACAGAGACACATGAAGAAACAAGTGGAAAAAAAAAAAAAACAAAACCAAAAACACAACAACAGCAATGGGCTACAAAGACAGAGAGAGAGGGAAGAAATAAAACATAGCAGCAAGGAGCTGGACAGAGAGAGATGAGGACAAACAAATAGCACGGGTCTACGTGACAGAGAACGTGGAATTAGAACGCAGAGAGAGGGAGCCGGACAGAGAGAGAGGCCGAGAGAAAAATCTAGACGGGCTACAGCGGGCAGAGGCAGGAATTAAAACCTAGGGACAGGGAGCTGGACAGAGAGAGACGGAGATCACAGGGAACAGCGGCGGGTGCAGGAAGAACACGAATTCATGAACAGGGAAAGGGAGCTGGACAGAGAAGAACTCAGAAAGGCAAGAACAGTAGCAGGGTACAGAGCAGACGAATTAAAAAGCGCGGCGGGAGCGTTGAGGCAGACAGAGAGATTAAGAAAAAAGTCACGGGCTACGTGGCAAAGCAGGAGGAATTCAGAAACGGGGATGGCAACCAAGGGAGAGTGAGCTGCTGAAGGATAACGGGCATTCAAAGTGAGGGACGGGGAGCTGGGAAAAGCGAGGCAGAGAAAAACAGAATCACAGAGAGAATCAAACAAAGCCAAAAAAGAAGAAACTGAACAACAGGAACAGGTGTAACCAAAGCGATGAACTCAACCAACCAGAGACGGTGTTCCATTACGGGAACGTGGAGCGTACGAATCGGTGTGTCTGTCGATCTGCATTTTAGTCACTAGGCGATCGTTAACGTCAGCAGAACAACAGACAACGTGCTTCTGTCAGAAAAGGATGACAAAACGCGCTTTCATGGAGCGGACTGAGAAAACTAGCCAAGACCGCCAAGATTAAGAGCCAAGAAGGCAAAAGGCAATTCTGGCAGGGGGAGATCGCGACCACCGACTCACGGACCACCACCGAGCCTGCGCAGCGATTTACATACGGAACGAGCAAGTTTGTACCGATCAGTAGACAGGGCAATAATGACTATGTATGAATACCTAAAATTTTGATCTACAAATTGTACAGGAAAGGTGCGTGAGGTACGCACGCCAGGAGGAGCGATCCCCCGTGCGTCTGGCGCTGTGAATAAAGAATGCCTGCTCTTTAATACTAGATTTGTGTTGAATAGATATTTCTGATTTTACCGCGTTTTTCGGTAACAGTTTTGGCACCCCAGATGGGACCCTGCTTTTGAATCTCGACGGATCCGCGGGACCGTGGGACCTGCAGCCAGCCCCAAGGAATTCTCGGGGAGAGCTTCCGATCCCCAGGCCAGAGAATTCTGAGCAAGATCCCTTGGACTGAAGTAAACAAGGCATTCTTTTAAGAAGAAACTTAGGTAGAATAATACGTGGGGTTAGCTTCCCACATAGGATAGGATAGTGGGTTTGAGTCCCACAGGCCTGCCCGTAAGGCGCGGCAAAAGCCACGCAGGGTTGGGGCCAAGAGGTGCCTCGGTTGGTAAGTCTCTGCTAGGCGAAAGCCTGTGGAGCGGGACCCGAGGGTAGGGGGGTCTTCAACAGGGGGTTGAAGTCTCCAGGGATACCTAGCAGGGCGCTACAGATCCCAGTGGCGGATTTCCAGTGAGACCTCTAACGGGGGTTGGAGTCCCTCTGACTACTATTTGCGATAGCGCACAATCACAACTACTAGTTGACTGGGAGATGGGAGCATTTCTGAGTAAGAAACCTATCCCACAGAGAACACCTTTGGGATGTATTTTGAAGCACTGGAAAGACATCGGGGGTGATAACCTACTAACTCGGAAACCATTAATTGAATATTGCAATCATTGGTGGCCAACGTATCAATTGGAAGGGGGGCACAAATGGCCAGAACATGAGACATTGCAATATCGTACCATCTTGCAATTATGTTGTTTTGTAAAAAGGGAAGGCAAATGGGAAGAAGTGGCATATGTTGATTTGTTCTTTACACTGTGGAATCATCCAGCGTGGCAGAAACAGCGTGAGATACGTCCACAGGATTCTACGGCAATGTTTTTGGAGAGAGGAAAATGTGGTGAGAACTTGAAGTGTTGCTCTACTTGCGATACTGGATACTTCACTTGATGGAACTGACAAGAAAATAGTACTGAATACAGCCAGAAGGCAGGTGCAGGGAGCACATGCTAACGGGAATTTACAGAGAACAATTAATAAGAATTTTCCATCTACAAATCCCGAGTGGGACCCGAATCAGCCAGGACCCAGGGGAATGTTGACTAGATGTCAGAGAGAGATTTTATTTGGAGTAAGACATGCAATGCCAAAAGCAATAAATGGGTCAAAATTTATGAAGCGAGACAAGAATTAAAGGAGTCCCCTTCAGCCTTTATGGAAAGACTGAAGGTGACTGCCAGAAAATATACTCATTTGAACGCAGAAAAACCAGAAAAAGCAATTCAGTTGGTCTCTATATTCATAAGACAATCAGCCCCAGATAGTGGGGGGGGGAGAAGAAACCTTCAGAAGCTAGAAGAACCCGAATCCAGAGATCTGGGTAAAATGCTTGAAGTAGCTTGGCATGAAGGAGACCAGGGGAATCAACCCTAGCTGAACACCTGGTTACACTGAAGCTAGGGAATGAAGAAATAGAATTTTTGGTAGATACGGGAGCCACTTCTTTGGTATTGAATACACGTAAAGAGAAATTTAATCATAAATCCGTAGGTGTTGTTAGTGCGACAGGGCAAAGAAAAATTAGCCCCTCTCAGAGCCATTAAAGTTTAAATTGGAGAAGCAATGGGCAACTCACCAGTTTCTGTCTATGCCTGAATGTCCACTGCCTCTGTTATGACGAGATCTATTAGGTCAATTAGATGCTCAAGTAACTTTTAAAGATGGAGAGATTAAATTACTAATACCAGAATCAAAAGCCACAGAGGCGAGAGCGTTTATGTTACAGGATTCCTCCAGGGAGGAACAGGTTCCCGAAGAAGTGGAAAACGTAGTAATTATCCTTTGGTTTGAGCGAGCGGAGCTCCGGAGCGATCTAAGTGGGCAGAGCCGGTAAAAGTAACCTTAAAGCCTGGAGCCAAGCCGGTAAGACAAAAACAATGCCCTATTAAGCGAGAGGCTCAAGAAGGATTAGAGAAGTTAATTATAAAATTTTTCAGAATATGAGCTTTTAGTGGAATGTGAATCAGAATATAGTACTCCTGTGTCGCCAGTAAAGAAATCTAGAGGCAAAGAGTATTAGCTAGTTCACCATTTAAGGGCTATATATCAGGTGGCCCAAGACATACATCCGGTAGTAGCTAATCCATACACTTTACTGACCTCTTTTAAAGGAGGAGCATAAATGGTTTACTGTACTAGATTTGAAGGATGCCTTCTTTTGCATACCTCCAGGCATAAAAAGTCAAAGCCTATTTGCTTTGGAATGGGAAAGCCCCACCACAGAATGAAAGACACAGCTAACATGGACCGTACTTACACAAGGATTTAAAATTAGTCCTACGATATTTGGGACTCAGCTGGCAAGAAAAAAATTAGAAATGTAGAAATGTATAGAAAAAACAGAACCCAGGGAGAGGCATATTGTTACAGAATGCAGGTGACATTCTGATAGTGGCAGAAAGTAAAGAATAATGTTTTGAAATTTTTAAATTTTCTGGGCCAAGGAAGATGCAGAGTTTCCAGAAACAAAACCCAAATAGGAGAAGCAGCAGCCATTTATTTAGGATTTGAAATATCTCAAAGACAAAGACAATTAGAAAGTGAAAAGAAAGAAACTATTTGTCAAATTCCCAAACCTAGCGGCCGGAAGGAATTGAGAGCTTTTCTGAAAATAGTGAAATGGCGTCAGCTCTGGATTCTGAACTACAGACTCTATGTAAAACCATTATATGAGGCATTGAAAGAATCAAAGGATAAATATTTAACCCGGATGCCCGAATGCCAAACGGCATTCAAAGAACTGGAAAGAGCCTCGATGATGGCCCCTGCATTAGGCCTACCTGATTTCGCTAAACCTTTTGAGTTGTTTGTCCACGAAAGACAACATTTAGCCCTTGGAGTGCTGACACAGCGACTGGGAACCTGGAAGAGACCTGTGGGCTACTTCTCCAAACAACCTGACCACGCGAGTAAAAGATGGCCTAGGTGTTTACGGGCAGTAGCAACAACAGCGCTGCCGATCCGGGAAGCCCCAAAGTTAACAATGGGACAGAAGATGACAGTATGTGTCCCGCACATAGCGGTGACTGTTTTAGGACAAAAGGGGGGTCGTTGGCTATCCCTTAGCAGAATGTTGAAATATCAAGTTGTTCTGTTAGAACAAGACGATGTGGAATCGAAGACTACTGCTATACTGAATCCTGCTACGTTTTTAACAACAGAAAACCTTACGGACAATTTCGAACACGATCGCTTGCTAACTATTGAACAAGTCTATTCCAGCAGACCAGACCTGAGACACAAACCTCTGGGAAAATCCTGATCTGGAGTTGTTTACAGATGGAAGAAGCTCTGGGCGAGAAGAGAAGCGAATGGCCGGATATGCTGTCGTTATCGCCGCCGAGGGAACGGAGTCAGGGGTGCTGCCTGCAAACACCTCAGCACAGAAAGCAGCATTGGTAGCATTGAAGCGAGCTCTGCGAATGGCAGAAGGACAAAGGATAAATATCTAGACTGATTCCAAACGTGCATTTGGTGTGATCCACGATCATGGAGCTATTGGGAAGGAGAAAGGACTGCCATCAGCCCAAAAATCATCGATACAGCATAAAGAAGACACTCTCCAACTTCCGGAAGATGTGCAGAAACCAAAAGAAGTGGCGGTAAAGCGTTGCAAAGCTCATCAATTTGGCCAGACGGCTGTAAACATAAGCAAACGATTGACAGATAAAGCTGCAAAGAGGACTGCAGAGCAAGGTATCCTTGCGCTAGTACCAGTAAAACAGATCAGAATTCCAAAGTTGAAACCGAGATATAATAAATTGGATGAGCAATTAGCAGAACAATTGGAAACATCACAAAACACAGAGAGGTGGTAGATAACACCAGAAAAACAAGTAATAATAATAACAACCCCACAAGTTATGACAGAACTTGAAAAGAAAAGCATGAGCAAACACATTGGGGTGTAGATGCTACGGTTTTGAGTTTAAAAACATCTGTAGCGTGTGTAGGCATGACAAGAATAGTTAAACCCATAGTAGCTAAGTGTCCAATCTGTCCTAGAAATAATCCCCTGAACCAAAGGAAACCACCTTTAGGAGTAACAAAACAAAAAATTCTCCCAGAAATTATTAGCAAATTAAGTTCTCTGAGTTACCCAGACAAAATAGATAGAGCAGTATTTGTTAGTGCTGATTGACAAATTTTCTAGATGGCCAGCAGCTTTCTCGTGCTGCACCAACAAAGCTAGAGTAGTAGTTAAAACGTTGCTGAAAGAAATAATACCAAGATTTAGAGTGCCAACGGGAATGTCCTCTGATAGAGCACCACATTTTTTTGCAGAGGTAGTTCAACAAATTAATAAAATTTTGGGTAGAAAATGGGACCTGCATACACCCTGGAGACCACCATCAAGTGAAAACTTTGAGAAGATGAACCAAACACCGAACTGACATAGTGGAATATTATTGATCTAGGATGGAAGTATTGAGAAAATTATTATTTCAGAACTTCCATACGGGGGAAATGTAACCAAAGCGATGAAATCAACCAACCAGAGACAGTGTTCCATTACGGGAACACGGAGCGTACGAATCAGCGCATCCGTCGATCTGCATTTTAGTCCCTAGGCGATCGTTAATGCGAACAGAACAGACAATGTGCTTCTGTCAGAAAAGGATGACAAAACGCGGTTTCGTGGAGCGGACTGAGAAAACTAGCCAAGAAGGTAAAAAGGTAATTCCGGCAGGGGGAGATCGCGACCACCGACTCACAGACCACCACCGACCCAAGTAATACCACCTACTCAGAAGAGAACAACGGAAGAGGACAACCGAGCCTGCGCAGCGATTTACATACGGAACGAGCAAGTTTGTACCGATCAGTAGACAGGGCAATAATGACTATGTATGAATACGTAAAATTTTGATCTACAAATTGTACGGGAAAGGTACGTGAGGTACGCACGCCAGGAGGAGCGATCCCCCGTGCATCTGGCGCCGTGAATAAAGAATGCCTGCTCTTTAATACTAAATTGGCGTTGAGGGGTCGTTTCCGATTTTACCGCGTTTTTCGGTAACACAGGGAGTCAGACCAAGAGGGCCAGAGAAAGACAAAATACCGACAGGCTACAGGACAGAGCAGGAGGAATAAAAAAACGGAGCCAGAGCCAGGCAGAGAGAGGCGGAGATAGAAAAAGGAGCCACAGGCTACAGGACAGAGAGAGGGAGGACTGAAAAAGACGGGGAGGCAGGGAGCCACTCAGAGCGAGATGGAGAAAGAAGGTGCGGGGGGGGCCCAAAAGAAAAAATAAAATTTTGCAGCAGGTAAGGAAAGAGAGGGGGCCGGGGGAGAGACAGGGAGGGCCCAGGACGCACAAGAGAGGCAGCGAGGCCCCAGTGGCCCAGGACTCACCGCGACTCTCGCTCTCAGCGCTGCTGGCACAATTTAGCCGTTCACATGCTTCTTTCCCCTCCTCTCCTCCCTGCCTCTTCTGCAGCTCCAGACTCTAGGCCGACCTCCACCTAAAGAGGATACGTGGGTGTCTTACCGCTCTTACGAGATGAGGCTTCCTCGGCACGTAGCCTAGCTCGCTCGTGCACTACACGCCCGTACCCAACTCCGGGTTACGCGTACGGACCCTGCGGTGCACGTTGGTGGCCTGGCCCGCTGCGGACTATGAAGGGGGATCCTTCCTCCCTCACCTGCAGGGACAGGCTCTCTCTTGCCTGCAGCAGGAAGGCAGCTGGCAGCCAGAGCGCCTTCAGTTTCTTCTGCTTTACCTTTCGTTGGCGTCTCCAGCTTCAGCCGAGGCAGCTCCTGTCCACAGCCGGGAAGGGCTCTGTGTGTCCCTTTTCGCCCCGGCGCCGCGAGGATGGCAAAGCCGGGCAGAGAGAAGCCACGCAAGCCTGAGACGGCCGCAGTCGACGGCGTCCCCGGGGGAAGGACAGACAACCACGTCCTCAGCACGGTCTCTGGGAGAGGGAAAGAAGAAACAGCGACCGTCATTACCGTCCATCGACCCTGACCAAAGCCCCTCCTTGCGCAGGGGCTTCCGGACACACCGCCCCTTCCCCGCGCTACTGCTAAGGGCCCCTGCGCCGAGGGGGAATCCAGTGCGCTTGAGGGCCGGCTCGCTGCCTTCACGACAGGGCCTGGGGGCGGCCAAGGGCTACGCAGCACGCTTCAGGGGAGGTGCCGGGGCTGGGGGCAGGCGCACGGGGCAAGGGGGGGCCAGGGGAGGCTGAGCGGGAGCTCCGGCGAGCCGGGGAGGCGGCCATCATCTGCGCCCTGGGCACGGGGAAAAGGTCCTCCTCCTTTCCCTCTTCCCTTCTGTCAGCTCCCGGGGAACTCACCGCTTCTCGGGGAGCGGCCGCACCCGCAAGCCCCCAGAAATCAACACGAATCCAACCCCAAAAATACACCGCGCGTACCGTACGCGGCACGGCCGCCCGGCACCCGAGCGCCGGAAGACCGCGCCTCCTGCCACGCCCCGGCGAACCACGTGACAGGGCCGGCAGCCACTGCGCCAGGACTACACCTCCCGGCACGCTCTGCGGCACAACACGGCCGCCCGGCAGCCGCGCGCCGCAAGGACTACACCTCCCGGCATGCTCTGCGCCACAACACGGCCGCCCGGCAGCCGCGCGCCGCAAGGACTACACCTCCCGGCATGCTCTGCGCCACAACACGGCCGCCCGGCAGCCGCGCGCCGCAAGGACTACACCTCCCGGCATGCTCTGCGGCACAACACGGCCGCCCGGCAGCCGCGCGCCGCAAGGACTACACCTCCCGGCATGCTCTGCGCCACAACACGGCCGCCCGGCAGCTGCCCGCCACAAGGACTGCAGCTCCCGGCATGCTCTGCGCCACAACACGGCCGCACGGCCACCCGGCAGGCGCACCACCACAGCTCCCGGCACGCCGCCAGCCCGCCCTCCCCGCTCTCGGACCCTGCGGGCCACCGTCCCGGCCGCCGATGCACCCGGAAGCCCCACCGAGCCCTCAGCACAGCCTCGCTCTCCCCACCGCCCGCTCCGACCCGGCGCTGCCCCGCCGCAGCCCTCCTCGGGGCTTGACCCGGGACGCAGCGCTCCACCACCCAGCCCCCGCTCACCTCCTCCCTCGCTACAGTCGCAGCCCGCTGACGCTCGGCCACAGCTCCGCTCCGCTCCGCCCTCGGCTCACACTGGCCCCCCGGAGCCGGGCACCACCCCTTTTCCAGGGAGGAGCCGGCACCGTCAGCCCCACCGCCCGCACCTGGGGCTCCTCCAGCCCCCGCGCGCAGCTGAGGCACAGCAGCAACGGGGGGCGCCCTCCCCTCACCCCCACAGTGCACCACCTCCTCCCCTGGGCTCCATCACAGCCCCTTGCCCCACGCAAAGGCAGCGCAAACACAGCCCTGAGGGCAAACGAGAGGGCAGGTGTTTGTGCAGGCGCGCACGTAACAAGTCCCAGGAGCCATTCGTGGGTCAGGGTCCCCAACGCTCCCCCCCTGCCCCAAGGCCACCTCGGCCGCCGTTGCCGCAGCCGCACGGAGCTGGTGTTGGCTGGGATAGTGCTCATTTTCTCCACAGTAGCTAGGAAGGGATACGTTTTGGATTTATGCTCAAAACACCGTTAATAATGTAGAGATGTTTTGGTTCTTGCTGAGCACTGCTTCCACAGTCAGGGCCTCTTCTGGTTCTCTCAGTGCCCCACCAGCAGGTAGGCTGGGAGAGGACACAGCTGGGAAAGCTTTCCCAGCTAACTGACCAAAGGGATATTCCATACCATTTGACATCATGCTCAGCACACGCAGCTGGGGGAAGAAGGGGGAGTCCTTGGGGGGGGGGGGGGAGGGAGGGCAGGGGCTACGGCATTTCTCTCCCTAAGTAACCGTTACACATGACAGAGCCCTGCTTTCCCAGAGGTGGCTCAACACCTGCCCGCCGAAAAGGAGGAGCGAATTAATTCCTTGCTTTGCTTCCACGCACAGCTTTTGCTTTACCTATTAAACAGCCTTGATCTCAACCCATGATTTTTCTCACTCTTACCCTTCCAGCTCTCTCCCCCAGCCCACTGAGGGTGGAGCGAGCAAGCAGCTCCCTGGTGCAGAATAGCCAGCTGGGGCTAAGCCACGGCACGCGCTTGTCCCGGTTTGGCAGGGAACGGACCGTCCGTCGCCTGGCTCCTGGGGCGACGGGCTGCTGGGCAGAGGGGGAGGCCACCAAAGGTGAGGAGCAGGGCACGGGACAGTAGGAAGAGAGAAGAGAAGAGCGGCATCCGGCTGGATGGGGCGGGGGGGACGTGTGTGCGTGTAGTGAGAAGGCACGAGGCAGGGAACAGGACGGCCAGAGAAGGACAGGGAGCCTGACGGAGGTGGAGATAAAAGCAGCAGAGAGAGGGGAAGAGAGGCAGCAGAAAGAGGGAAGAGCAGGACACAGACCAACAAAGAAGGAAGAGGAGCAGGCTGGAGACGCACAAAGAACCTGGGGCAGGCAGCACGACAGCGAGGGAGGAAAGAAGAATGGGGGCAGGAAGCTGGACCGAGCGCGATGGAGAAAGACAAGATAAGCGACAAGAACAGGGCAGAAAGGGAAGAATGAAGCCACGGGGACAGGGAGCCGAGACAGCCAACGACAGAGGGAAGGGGCCGGGGAGGGAACACCACAAAACAAACCACGGGGCTACGTGGTACAGAGCACGAGAAGGCAGAGAATTAAGAATTAGGGACAGGGAGCCAGAAAAACAACAACAAAACAACACCCAAAACAAAGGGAGATGGGGAGCAAAAGGAATCGCAATGCGTACAGAAAGAAGAGAGAAACAATTCTAAAACAGGGTCACGGGGAAGCCAGAGACAGCAAGATGGAGAAAGGACAAAAGCTGCAGGCTACAGGGCAGAGAGGGAAGAATTAATGGATAGACACAGAGAGCTGGGCAGAAAGAGGTGGAGAAAGGCTGACGATCACACGGCCAACAGGGAAGAGAGAAGAGAGGGAGGAATTTTAAAAACAGGGGCAAGAAGCCAGAGAGAGGGAGAGAGAGGCAACACTAAAATGGGGACAAGCCACAGGGCGGCGAGGAGGGAACCGATGAATAAGAACAGGAGACCAAAGAGAACACAACGTAGAATGGAAAAAAGGAACAGCGGCCCAACAGGGAAGGAGGAATTAAAGATCAGGCACTGGGAGGCAGACAGAGACACATGAAGAAACAAGTGGAAAAAAAAAAAAAACAAAACCAAAAACACAACAACAGCAATGGGCTACAAAGACAGAGAGAGAGGGAAGAAATAAAACATAGCAGCAAGGAGCTGGACAGAGAGAGATGAGGACAAACAAATAGCACGGGTCTACGTGACAGAGAACGTGGAATTAGAACGCAGAGAGAGGGAGCCGGACAGAGAGAGAGGCCGAGAGAAAAATCTAGACGGGCTACAGCGGGCAGAGGCAGGAATTAAAACCTAGGGACAGGGAGCTGGACAGAGAGAGACGGAGATCACAGGGAACAGCGGCGGGTGCAGGAAGAACACGAATTCATGAACAGGGAAAGGGAGCTGGACAGAGAAGAACTCAGAAAGGCAAGAACAGTAGCAGGGTACAGAGCAGACGAATTAAAAAGCGCGGCGGGAGCGTTGAGGCAGACAGAGAGATTAAGAAAAAAGTCACGGGCTACGTGGCAAAGCAGGAGGAATTCAGAAACGGGGATGGCAACCAAGGGAGAGTGAGCTGGTGAAGGATAACGGGCATTAAAAGTGAGGGACGGGGAGCTGGGAAAAGCGAGGCAGAGAAAAACAGAATCACAGAGAGAATCAAACAAAGCCAAAAAAGAAGAAACTGAACAACAGGAACAGGTGTAACCAAAGCGATGAACTCAACCAACCAGAGACGGTGTTCCATTACGGGAACGTGGAGCGTACGAATCGGTGTGTCTGTCGATCTGCATTTTAGTCACTAGGCGATCGTTAACGTCAGCAGAACAACAGACAACGTGCTTCTGTCAGAAAAGGATGACAAAACGCGCTTTCATGGAGCGGACTGAGAAAACTAGCCAAGACCGCCAAGATTAAGAGCCAAGAAGGCAAAAGGCAATTCTGGCAGGGGGAGATCGCGACCACCGACTCACGGACCACCACCGAGCCTGCGCAGCGATTTACATACGGAACGAGCAAGTTTGTACCGATCAGTAGACAGGGCAATAATGACTATGTATGAATACCTAAAATTTTGATCTACAAATTGTACAGGAAAGGTGCGTGAGGTACGCACGCCAGGAGGAGCGATCCCCCGTGCGTCTGGCGCTGTGAATAAAGAATGCCTGCTCTTTAATACTAGATTTGTGTTGAATAGATATTTCTGATTTTACCGCGTTTTTCGGTAACAGTTTTGGCACCCCAGATGGGACCCTGCTTTTGAATCTCGACGGATCCGCGGGACCGTGGGACCTGCAGCCAGCCCCAAGGAATTCTCGGGGAGAGCTTCCGATCCCCAGGCCAGAGAATTCTGAGCAAGATCCCTTGGACTGAAGTAAACAAGGCATTCTTTTAAGAAGAAACTTAGGTAGAATAATACGTGGGGTTAGCTTCCCACATAGGATAGGATAGTGGGTTTGAGTCCCACGGGCCTGCCCGTAAGGCGCGGCAAAAGCCACGCAGGGTTGGGGCCAAGAGGTGCCTCGGTTGGTAAGTCTCTGCTAGGCGAAAGCCTGTGGAGCGGGACCCGAGGGTAGGGGGGTCTTCAACAGGGGGTTGAAGTCTCCAGGGATACCTAGCAGGGCGCTACAGATCCCAGTGGCGGATTTCCAGTGAGACCTCTAACGGGGGTTGGAGTCCCTCTGACTACTATTTGCGATAGCGCACAATCACAACTACTAGTTGACTGGGAGATGGGAGCATTTCTGAGTAAGAAACCTATCCCACAGAGAACACCTTTGGGATGTATTTTGAAGCACTGGAAAGACATCGGGGGTGATAACCTACTAACTCGGAAACCATTAATTGAATATTGCAATCATTGGTGGCCAACGTATCAATTGGAAGGGGGGCACAAATGGCCAGAACATGAGACATTGCAATATCGTACCATCTTGCAATTATGTTGTTTTGTAAAAAGGGAAGGCAAATGGGAAGAAGTGGCATATGTTGATTTGTTCTTTACACTGTGGAATCATCCAGCGTGGCAGAAACAGCGTGAGATACGTCCACAGGATTCTACGGCAATGTTTTTGGAGAGAGGAAAATGTGGTGAGAACTTGAAGTGTTGCTCTACTTGCGATACTGGATACTTCACTTGATGGAACTGACAAGAAAATAGTACTGAATACAGCCAGAAGGCAGGTGCAGGGAGCACATGCTAACGGGAATTTACAGAGAACAATTAATAAGAATTTTCCATCTACAAATCCCGAGTGGGACCCGAATCAGCCAGGACCCAGGGGAATGTTGACTAGATGTCAGAGAGAGATTTTATTTGGAGTAAGACATGCAATGCCAAAAGCAATAAATGGGTCAAAATTTATGAAGCGAGACAAGAATTAAAGGAGTCCCCTTCAGCCTTTATGGAAAGACTGAAGGTGACTGCCAGAAAATATACTCATTTGAACGCAGAAAAACCAGAAAAAGCAATTCAGTTGGTCTCTATATTCATAAGACAATCAGCCCCAGATAGTGGGGGGGGGAGAAGAAACCTTCAGAAGCTAGAAGAACCCGAATCCAGAGATCTGGGTAAAATGCTTGAAGTAGCTTGGCATGAAGGAGACCAGGGGAATCAACCCTAGCTGAACACCTGGTTACACTGAAGCTAGGGAATGAAGAAATAGAATTTTTGGTAGATACGGGAGCCACTTCTTTGGTATTGAATACACGTAAAGAGAAATTTAATCATAAATCCGTAGGTGTTGTTAGTGCGACAGGGCAAAGAAAAATTAGCCCCTCTCAGAGCCATTAAAGTTTAAATTGGAGAAGCAATGGGCAACTCACCAGTTTCTGTCTATGCCTGAATGTCCACTGCCTCTGTTATGACGAGATCTATTAGGTCAATTAGATGCTCAAGTAACTTCTAAAGATGGAGAGATTAAATTACTAATACCAGAATCAAAAGCCACAGAGGCGAGAGCGTTTATGTTACAGGATTCCTCCAGGGAGGAACAGGTTCCCGAAGAAGTGGAAAACGTAGTAATTATCCTTTGGTTTGAGCGAGCGGAGCTCCGGAGCGATCTAAGTGGGCAGAGCCGGTAAAAGTAACCTTAAAGCCTGGAGCCAAGCCGGTAAGACAAAAACAATGCCCTATTAAGCGAGAGGCTCAAGAAGGATTAGAGAAGTTAATTATAAAATTTTTCAGAATATGAGCTTTTAGTGGAATGTGAATCAGAATATAGTACTCCTGTGTCGCCAGTAAAGAAATCTAGAGGCAAAGAGTATTAGCTAGTTCACCATTTAAGGGCTATATATCAGGTGGCCCAAGACATACATCCGGTAGTAGCTAATCCATACACTTTACTGACCTCTTTTAAAGGAGGAGCATAAATGGTTTACTGTACTAGATTTGAAGGATGCCTTCTTTTGCATACCTCCAGGCATAAAAAGTCAAAGCCTATTTGCTTTGGAATGGGAAAGCCCCACCACAGAATGAAAGACACAGCTAACATGGACCGTACTTACACAAGGATTTAAAATTAGTCCTACGATATTTGGGACTCAGCTGGCAAGAAAAAAATTAGAAATGTAGAAATGTATAGAAAAAACAGAACCCAGGGAGAGGCATATTGTTACAGAATGCAGGTGACATTCTGATAGTGGCAGAAAGTAAAGAATAATGTTTTGAAATTTTTAAATTTTCTGGGCCAAGGAAGATGCAGAGTTTCCAGAAACAAAACCCAAATAGGAGAAGCAGCAGCCATTTATTTAGGATTTGAAATATCTCAAAGACAAAGACAATTAGAAAGTGAAAAGAAAGAAACTATTTGTCAAATTCCCAAACCTAGCGGCCGGAAGGAATTGAGAGCTTTTCTGAAAATAGTGAAATGGCGTCAGCTCTGGATTCTGAACTACAGACTCTATGTAAAACCATTATATGAGGCATTGAAAGAATCAAAGGATAAATATTTAACCCGGATGCCCGAATGCCAAACGGCATTCAAAGAACTGGAAAGAGCCTCGATGATGGCCCCTGCATTAGGCCTACCTGATTTCGCTAAACCTTTTGAGTTGTTTGTCCACGAAAGACAACATTTAGCCCTTGGAGTGCTGACACAGCGACTGGGAACCTGGAAGAGACCTGTGGGCTACTTCTCCAAACAACCTGACCACGCGAGTAAAAGATGGCCTAGGTGTTTACGGGCAGTAGCAACAACAGCGCTGCCGATCCGGGAAGCCCCAAAGTTAACAATGGGACAGAAGATGACAGTATGTGTCCCGCACATAGCGGTGACTGTTTTAGGACAAAAGGGGGGTCGTTGGCTATCCCTTAGCAGAATGTTGAAATATCAAGTTGTTCTGTTAGAACAAGACGATGTGGAATCGAAGACTACTGCTATACTGAATCCTGCTACGTTTTTAACAACAGAAAACCTTACGGACAATTTCGAACACGATCGCTTGCTAACTATTGAACAAGTCTATTCCAGCAGACCAGACCTGAGACACAAACCTCTGGGAAAATCCTGATCTGGAGTTGTTTACAGATGGAAGAAGCTCTGGGCGAGAAGAGAAGCGAATGGCCGGATATGCTGTCGTTATCGCCGCCGAGGGAACGGAGTCAGGGGTGCTGCCTGCAAACACCTCAGCACAGAAAGCAGCATTGGTAGCATTGAAGCGAGCTCTGCGAATGGCAGAAGGACAAAGGATAAATATCTAGACTGATTCCAAACGTGCATTTGGTGTGATCCACGATCATGGAGCTATTGGGAAGGAGAAAGGACTGCCATCAGCCCAAAAATCATCGATACAGCATAAAGAAGACACTCTCCAACTTCCGGAAGATGTGCAGAAACCAAAAGAAGTGGCGGTAAAGCGTTGCAAAGCTCATCAATTTGGCCAGACGGCTGTAAACATAAGCAAACGATTGACAGATAAAGCTGCAAAGAGGACTGCAGAGCAAGGTATCCTTGCGCTAGTACCAGTAAAACAGATCAGAATTCCAAAGTTGAAACCGAGATATAATAAATTGGATGAGCAATTAGCAGAACAATTGGAAACATCACAAAACACAGAGAGGTGGTAGATAACACCAGAAAAACAAGTAATAATAATAACAACCCCACAAGTTATGACAGAACTTGAAAAGAAAAGCATGAGCAAACACATTGGGGTGTAGATGCTACGGTTTTGAGTTTAAAAACATCTGTAGCGTGTGTAGGCATGACAAGAATAGTTAAACCCATAGTAGCTAAGTGTCCAATCTGTCCTAGAAATAATCCCCTGAACCAAAGGAAACCACCTTTAGGAGTAACAAAACAAAAAATTCTCCCAGAAATTATTAGCAAATTAAGTTCTCTGAGTTACCCAGACAAAATAGATAGAGCAGTATTTGTTAGTGCTGATTGACAAATTTTCTAGATGGCCAGCAGCTTTCTCGTGCTGCACCAACAAAGCTAGAGTAGTAGTTAAAACGTTGCTGAAAGAAATAATACCAAGATTTAGAGTGCCAACGGGAATGTCCTCTGATAGAGCACCACATTTTTTTGCAGAGGTAGTTCAACAAATTAATAAAATTTTGGGTAGAAAATGGGACCTGCATACACCCTGGAGACCACCATCAAGTGAAAACTTTGAGAAGATGAACCAAACACCGAACTGACATAGTGGAATATTATTGATCTAGGATGGAAGTATTGAGAAAATTATTATTTCAGAACTTCCATACGGGGGAAATGTAACCAAAGCGATGAAATCAACCAACCAGAGACAGTGTTCCATTACGGGAACACGGAGCGTACGAATCAGCGCATCCGTCGATCTGCATTTTAGTCCCTAGGCGATCGTTAATGCGAACAGAACAGACAATGTGCTTCTGTCAGAAAAGGATGACAAAACGCGGTTTCGTGGAGCGGACTGAGAAAACTAGCCAAGAAGGTAAAAAGGTAATTCCGGCAGGGGGAGATCGCGACCACCGACTCACAGACCACCACCGACCCAAGTAATACCACCTACTCAGAAGAGAACAACGGAAGAGGACAACCGAGCCTGCGCAGCGATTTACATACGGAACGAGCAAGTTTGTACCGATCAGTAGACAGGGCAATAATGACTATGTATGAATACGTAAAATTTTGATCTACAAATTGTACGGGAAAGGTACGTGAGGTACGCACGCCAGGAGGAGCGATCCCCCGTGCATCTGGCGCCGTGAATAAAGAATGCCTGCTCTTTAATACTAAATTGGCGTTGAGGGGTCGTTTCCGATTTTACCGCGTTTTTCGGTAACACAGGGAGTCAGACCAAGAGGGCCAGAGAAAGACAAAATACCGACAGGCTACAGGACAGAGCAGGAGGAATAAAAAAACGGAGCCAGAGCCAGGCAGAGAGAGGCGGAGATAGAAAAAGGAGCCACAGGCTACAGGACAGAGAGAGGGAGGACTGAAAAAGACGGGGAGGCAGGGAGCCACTCAGAGCGAGATGGAGAAAGAAGGTGCGGGGGGGGCCCAAAAGAAAAAATAAAATTTTGCAGCAGGTAAGGAAAGAGAGGGGGCCGGGGGAGAGACAGGGAGGGCCCAGGACGCACAAGAGAGGCAGCGAGGCCCCAGTGGCCCAGGACTCACCGCGACTCTCGCTCTCAGCGCTGCTGGCACAATTTAGCCGTTCACATGCTTCTTTCCCCTCCTCTCCTCCCTGCCTCTTCTGCAGCTCCAGACTCTAGGCCGACCTCCACCTAAAGAGGATACGTGGGTGTCTTACCGCTCTTACGAGATGAGGCTTCCTCGGCACGTAGCCTAGCTCGCTCGTGCACTACACGCCCGTACCCAACTCCGGGTTACGCGTACGGACCCTGCGGTGCACGTTGGTGGCCTGGCCCGCTGCGGACTATGAAGGGGGATCCTTCCTCCCTCACCTGCAGGGACAGGCTCTCTCTTGCCTGCAGCAGGAAGGCAGCTGGCAGCCAGAGCGCCTTCAGTTTCTTCTGCTTTACCTTTCGTTGGCGTCTCCAGCTTCAGCCGAGGCAGCTCCTCTCCACAGCCGGGAAGGGCTCTGTGTGTCCCTTTTCGCCCCGGCGCCGCGAGGATGGCAAAGCCGGGCAGAGAGAAGCCACGCAAGCCTGAGACGGCCGCAGTCGACGGCGTCCCCGGGGGAAGGACAGACAACCACGTCCTCAGCACGGTCTCTGGGAGAGGGAAAGAAGAAACAGCGACCGTCATTACCGTCCATCGACCCTGACCAAAGCCCCTCCTTGCGCAGGGGCTTCCGGACACACCGCCCCTTCCCCGCGCTACTGCTAAGGGCCCCTGCGCCGAGGGGGAATCCAGTGCGCTTGAGGGCCGGCTCGCTGCCTTCACGACAGGGCCTGGGGGCGGCCAAGGGCTACGCAGCACGCTTCAGGGGAGGTGCCGGGGCTGGGGGCAGGCGCACGGGGCAAGGGGGGGCCAGGGGAGGCTGAGCGGGAGCTCCGGCGAGCCGGGGAGGCGGCCATCATCTGCGCCCTGGGCACGGGGAAAAGGTCCTCCTCCTTTCCCTCTTCCCTTCTGTCAGCTCCCGGGGAACTCACCGCTTCTCGGGGAGCGGCCGCACCCGCAAGCCCCCAGAAATCAACACGAATCCAACCCCAAAAATACACCGCGCGTACCGTACGCGGCACGGCCGCCCGGCACCCGAGCGCCGGAAGACCGCGCCTCCTGCCACGCCCCGGCGAACCACGTGACAGGGCCGGCAGCCACTGCGCCAGGACTACACCTCCCGGCACGCTCTGCGGCACAACACGGCCGCCCGGCAGCCGCGCGCCGCAAGGACTACACCTCCCGGCATGCTCTGCGCCACAACACGGCCGCCCGGCAGCCGCGCGCCGCAAGGACTACACCTCCCGGCATGCTCTGCGCCACAACACGGCCGCCCGGCAGCCGCGCGCCGCAAGGACTACACCTCCCGGCATGCTCTGCGCCACAACACGGCCGCCCGGCAGCCGCGCGCCGCAAGGACTACACCTCCCGGCATGCTCTGCGCCACAACACGGCCGCCCGGCAGCTGCCCGCCACAAGGACTGCAGCTCCCGGCATGCTCTGCGCCACAACACGGCCGCACGGCCACCCGGCAGGCGCACCACCACAGCTCCCGGCACGCCGCCAGCCCGCCCTCCCCGCTCTCGGACCCTGCGGGCCACCGTCCCGGCCGCCGATGCACCCGGAAGCCCCACCGAGCCCTCAGCACAGCCTCGCTCTCCCCACCGCCCGCTCCGACCCGGCGCTGCCCCGCCGCAGCCCTCCTCGGGGCTTGACCCGGGACGCAGCGCTCCACCACCCAGCCCCCGCTCACCTCCTCCCTCGCTACAGTCGCAGCCCGCTGACGCTCGGCCACAGCTCCGCTCCGCTCCGCCCTCGGCTCACACTGGCCCCCCGGAGCCGGGCACCACCCCTTTTCCAGGGAGGAGCCGGCACCGTCAGCCCCACCGCCCGCACCTGGGGCTCCTCCAGCCCCCGCGCGCAGCTGAGGCACAGCAGCAACGGGGGGCGCCCTCCCCTCACCCCCACAGTGCACCACCTCCTCCCCTGGGCTCCATCACAGCCCCTTGCCCCACGCAAAGGCAGCGCAAACACAGCCCTGAGGGCAAACGAGAGGGCAGGTGTTTGTGCAGGCGCGCACGTAACAAGTCCCAGGAGCCATTCGTGGGTCAGGGTCCCCAACGCTCCCCCCCTGCCCCAAGGCCACCTCGGCCGCCGTTGCCGCAGCCGCACGGAGCTGGTGTTGGCTGGGATAGTGCTCATTTTCTCCACAGTAGCTAGGAAGGGATACGTTTTGGATTTATGCTCAAAACACCGTTAATAATGTAGAGATGTTTTGGTTCTTGCTGAGCACTGCTTCCACAGTCAGGGCCTCTTCTGGTTCTCTCAGTGCCCCACCAGCAGGTAGGCTGGGAGAGGACACAGCTGGGAAAGCTTTCCCAGCTAACTGACCAAAGGGATATTCCATACCATTTGACATCATGCTCAGCACACGCAGCTGGGGGAAGAAGGGGGAGTCCTTGGGGGGGGGGGGGGAGGGAGGGCAGGGGCTACGGCATTTCTCTCCCTAAGTAACCGTTACACATGACAGAGCCCTGCTTTCCCAGAGGTGGCTCAACACCTGCCCGCCGAAAAGGAGGAGCGAATTAATTCCTTGCTTTGCTTCCACGCACAGCTTTTGCTTTACCTATTAAACAGCCTTGATCTCAACCCATGATTTTTCTCACTCTTACCCTTCCAGCTCTCTCCCCCAGCCCACTGAGGGTGGAGCGAGCAAGCAGCTCCCTGGTGCAGAATAGCCAGCTGGGGCTAAGCCACGGCACGCGCTTGTCCCGGTTTGGCAGGGAACGGACCGTCCGTCGCCTGGCTCCTGGGGCGACGGGCTGCTGGGCAGAGGGGGAGGCCACCAAAGGTGAGGAGCAGGGCACGGGACAGTAGGAAGAGAGAAGAGAAGAGCGGCATCCGGCTGGATGGGGCGGGGGGGACGTGTGTGCGTGTAGTGAGAAGGCACGAGGCAGGGAACAGGACGGCCAGAGAAGGACAGGGAGCCTGACGGAGGTGGAGATAAAAGCAGCAGAGAGAGGGGAAGAGAGGCAGCAGAAAGAGGGAAGAGCAGGACACAGACCAACAAAGAAGGAAGAGGAGCAGGCTGGAGACGCACAAAGAACCTGGGGCAGGCAGCACGACAGCGAGGGAGGAAAGAAGAATGGGGGCAGGAAGCTGGACCGAGCGCGATGGAGAAAGACAAGATAAGCGACAAGAACAGGGCAGAAAGGGAAGAATGAAGCCACGGGGACAGGGAGCCGAGACAGCCAACGACAGAGGGAAGGGGCCGGGGAGGGAACACCACAAAACAAACCACGGGGCTACGTGGTACAGAGCACGAGAAGGCAGAGAATTAAGAATTAGGGACAGGGAGCCAGAAAAACAACAACAAAACAACACCCAAAACAAAGGGAGATGGGGAGCAAAAGGAATCGCAATGCGTACAGAAAGAAGAGAGAAACAATTCTAAAACAGGGTCACGGGGAAGCCAGAGACAGCAAGATGGAGAAAGGACAAAAGCTGCAGGCTACAGGGCAGAGAGGGAAGAATTAATGGATAGACACAGAGAGCTGGGCAGAAAGAGGTGGAGAAAGGCTGACGATCACACGGCCAACAGGGAAGAGAGAAGAGAGGGAGGAATTTTAAAAACAGGGGCAAGAAGCCAGAGAGAGGGAGAGAGAGGCAACACTAAAATGGGGACAAGCCACAGGGCGGCGAGGAGGGAACCGATGAATAAGAACAGGAGACCAAAGAGAACACAACGTAGAATGGAAAAAAGGAACAGCGGCCCAACAGGGAAGGAGGAATTAAAGATCAGGCACTGGGAGGCAGACAGAGACACATGAAGAAACAAGTGGAAAAAAAAAAAAAACAAAACCAAAAACACAACAACAGCAATGGGCTACAAAGACAGAGAGAGAGGGAAGAAATAAAACATAGCAGCAAGGAGCTGGACAGAGAGAGATGAGGACAAACAAATAGCACGGGTCTACGTGACAGAGAACGTGGAATTAGAACGCAGAGAGAGGGAGCCGGACAGAGAGAGAGGCCGAGAGAAAAATCTAGACGGGCTACAGCGGGCAGAGGCAGGAATTAAAACCTAGGGACAGGGAGCTGGACAGAGAGAGACGGAGATCACAGGGAACAGCGGCGGGTGCAGGAAGAACACGAATTCATGAACAGGGAAAGGGAGCTGGACAGAGAAGAACTCAGAAAGGCAAGAACAGTAGCAGGGTACAGAGCAGACGAATTAAAAAGCGCGGCGGGAGCGTTGAGGCAGACAGAGAGATTAAGAAAAAAGTCACGGGCTACGTGGCAAAGCAGGAGGAATTCAGAAACGAGGATGGCAACCAAGGGAGAGTGAGCTGCTGAAGGATAACGGGCATTCAAAGTGAGGGACGGGGAGCTGGGAAAAGCGAGGCAGAGAAAAACAGAATCACAGAGAGAATCAAACAAAGCCAAAAAAGAAGAAACTGAACAACAGGAACAGGTGTAACCAAAGCGATGAACTCAACCAACCAGAGACGGTGTTCCATTACGGGAACGTGGAGCGTACGAATCGGTGTGTCTGTCGATCTGCATTTTAGTCACTAGGCGATCGTTAACGTCAGCAGAACAACAGACAACGTGCTTCTGTCAGAAAAGGATGACAAAACGCGCTTTCATGGAGCGGACTGAGAAAACTAGCCAAGACCGCCAAGATTAAGAGCCAAGAAGGCAAAAGGCAATTCTGGCAGGGGGAGATCGCGACCACCGACTCACGGACCACCACCGAGCCTGCGCAGCGATTTACATACGGAACGAGCAAGTTTGTACCGATCAGTAGACAGGGCAATAATGACTATGTATGAATACCTAAAATTTTGATCTACAAATTGTACAGGAAAGGTGCGTGAGGTACGCACGCCAGGAGGAGCGATCCCCCGTGCGTCTGGCGCTGTGAATAAAGAATGCCTGCTCTTTAATACTAGATTTGTGTTGAATAGATATTTCTGATTTTACCGCGTTTTTCGGTAACAGTTTTGGCACCCCAGATGGGACCCTGCTTTTGAATCTCGACGGATCCGCGGGACCGTGGGACCTGCAGCCAGCCCCAAGGAATTCTCCGGGAGAGCTTCCGATCCCCAGGCCAGAGAATTCTGAGCAAGATCCCTTGGACTGAAGTAAACAAGGCATTCTTTTAAGAAGAAACTTAGGTAGAATAATACGTGGGGTTAGCTTCCCACATAGGATAGGATAGTGGGTTTGAGTCCCACGGGCCTGCCCGTAAGGCGCGGCAAAAGCCACGCAGGGTTGGGGCCAAGAGGTGCCTCGGTTGGTAAGTCTCTGCTAGGCGAAAGCCTGTGGAGCGGGACCCGAGGGTAGGGGGGTCTTCAACAGGGGGTTGAAGTCTCCAGGGATATCTAGCAGGGCGCTACAGATCCCAGTGGCGGATTTCCAGTGAGACCTCTAACGGGGGTTGGAGTCCCTCTGACTACTATTTGCGATAGCGCACAATCACAACTACTAGTTGACTGGGAGATGGGAGCATTTCTGAGTAAGAAACCTATCCCACAGAGAACACCTTTGGGATGTATTTTGAAGCACTGGAAAGACATCGGGGGTGATAACCTACTAACTCGGAAACCATTAATTGAATATTGCAATCATTGGTGGCCAACGTATCAATTGGAAGGGGGGCACAAATGGCCAGAACATGAGACATTGCAATATCGTACCATCTTGCAATTATGTTGTTTTGTAAAAAGGGAAGGCAAATGGGAAGAAGTGGCATATGTTGATTTGTTCTTTACACTGTGGAATCATCCAGCGTGGCAGAAACAGCGTGAGATACGTCCACAGGATTCTACGGCAATGTTTTTGGAGAGAGGAAAATGTGGTGAGAACTTGAAGTGTTGCTCTACTTGCGATACTGGATACTTCACTTGATGGAACTGACAAGAAAATAGTACTGAATACAGCCAGAAGGCAGGTGCAGGGAGCACATGCTAACGGGAATTTACAGAGAACAATTAATAAGAATTTTCCATCTACAAATCCCGAGTGGGACCCGAATCAGCCAGGACCCAGGGGAATGTTGACTAGATGTCAGAGAGAGATTTTATTTGGAGTAAGACATGCAATGCCAAAAGCAATAAATGGGTCAAAATTTATGAAGCGAGACAAGAATTAAAGGAGTCCCCTTCAGCCTTTATGGAAAGACTGAAGGTGACTGCCAGAAAATATACTCATTTGAACGCAGAAAAACCAGAAAAAGCAATTCAGTTGGTCTCTATATTCATAAGACAATCAGCCCCAGATAGTGGGGGGGGGAGAAGAAACCTTCAGAAGCTAGAAGAACCCGAATCCAGAGATCTGGGTAAAATGCTTGAAGTAGCTTGGCATGAAGGAGACCAGGGGAATCAACCCTAGCTGAACACCTGGTTACACTGAAGCTAGGGAATGAAGAAATAGAATTTTTGGTAGATACGGGAGCCACTTCTTTGGTATTGAATACACGTAAAGAGAAATTTAATCATAAATCCGTAGGTGTTGTTAGTGCGACAGGGCAAAGAAAAATTAGCCCCTCTCAGAGCCATTAAAGTTTAAATTGGAGAAGCAATGGGCAACTCACCAGTTTCTGTCTATGCCTGAATGTCCACTGCCTCTGTTATGACGAGATCTATTAGGTCAATTAGATGCTCAAGTAACTTCTAAAGATGGAGAGATTAAATTACTAATACCAGAATCAAAAGCCACAGAGGCGAGAGCGTTTATGTTACAGGATTCCTCCAGGGAGGAACAGGTTCCCGAAGAAGTGGAAAACGTAGTAATTATCCTTTGGTTTGAGCGAGCGGAGCTCCGGAGCGATCTAAGTGGGCAGAGCCGGTAAAAGTAACCTTAAAGCCTGGAGCCAAGCCGGTAAGACAAAAACAATGCCCTATTAAGCGAGAGGCTCAAGAAGGATTAGAGAAGTTAATTATAAAATTTTTCAGAATATGAGCTTTTAGTGGAATGTGAATCAGAATATAGTACTCCTGTGTCGCCAGTAAAGAAATCTAGAGGCAAAGAGTATTAGCTAGTTCACCATTTAAGGGCTATATATCAGGTGGCCCAAGACATACATCCGGTAGTAGCTAATCCATACACTTTACTGACCTCTTTTAAAGGAGGAGCATAAATGGTTTACTGTACTAGATTTGAAGGATGCCTTCTTTTGCATACCTCCAGGCATAAAAAGTCAAAGCCTATTTGCTTTGGAATGGGAAAGCCCCACCACAGAATGAAAGACACAGCTAACATGGACCGTACTTACACAAGGATTTAAAATTAGTCCTACGATATTTGGGACTCAGCTGGCAAGAAAAAAATTAGAAATGTAGAAATGTATAGAAAAAACAGAACCCAGGGAGAGGCATATTGTTACAGAATGCAGGTGACATTCTGATAGTGGCAGAAAGTAAAGAATAATGTTTTGAAATTTTTAAATTTTCTGGGCCAAGGAAGATGCAGAGTTTCCAGAAACAAAACCCAAATAGGAGAAGCAGCAGCCATTTATTTAGGATTTGAAATATCTCAAAGACAAAGACAATTAGAAAGTGAAAAGAAAGAAACTATTTGTCAAATTCCCAAACCTAGCGGCCGGAAGGAATTGAGAGCTTTTCTGAAAATAGTGAAATGGCGTCAGCTCTGGATTCTGAACTACAGACTCTATGTAAAACCATTATATGAGGCATTGAAAGAATCAAAGGATAAATATTTAACCCGGATGCCCGAATGCCAAACGGCATTCAAAGAACTGGAAAGAGCCTCGATGATGGCCCCTGCATTAGGCCTACCTGATTTCGCTAAACCTTTTGAGTTGTTTGTCCACGAAAGACAACATTTAGCCCTTGGAGTGCTGACACAGCGACTGGGAACCTGGAAGAGACCTGTGGGCTACTTCTCCAAACAACCTGACCACGCGAGTAAAAGATGGCCTAGGTGTTTACGGGCAGTAGCAACAACAGCGCTGCCGATCCGGGAAGCCCCAAAGTTAACAATGGGACAGAAGATGACAGTATGTGTCCCGCACATAGCGGTGACTGTTTTAGGACAAAAGGGGGGTCGTTGGCTATCCCTTAGCAGAATGTTGAAATATCAAGTTGTTCTGTTAGAACAAGACGATGTGGAATCGAAGACTACTGCTATACTGAATCCTGCTACGTTTTTAACAACAGAAAACCTTACGGACAATTTCGAACACGATCGCTTGCTAACTATTGAACAAGTCTATTCCAGCAGACCAGACCTGAGACACAAACCTCTGGGAAAATCCTGATCTGGAGTTGTTTACAGATGGAAGAAGCTCTGGGCGAGAAGAGAAGCGAATGGCCGGATATGCTGTCGTTATCGCCGCTGAGGGAATGGAGTCAGGGGTGCTGCCTGCAAACACCTCAGCACAGAAAGCAGCATTGGTAGCATTGAAGCGAGCTCTGCGAATGGCAGAAGGACAAAGGATAAATATCTAGACTGATTCCAAACGTGCATTTGGTGTGATCCACGATCATGGAGCTATTGGGAAGGAGAAAGGACTGCCATCAGCCCAAAAATCATCGATACAGCATAAAGAAGACACTCTCCAACTTCCGGAAGATGTGCAGAAACCAAAAGAAGTGGCGGTAAAGCGTTGCAAAGCTCATCAATTTGGCCAGACGGCTGTAAACATAAGCAAACGATTGACAGATAAAGCTGCAAAGAGGACTGCAGAGCAAGGTATCCTTGCGCTAGTACCAGTAAAACAGATCAGAATTCCAAAGTTGAAACCGAGATATAATAAATTGGATGAGCAATTAGCAGAACAATTGGAAACATCACAAAACACAGAGAGGTGGTAGATAACACCAGAAAAACAAGTAATAATAATAACAACCCCACAAGTTATGACAGAACTTGAAAAGAAAAGCATGAGCAAACACATTGGGGTGTAGATGCTACGGTTTTGAGTTTAAAAACATCTGTAGCGTGTGTAGGCATGACAAGAATAGTTAAACCCATAGTAGCTAAGTGTCCAATCTGTCCTAGAAATAATCCCCTGAACCAAAGGAAACCACCTTTAGGAGTAACAAAACAAAAAATTCTCCCAGAAATTATTAGCAAATTAAGTTCTCTGAGTTACCCAGACAAAATAGATAGAGCAGTATTTGTTAGTGCTGATTGACAAATTTTCTAGATGGCCAGCAGCTTTCTCGTGCTGCACCAACAAAGCTAGAGTAGTAGTTAAAACGTTGCTGAAAGAAATAATACCAAGATTTAGAGTGCCAACGGGAATGTCCTCTGATAGAGCACCACATTTTTTTGCAGAGGTAGTTCAACAAATTAATAAAATTTTGGGTAGAAAATGGGACCTGCATACACCCTGGAGACCACCATCAAGTGAAAACTTTGAGAAGATGAACCAAACACCGAACTGACATAGTGGAATATTATTGATCTAGGATGGAAGTATTGAGAAAATTATTATTTCAGAACTTCCATACGGGGGAAATGTAACCAAAGCGATGAAATCAACCAACCAGAGACAGTGTTCCATTACGGGAACACGGAGCGTACGAATCAGCGCATCCGTCGATCTGCATTTTAGTCCCTAGGCGATCGTTAATGCGAACAGAACAGACAATGTGCTTCTGTCAGAAAAGGATGACAAAACGCGGTTTCGTGGAGCGGACTGAGAAAACTAGCCAAGAAGGTAAAAAGGTAATTCCGGCAGGGGGAGATCGCGACCACCGACTCACAGACCACCACCGACCCAAGTAATACCACCTACTCAGAAGAGAACAACGGAAGAGGACAACCGAGCCTGCGCAGCGATTTACATACGGAACGAGCAAGTTTGTACCGATCAGTAGACAGGGCAATAATGACTATGTATGAATACGTAAAATTTTGATCTACAAATTGTACGGGAAAGGTACGTGAGGTACGCACGCCAGGAGGAGCGATCCCCCGTGCATCTGGCGCCGTGAATAAAGAATGCCTGCTCTTTAATACTAAATTGGCGTTGAGGGGTCGTTTCCGATTTTACCGCGTTTTTCGGTAACACAGGGAGTCAGACCAAGAGGGCCAGAGAAAGACAAAATACCGACAGGCTACAGGACAGAGCAGGAGGAATAAAAAAACGGAGCCAGAGCCAGGCAGAGAGAGGCGGAGATAGAAAAAGGAGCCACAGGCTACAGGACAGAGAGAGGGAGGACTGAAAAAGACGGGGAGGCAGGGAGCCACTCAGAGCGAGATGGAGAAAGAAGGTGCGGGGGGGGCCCAAAAGAAAAAATAAAATTTTGCAGCAGGTAAGGAAAGAGAGGGGGCCGGGGGAGAGACAGGGAGGGCCCAGGACGCACAAGAGAGGCAGCGAGGCCCCAGTGGCCCAGGACTCACCGCGACTCTCGCTCTCAGCGCTGCTGGCACAATTTAGCCGTTCACATGCTTCTTTCCCCTCCTCTCCTCCCTGCCTCTTCTGCAGCTCCAGACTCTAGGCCGACCTCCACCTAAAGAGGATACGTGGGTGTCTTACCGCTCTTACGAGATGAGGCTTCCTCGGCACGTAGCCTAGCTCGCTCGTGCACTACACGCCCGTACCCAACTCCGGGTTACGCGTACGGACCCTGCGGTGCACGTTGGTGGCCTGGCCCGCTGCGGACTATGAAGGGGGATCCTTCCTCCCTCACCTGCAGGGACAGGCTCTCTCTTGCCTGCAGCAGGAAGGCAGCTGGCAGCCAGAGCGCCTTCAGTTTCTTCTGCTTTACCTTTCGTTGGCGTCTCCAGCTTCAGCCGAGGCAGCTCCTCTCCACAGCCGGGAAGGGCTCTGTGTGTCCCTTTTCGCCCCGGCGCCGCGAGGATGGCAAAGCCGGGCAGAGAGAAGCCACGCAAGCCTGAGACGGCCGCAGTCGACGGCGTCCCCGGGGGAAGGACAGACAACCACGTCCTCAGCACGGTCTCTGGGAGAGGGAAAGAAGAAACAGCGACCGTCATTACCGTCCATCGACCCTGACCAAAGCCCCTCCTTGCGCAGGGGCTTCCGGACACACCGCCCCTTCCCCGCGCTACTGCTAAGGGCCCCTGCGCCGAGGGGGAATCCAGTGCGCTTGAGGGCCGGCTCGCTGCCTTCACGACAGGGCCTGGGGGCGGCCAAGGGCTACGCAGCACGCTTCAGGGGAGGTGCCGGGGCTGGGGGCAGGCGCACGGGGCAAGGGGGGGCCAGGGGAGGCTGAGCGGGAGCTCCGGCGAGCCGGGGAGGCGGCCATCATCTGCGCCCTGGGCAGGGGGAAAAGGTCCTCCTCCTTTCCCTCTTCCCTTCTGTCAGCTCCCGGGGAACTCACCGCTTCTCGGGGAGCGGCCGCACCCGCAAGCCCCCAGAAATCAACACGAATCCAACCCCAAAAATACACCGCGCCTACCGTACGCGCCACGGCCGCCCGGCACCCGAGCGCCGGAAGACCGCGCCTCCCGCCACGCCCCGGCGAACCACGTGACAGGGCCGGCAGCCACTGCGCCAGGACTACACCTCCCGGCACGCTCTGCGGCACAACACGGCCGCCCGGCAGCCGCGCGCCGCAAGGACTACACCTCCCGGCATGCTCTGCGCCACAACACGGCCGCCCGGCAGCTGCCCGCCACAAGGACTGCAGCTCCCGGCATGCTCTGCGCCACAACACGGCCGCACGGCCACCCGGCAGGCGCACCACCACAGCTCCCGGCACGCCGCCAGCCCGCCCTCCCCGCTCTCGGACCCTGCGGGCCACCGTCCCGGCCGCCGATGCACCCGGAAGCCCCACCGAGCCCTCAGCACAGCCTCGCTCTCCCCACCGCCCGCTCCGACCCGGCGCTGCCCCGCCGCAGCCCTCCTCGGGGCTTGACCCGGGACGCAGCGCTCCACCACCCAGCCCCCGCTCACCTCCCCCCTCGCTACAGTCGCAGCCCGCTGACGCTCGGCCACAGCTCCGCTCCGCTCCGCCCTCGGCTCACACTGGCCCCCCGGAGCCGGGCACCACCCCTTTTCCAGGGAGGAGCCGGCACCGTCAGCCCCACCGCCCGCACCTGGGGCTCCTCCAGCCCCCGCGCGCAGCTGAGGCACAGCAGCAACGGGGGGCGCCCTCCCCTCACCCCCACAGTGCACCACCTCCTCCCCTGGGCTCCATCACAGCCCCTTGCCCCACGCAAAGGCAGCGCAAACACAGCCCTGAGGGCAAACGAGAGGGCAGGTGTTTGTGCAGGCGCGCACGTAACAAGTCCCAGGAGCCATTCGTGGGTCAGGGTCCCCAACGCTCCCCCCCTGCCCCAAGGCCACCTCGGCCGCCGTTGCCGCAGCCGCACGGAGCTGGTGTTGGCTGGGATAGTGCTCATTTTCTCCACAGTAGCTAGGAAGGGATACGTTTTGGATTTATGCTCAAAACACCGTTAATAATGTAGAGATGTTTTGGTTCTTGCTGAGCACTGCTTCCACAGTCAGGGCCTCTTCTGGTTCTCTCAGTGCCCCACCAGCAAGTAGGCTGGGAGAGGACACAGCTGGGAAAGCTTTCCCAGCTAACTGACCAAAGGGATATTCCATACCATTTGACATCATGCTCAGCACACGCAGCTGGGGGAAGAAGGGGGAGTCCTTGGGGGGGGGGGGGGGGAGGGAGGGCAGGGGCTACGGCATTTCTCTCCCTAAGTAACCGTTACACATGACAGAGCCCTGCTTTCCCAGAGGTGGCTCAACACCTGCCCGCCGAAAAGGAGGAGCGAATTAATTCCTTGCTTTGCTTCCACGCACAGCTTTTGCTTTACCTATTAAACAGCCTTGATCTCAACCCATGATTTTTCTCACTCTTACCCTTCCAGCTCTCTCCCCCAGCCCACTGAGGGTGGAGTGAGCAAGCAGCTCCCTGGTGCAGAATAGCCAGCTGGGGCTAAGCCACGGCACGCGCTTGTCCCGGTTTGGCAGGGAACGGACCGTCCGTCGCCTGGCTCCTGGGGCGACGGGCTGCTGGGCAGAGGGGGAGGCCACCAAAGGTGAGGAGCAGGGCACGGGACAGTAGGAAGAGAGAAGAGAAGAGCGGCATCCGGCTGGATGGGGCGGGGGGGACGTGTGTGCGTGTAGTGAGAAGGCACGAGGCAGGGAACAGGACGGCCAGAGAAGGACAGGGAGCCTGACGGAGGTGGAGATAAAAGCAGCAGAGAGAGGGGAAGAGAGGCAGCAGAAAGAGGGAAGAGCAGGACACAGACCAACAAAGAAGGAAGAGGAGCAGGCTGGAGACGCACAAAGAACCTGGGGCAGGCAGCACGACAGCGAGGGAGGAAAGAAGAATGGGGGCAGGAAGCTGGACCGAGTGCGATGGAGAAAGACAAGATAAGCGACAAGAACAGGGCAGAAAGGGAAGAATGAAGCCACGGGGACAGGGAGCCGAGACAGCCAACGACAGAGGGAAGGGGCCGGGGAGGGAACACCACAAAACAAACCACGGGGCTACGTGGTACAGAGCACGAGAAGGCAGAGAATTAAGAATTAGGGACAGGGAGCCAGAAAAACAACAACAAAACAACACCCAAAACAAAGGGAGATGGGGAGCAAAAGGAATCGCAATGCGTACAGAAAGAAGAGAGAAACAATTCTAAAACAGGGTCACGGGGAAGCCAGAGACAGCAAGATGGAGAAAGGACAAAAGCTGCAGGCTACAGGGCAGAGAGGGAAGAATTAATGGATAGACACAGAGAGCTGGGCAGAAAGAGGTGGAGAAAGGCTGACGATCACACGGCCAACAGGGAAGAGAGAAGAGAGGGAGGAATTTTAAAAACAGGGGCAAGAAGCCAGAGAGAGGGAGAGAGAGGCAACACTAAAATGGGGACAAGCCACAGGGCGGCGAGGAGGGAACCGATGAATAAGAACAGGAGACCAAAGAGAACACAACGTAGAATGGAAAAAAGGAACAGCGGCCCAACAGGGAAGGAGGAATTAAAGATCAGGCACTGGGAGGCAGACAGAGACACATGAAGAAACAAGTGGAAAAAAAAAAAAAACAAAACCAAAAACACAACAACAGCAATGGGCTACAAAGACAGAGAGGGAGGAAATGAGGAAATAAAACATCGCAGCAAGGAGCTGGACAGAGAGAGATGAGGACAAACAAATAGCACGGGTCTACGTGACAGAGAACGTGGAATTAGAACGCAGAGAGAGGGAGCCGGACAGAGAGAGAGGCCGAGAGAAAAATCTAGACGGGCTACAGCGGGCAGAGGCAGGAATTAAAACCTAGGGACAGGGAGCTGGACAGAGAGAGACGGAGATCACAGGGAACAGCGGCGGGTGCAGGAAGAACACGAATTCATGAACAGGGAAAGGGAGCTGGACAGAGAAGAACTCAGAAAGGCAAGAACAGTAGCAGGGTACAGAGCAGACGAATTAAAAAGCGCGGCGGGAGCGTTGAGGCAGACAGAGAGATTAAGAAAAAAGTCACGGGCTACGTGGCAAAGCAGGAGGAATTCAGAAACGAGGATGGCAACCAAGGGAGAGTGAGCTGCTGAAGGATAACGGGCATTCAAAGTGAGGGACGGGGAGCTGGGAAAAGCGAGGCAGAGAAAAACAGAATCACAGAGAGAATCAAACAAAGCCAAAAAAGAAGAAACTGAACAACAGGAACAGGTGTAACCAAAGCGATGAACTCAACCAACCAGAGACGGTGTTCCATTACGGGAACGTGGAGCGTACGAATCGGTGTGTCTGTCGATCTGCATTTTAGTCACTAGGCGATCGTTAACGTCAGCAGAACAACAGACAACGTGCTTCTGTCAGAAAAGGATGACAAAACGCGCTTTCATGGAGCGGACTGAGAAAACTAGCCAAGACCGCCAAGATTAAGAGCCAAGAA
This sequence comes from Phalacrocorax aristotelis, assembly GCF_949628215.1. Lineage (NCBI taxonomy): Eukaryota > Metazoa > Chordata > Aves > Suliformes > Phalacrocoracidae > Phalacrocorax > Phalacrocorax aristotelis. The sequence goes on along the minus strand of NW_027441125.1, from coordinate 495,911 downwards.
GGCAAAAGGCAATTCTGGCAGGGGGAGATCGCGACCACCGACTCACGGACCACCACCGAGCCTGCGCAGCGATTTACATACGGAACGAGCAAGTTTGTACCGATCAGTAGACAGGGCAATAATGACTATGTATGAATACCTAAAATTTTGATCTACAAATTGTACAGGAAAGGTGCGTGAGGTACGCACGCCAGGAGGAGCGATCCCCCGTGCGTCTGGCGCTGTGAATAAAGAATGCCTGCTCTTTAATACTAGATTTGTGTTGAATAGATATTTCTGATTTTACCGCGTTTTTCGGTAACAGTTTTGGCACCCCAGATGGGACCCTGCTTTTGAATCTCGACGGATCCGCGGGACCGTGGGACCTGCAGCCAGCCCCAAGGAATTCTCGGGGAGAGCTTCCGATCCCCAGGCCAGAGAATTCTGAGCAAGATCCCTTGGACTGAAGTAAACAAGGCATTCTTTTAAGAAGAAACTTAGGTAGAATAATACGTGGGGTTAGCTTCCCACATAGGATAGGATAGTGGGTTTGAGTCCCACGGGCCTGCCCGTAAGGCGCGGCAAAAGCCACGCAGGGTTGGGGCCAAGAGGTGCCTCGGTTGGTAAGTCTCTGCTAGGCGAAAGCCTGTGGAGCGGGACCCGAGGGTAGGGGGGTCTTCAACAGGGGGTTGAAGTCTCCAGGGATACCTAGCAGGGCGCTACAGATCCCAGTGGCGGATTTCCAGTGAGACCTCTAACGGGGGTTGGAGTCCCTCTGACTACTATTTGCGATAGCGCACAATCACAACTACTAGTTGACTGGGAGATGGGAGCATTTCTGAGTAAGAAACCTATCCCACAGAGAACACCTTTGGGATGTATTTTGAAGCACTGGAAAGACATCGGGGGTGATAACCTACTAACTCGGAAACCATTAATTGAATATTGCAATCATTGGTGGCCAACGTATCAATTGGAAGGGGGGCACAAATGGCCAGAACATGAGACATTGCAATATCGTACCATCTTGCAATTATGTTGTTTTGTAAAAAGGGAAGGCAAATGGGAAGAAGTGGCATATGTTGATTTGTTCTTTACACTGTGGAATCATCCAGCGTGGCAGAAACAGCGTGAGATACGTCCACAGGATTCTACGGCAATGTTTTTGGAGAGAGGAAAATGTGGTGAGAACTTGAAGTGTTGCTCTACTTGCGATACTGGATACTTCACTTGATGGAACTGACAAGAAAATAGTACTGAATACAGCCAGAAGGCAGGTGCAGGGAGCACATGCTAACGGGAATTTACAGAGAACAATTAATAAGAATTTTCCATCTACAAATCCCGAGTGGGACCCGAATCAGCCAGGACCCAGGGGAATGTTGACTAGATGTCAGAGAGAGATTTTATTTGGAGTAAGACATGCAATGCCAAAAGCAATAAATGGGTCAAAATTTATGAAGCGAGACAAGAATTAAAGGAGTCCCCTTCAGCCTTTATGGAAAGACTGAAGGTGACTGCCAGAAAATATACTCATTTGAACGCAGAAAAACCAGAAAAAGCAATTCAGTTGGTCTCTATATTCATAAGACAATCAGCCCCAGATAGTGGGGGGGGGAGAAGAAACCTTCAGAAGCTAGAAGAACCCGAATCCAGAGATCTGGGTAAAATGCTTGAAGTAGCTTGGCATGAAGGAGACCAGGGGAATCAACCCTAGCTGAACACCTGGTTACACTGAAGCTAGGGAATGAAGAAATAGAATTTTTGGTAGATACGGGAGCCACTTCTTTGGTATTGAATACACGTAAAGAGAAATTTAATCATAAATCCGTAGGTGTTGTTAGTGCGACAGGGCAAAGAAAAATTAGCCCCTCTCAGAGCCATTAAAGTTTAAATTGGAGAAGCAATGGGCAACTCACCAGTTTCTGTCTATGCCTGAATGTCCACTGCCTCTGTTATGACGAGATCTATTAGGTCAATTAGATGCTCAAGTAACTTCTAAAGATGGAGAGATTAAATTACTAATACCAGAATCAAAAGCCACAGAGGCGAGAGCGTTTATGTTACAGGATTCCTCCAGGGAGGAACAGGTTCCCGAAGAAGTGGAAAACGTAGTAATTATCCTTTGGTTTGAGCGAGCGGAGCTCCGGAGCGATCTAAGTGGGCAGAGCCGGTAAAAGTAACCTTAAAGCCTGGAGCCAAGCCGGTAAGACAAAAACAATGCCCTATTAAGCGAGAGGCTCAAGAAGGATTAGAGAAGTTAATTATAAAATTTTTCAGAATATGAGCTTTTAGTGGAATGTGAATCAGAATATAGTACTCCTGTGTCGCCAGTAAAGAAATCTAGAGGCAAAGAGTATTAGCTAGTTCACCATTTAAGGGCTATATATCAGGTGGCCCAAGACATACATCCGGTAGTAGCTAATCCATACACTTTACTGACCTCTTTTAAAGGAGGAGCATAAATGGTTTACTGTACTAGATTTGAAGGATGCCTTCTTTTGCATACCTCCAGGCATAAAAAGTCAAAGCCTATTTGCTTTGGAATGGGAAAGCCCCACCACAGAATGAAAGACACAGCTAACATGGACCGTACTTACACAAGGATTTAAAATTAGTCCTACGATATTTGGGACTCAGCTGGCAAGAAAAAAATTAGAAATGTAGAAATGTATAGAAAAAACAGAACCCAGGGAGAGGCATATTGTTACAGAATGCAGGTGACATTCTGATAGTGGCAGAAAGTAAAGAATAATGTTTTGAAATTTTTAAATTTTCTGGGCCAAGGAAGATGCAGAGTTTCCAGAAACAAAACCCAAATAGGAGAAGCAGCAGCCATTTATTTAGGATTTGAAATATCTCAAAGACAAAGACAATTAGAAAGTGAAAAGAAAGAAACTATTTGTCAAATTCCCAAACCTAGCGGCCGGAAGGAATTGAGAGCTTTTCTGAAAATAGTGAAATGGCGTCAGCTCTGGATTCTGAACTACAGACTCTATGTAAAACCATTATATGAGGCATTGAAAGAATCAAAGGATAAATATTTAACCCGGATGCCCGAATGCCAAACGGCATTCAAAGAACTGGAAAGAGCCTCGATGATGGCCCCTGCATTAGGCCTACCTGATTTCGCTAAACCTTTTGAGTTGTTTGTCCACGAAAGACAACATTTAGCCCTTGGAGTGCTGACACAGCGACTGGGAACCTGGAAGAGACCTGTGGGCTACTTCTCCAAACAACCTGACCACGCGAGTAAAAGATGGCCTAGGTGTTTACGGGCAGTAGCAACAACAGCGCTGCCGATCCGGGAAGCCCCAAAGTTAACAATGGGACAGAAGATGACAGTATGTGTCCCGCACATAGCGGTGACTGTTTTAGGACAAAAGGGGGGTCGTTGGCTATCCCTTAGCAGAATGTTGAAATATCAAGTTGTTCTGTTAGAACAAGACGATGTGGAATCGAAGACTACTGCTATACTGAATCCTGCTACGTTTTTAACAACAGAAAACCTTACGGACAATTTCGAACACGATCGCTTGCTAACTATTGAACAAGTCTATTCCAGCAGACCAGACCTGAGACACAAACCTCTGGGAAAATCCTGATCTGGAGTTGTTTACAGATGGAAGAAGCTCTGGGCGAGAAGAGAAGCGAATGGCCGGATATGCTGTCGTTATCGCCGCCGAGGGAACGGAGTCAGGGGTGCTGCCTGCAAACACCTCAGCACAGAAAGCAGCATTGGTAGCATTGAAGCGAGCTCTGCGAATGGCAGAAGGACAAAGGATAAATATCTAGACTGATTCCAAACGTGCATTTGGTGTGATCCACGATCATGGAGCTATTGGGAAGGAGAAAGGACTGCCATCAGCCCAAAAATCATCGATACAGCATAAAGAAGACACTCTCCAACTTCCGGAAGATGTGCAGAAACCAAAAGAAGTGGCGGTAAAGCGTTGCAAAGCTCATCAATTTGGCCAGACGGCTGTAAACATAAGCAAACGATTGACAGATAAAGCTGCAAAGAGGACTGCAGAGCAAGGTATCCTTGCGCTAGTACCAGTAAAACAGATCAGAATTCCAAAGTTGAAACCGAGATATAATAAATTGGATGAGCAATTAGCAGAACAATTGGAAACATCACAAAACACAGAGAGGTGGTAGATAACACCAGAAAAACAAGTAATAATAATAACAACCCCACAAGTTATGACAGAACTTGAAAAGAAAAGCATGAGCAAACACATTGGGGTGTAGATGCTACGGTTTTGAGTTTAAAAACATCTGTAGCGTGTGTAGGCATGACAAGAATAGTTAAACCCATAGTAGCTAAGTGTCCAATCTGTCCTAGAAATAATCCCCTGAACCAAAGGAAACCACCTTTAGGAGTAACAAAACAAAAAATTCTCCCAGAAATTATTAGCAAATTAAGTTCTCTGAGTTACCCAGACAAAATAGATAGAGCAGTATTTGTTAGTGCTGATTGACAAATTTTCTAGATGGCCAGCAGCTTTCTCGTGCTGCACCAACAAAGCTAGAGTAGTAGTTAAAACGTTGCTGAAAGAAATAATACCAAGATTTAGAGTGCCAACGGGAATGTCCTCTGATAGAGCACCACATTTTTTTGCAGAGGTAGTTCAACAAATTAATAAAATTTTGGGTAGAAAATGGGACCTGCATACACCCTGGAGACCACCATCAAGTGAAAACTTTGAGAAGATGAACCAAACACCGAACTGACATAGTGGAATATTATTGATCTAGGATGGAAGTATTGAGAAAATTATTATTTCAGAACTTCCATACGGGGGAAATGTAACCAAAGCGATGAAATCAACCAACCAGAGACAGTGTTCCATTACGGGAACACGGAGCGTACGAATCAGCGCATCCGTCGATCTGCATTTTAGTCCCTAGGCGATCGTTAATGCGAACAGAACAGACAATGTGCTTCTGTCAGAAAAGGATGACAAAACGCGGTTTCGTGGAGCGGACTGAGAAAACTAGCCAAGAAGGTAAAAAGGTAATTCCGGCAGGGGGAGATCGCGACCACCGACTCACAGACCACCACCGACCCAAGTAATACCACCTACTCAGAAGAGAACAACGGAAGAGGACAACCGAGCCTGCGCAGCGATTTACATACGGAACGAGCAAGTTTGTACCGATCAGTAGACAGGGCAATAATGACTATGTATGAATACGTAAAATTTTCATCTACAAATTGTACGGGAAAGGTGTGTGAGGTACGCACGCCAGGAGGAGCGATCCCCCGTGCATCCGGCGCCGTGAATAAAGAATGCCTGCTCTTTAATACTAAATTGGCGTTGAGGGGTCGTTTCCGATTTTACCGCGTTTTTCGGTAACACAGGGAGTCAGACCAAGAGGGCCAGAGAAAGACAAAATACCGACAGGCTACAGGACAGAGCAGGAGGAATAAAAAAACGGAGCCAGAGCCAGGCAGAGAGAGGCGGAGATAGAAAAAGGAGCCACAGGCTACAGGACAGAGAGAGGGAGGACTGAAAAAGACGGGGAGGCAGGGAGCCACTCAGAGCGAGATGGAGAAAGAAGGTGCGGGGGGGGCCCAAAAGAAAAAATAAAATTTTGCAGCAGGTAAGGAAAGAGAGGGGGCCGGGGGAGAGACAGGGAGGGCCCAGGACGCACAAGAGAGGCAGCGAGGCCCCAGTGGCCCAGGACTCACCGCGACTCTCGCTCTCAGCGCTGCTGGCACAATTTAGCCGTTCACATGCTTCTTTCCCCTCCTCTCCTCCCTGCCTCTTCTGCAGCTCCAGACTCTAGGCCGACCTCCACCTAAAGAGGATACGTGGGTGTCTTACCGCTCTTACGAGATGAGGCTTCCTCGGCACGTAGCCTAGCTCGCTCGTGCACTACACGCCCGTACCCAACTCCGGGTTACGCGTACGGACCCTGCGGTGCACGTTGGTGGCCTGGCCCGCTGCGGACTATGAAGGGGGATCCTTCCTCCCTCACCTGCAGGGACAGGCTCTCTCTTGCCTGCAGCAGGAAGGCAGCTGGCAGCCAGAGCGCCTTCAGTTTCTTCTGCTTTACCTTTCGTTGGCGTCTCCAGCTTCAGCCGAGGCAGCTCCTGTCCACAGCCGGGAAGGGCTCTGTGTGTCCCTTTTCGCCCCGGCGCCGCGAGGATGGCAAAGCCGGGCAGAGAGAAGCCACGCAAGCCTGAGACGGCCGCAGTCGACGGCGTCCCCGGGGGAAGGACAGACAACCACGTCCTCAGCACGGTCTCTGGGAGAGGGAAAGAAGAAACAGCGACCGTCATTACCGTCCATCGACCCTGACCAAAGCCCCTCCTTGCGCAGGGGCTTCCGGACACACCGCCCCTTCCCCGCGCTACTGCTAAGGGCCCCTGCGCCGAGGGGGAATCCAGTGCGCTTGAGGGCCGGCTCGCTGCCTTCACGACAGGGCCTGGGGGCGGCCAAGGGCTACGCAGCACGCTTCAGGGGAGGTGCCGGGGCTGGGGGCAGGCGCACGGGGCAAGGGGGGGCCAGGGGAGGCTGAGCGGGAGCTCCGGCGAGCCGGGGAGGCGGCCATCATCTGCGCCCTGGGCACGGGGAAAAGGTCCTCCTCCTTTCCCTCTTCCCTTCTGTCAGCTCCCGGGGAACTCACCGCTTCTCGGGGAGCGGCCGCACCCGCAAGCCCCCAGAAATCAACACGAATCCAACCCCAAAAATACACCGCGCCTACCGTACGCGGCACGGCCGCCCGGCACCCGAGCGCCGGAAGACCGCGCCTCCTGCCACGCCCCGGCGAACCACGTGACAGGGCCGGCAGCCGCGCGCCGCAAGGACTACACCTCCCGGCATGCTCTGCGCCACAACACGGCCGCCCGGCAGCCGCGCGCCGCAAGGACTACACCTCCCGGCATGCTCTGCGCCACAACACGGCCGCCCGGCAGCCGCGCGCCGCAAGGACTACACCTCCCGGCATGCTCTGCGCCACAACACGGCCGCCCGGCAGCCGCGCGCCGCAAGGACTACACCTCCCGGCATGCTCTGCGCCACAACACGGCCGCCCGGCAGCCGCGCGCCGCAAGGACTACACCTCCCGGCATGCTCTGCGCCACAACACGGCCGCCCGGCAGCCGCGCGCCGCAAGGACTACACCTCCCGGCATGCTCTGCGCCACAACACGGCCGCACGGCCAGCCTCCAGGCGCACCACCACAGCTCCCGGCACGCCGCCAGCCCGCCCTCCCCGCTCTCGGACCCTGCGGGCCACCGTCCCGGCCGCCGATGCACCCGGAAGCCCCACCGAGCCCTCAGCACAGCCTCGCTCTCCCCACCGCCCGCTCCGACCCGGCGCTGCCCCGCCGCAGCCCTCCTCGGGGCTTGACCCGGGACGCAGCGCTCCACCACCCAGCCCCCGCTCACCTCCTCCCTCGCTACAGTCGCAGCCCGCTGACGCTCGGCCACAGCTCCGCTCCGCTCCGCCCTCGGCTCACACTGGCCCCCCGGAGCCGGGCACCACCCCTTTTCCAGGGAGGAGCCGGCACCGTCAGCCCCACCGCCCGCACCTGGGGCTCCTCCATCCAGACCCCGCCCACAGCTGAGGCGCAGCAGCAACGGGGGGCCCCCTCCCCTCACCCCCACAGTGCACCACCTCCTCCCCTGGGCTCCATCACAGCCCCTTGCCCCACGCAAAGGCAGCGCAAACGCAGCCCTGAGGGCAAAGGAGAGGGCAGGTGTTTGTGCAGGCGCGCACGTAACAAGTCCCAGGAGCCATTCGTGGGTCAGGGTCCCCAACGCTCCCCCCCTGCCCCAAGGCCACCTCGGCCGCCGTTGCCGCAGCCGCACGGAGCTGGTGTTGGCTGGGATAGTGCTCATTTTCTCCACAGTAGCTAGGAAGGGATACGTTTTGGATTTATGCTCAAAACACCGTTAATAATGTAGAGATGTTTTGGTTCTTGCTGAGCACTGCTTCCACAGTCAGGGCCTCTTCTGGTTCTCTCAGTGCCCCACCAGCAAGTAGGCTGGGAGAGGACACAGCTGGGAAAGCTTTCCCAGCTAACTGACCAAAGGGATATTCCATACCATTTGACATCATGCTCAGCACACGCAGCTGGGGGAAGAAGGGGGAGTCCTTGGGGGGGGGGGGGGGGAGGGAGGGCAGGGGCTACGGCATTTCTCTCCCTAAGTAACCGTTACACATGACAGAGCCCTGCTTTCCCAGAGGTGGCTCAACACCTGCCCGCCGAAAAGGAGGAGCGAATTAATTCCTTGCTTTGCTTCCACGCACAGCTTTTGCTTTACCTATTAAACAGCCTTGATCTCAACCCATGATTTTTCTCACTCTTACCCTTCCAGCTCTCTCCCCCAGCCCACTGAGGGTGGAGTGAGCAAGCAGCTCCCTGGTGCAGAATAGCCAGCTGGGGCTAAGCCACGGCACGCGCTTGTCCCGGTTTGGCAGGGAACGGACCGTCCGTCGCCTGGCTCCTGGGGCGACGGGCTGCTGGGCAGAGGGGGAGGCCACCAAAGGTGAGGAGCAGGGCACGGGACAGTAGGAAGAGAGAAGAGAAGAGCGGCATCCGGCTGGACGGGGCGGGGGGGACGTGTGTGCGTGTAGTGAGAAGGCACGAGGCAGGGAACAGGACGGCCAGAGAAGGACAGGGAGCCTGACGGAGGTGGAGATAAAAGCAGCAGAGAGAGGGGAAGAGAGGCAGCAGAAAGAGGGAAGAGCAGGACACAGACCAACAAAGAAGGAAGAGGAGCAGGCTGGAGACGCACAAAGAACCTGGGGCAGGCAGCACGACAGCGAGGGAGGAAAGAAGAATAGGGGCAGGAAGCTGGACCGAGCGCGATGGAGAAAGACAAGATAAGCGACAAGAACAGGGCAGAAAGGGAAGAATGAAGCCACGGGGACAGGGAGCCGAGACAGCCAACGACGGAGGGAAGGGGCCGGGGAGGGAACACCACAAAACAAACCACGGGGCTACGTGGTACAGAGCACGAGAAGGCAGAGAATTAAGAATTAGGGACAGGGAGCCAGAAAAACAACAACAAAACAACACCCAAAACAAAGGGAGATGGGGAGCAAAAGGAATCGCAATGCGTACAGAAAGAAGAGAGAAACAATTCTAAAACAGGGTCACGGGGAAGCCAGAGACAGCAAGATGGAGAAAGGACAAAAGCTGCAGGCTACAGGGCAGAGAGGGAAGAATTAATGGATAGACACAGAGAGCTGGGCAGAAAGAGGTGGAGAAAGGCTGACGATCACACGGCCAACAGGGAAGAGAGAAGAGAGGGAGGAATTTTAAACACAGGGGCAAGAAGCCAGAGAGAGGGAGGGAGAGGCAACACTAAAATGGGGACAAGCCACAGGGCGGCGAGGAGGGAACCGATGAATAAGAACAGCAGACCAAAGAGAACACAACGTAGAATGGAAAAAAGGAACAGCGGCCCAACAGGGAAGGAGGAATTAAAGATCAGGCACTGGGAGGCAGACAGAGACAAACGAAGAAACAAGTGGGAAAAAAAAAACAAAAACCAAAAACACAACAACAGCAATGGGCTACAAAGACAGAGAGAGAGGGAAGAAATAAAACATAGCAGCAAGGAGCTGGACAGAGAGAGATGAGGACAAACAAATAGCACGGGTCTACGTGACAGAGAACGTGGAATTAGAACACAGACAGAGGGAGCCGGACAGAGAGAGAGGCCGAGAGAAAAATCTAGACGGGCTACAGCGGGCAGAGGCAGGAATTAAAACCTAGGGACAGGGAGCTGGACAGAGAGAGACGGAGATCACAGGGAACAGCGGCGGGTGCAGGAAGAACACGAATTCATGAACAGGGAAAGGGAGCTGGACAGAGAAGAACTCAGAAAGGCAAGAACAGTAGCAGGGTACAGAGCAGACGAATTAAAAAGCGCGGCGGGAGCGTTGAGGCAGACAGAGAGATTAAGAAAAAAGTCACGGGCTACGTGGCAAAGCAGGAGGAATTCAGAAACGGGGATGGCAACCAAGGGAGAGTGAGCTGCTGAAGGATAACGGGCATTCAAAGTGAGGGACGGGGAGCTGGGAAAAGCGAGGCAGAGAAAAACAGAATCACAGAGAGAATCAAACAAAGCCAAAAAAGAAGAAACTGAACAACAGGAACAGGTGTAACCAAAGCGATGAACTCAACCAACCAGAGACGGTGTTCCATTACGGGAACATGGAGCATACGAATCAGCGCACCTGTCGATCTGCATTTTAGTCCCTAGGCGATCGTTAATGTCAACAGAACAACAGACAACGTGCTTCTGTCAGAAAAGGATGACAAAACGCGGTTTCGTGGAGCGGACTGAGAAAACTAGCCAAGAAGGTAAAAAGGTAATTCCGGCAGGGGGAGATCACGACCACCGACTCACAGACCACCACCGACCCAAGTAATACCACCTACTCAGAAGAGAACAACGGAAGAGGACAACCGAGCCTGCGCAGCGATTTACATACGGAACAAGCAAGTTTGTACCGATCAGCAGACAGGGCAATAATGAATATATATGAATACGTAAAATTTTGATCTACAAATTGTACAGGAAAGGTACGTGAGGTACGCACGCCAGGAGGAGCGATCCCCCGTGCATCTGGCGCCGTGAATAAAGAATGCCTGCTCTTTAATACTAAATTGGCGTTGAGGAGTCGTTTCCGATTTTACCGCGTTTTTCGGTAACACAGGGAGTCAGACCGAGAGGGCCAGAGAAAGACAAAATACCGACAGGCTACAGGACAGAGCAGGAGGAATAAAAAAACGGAGCCAGAGCCAGGCAGAGAGAGGCGGAGATAGAAAAAGGAGCCACAGGCTACAGGACAGAGAAAGGGAGGACTGAAAAAGACGGGGAGGCAGGGAGACACTCAGAGCGAGATGGAGAAAGAAGGTGCGGGGGGGGCCCAAAAGAAAAAATAAAATTTTGCAGCAGGTAAGGAAAGAGAGGGGGCCGAGGGAGAGACAGGGAGGGCCCAGGACGCACAAGAGAGGCAACGGGGCCCCACTGGCCCAGGACTCACCGCGACTCTCGCTCTCAGCGCTGCTGGCACAATTTAGCCGTTCAGATGCTTCTTTCCCCTTCTCTCCTCCCTGCCTCTTCTGCAGCTCCAGACTCTAGGCCGTCCTCCACCTGAAGAGAACACATGGGTGTCTTACAGCTCTTACGAGATGAGGCTTCCTCGGCACGTAGCCTAGCTCGCTCGTGCTGGAGCTGGGAGCAGGCGCACTGGGCAAGGGGGGCCAGGGGAGGCTGAGGGGGAGCTCTGGTGAGCTGGAGAGTCGGCCATCTTCTGCACCCTGGGCAGGGGGAAAAGGTCATCATCCTCCTCCTCCTTTCCCTCTTCCCTTCTATCAGCTCCCGAGTAACTCCTAGGGCTGCCCTCACCCACTCGCCTTTAGCATACCAGAAGCCTGCCTCGGCGGGTCGTTTGAAGCTTCCCATCCCACCAGCCCCAGTAGTGCAGGCACGCAAGGAGACACCCCTGCGCCCACCAAAGGCGCTCGCTCACCTCGCCGGCAGCCCTAGGCCTCACCCGACACAGGGAATCGTGTCCGACACACCACCACGCTGCAGCAGGAGCGGAGGAGGCCTTTCCTTACCAGGAAGCAGCAACGAGCACGGCGGCATCACCTCGCAGGCACCGCAGCATCGCAGGGCTGTTACCTGCGGAGAGAGCAATGGGGATCACAGGGACGCCACCGCGCGTGCGCGGCTCCCGGGCTCAGTACCCAATTCTGGTCGCTGGGCAGCAGCATTATCTGAATTACTCTTCTCGATTAATACCATCCAGAAACCATAACTTGGCTGCATCCACAGAGCTTCTATTCCTCTGCACCTTTCCCCCTCGCAGCCCCAGCAGCACCATTCATTGCCTCTGCACCAAACAGCAAAGCGTCTCGAGCATTTGTCCTTTCCTCTCGACCGCTTAAAAACGTCTGGTGCTTGCTACTGTCCATGCCACTGCCCCCCGCATGCCCGAGGGAGGAGAAGCAGCACAGCAAACCTGGGGAACAAGGTTGGGTTCCCCACCCCCGCAGAATAAGCCCCAGGAACTGCTGGTAGGCATGTGGCATCAGGGTTGTGATAGGGTTTTGTTTTGGTTTTCTTTTTTTCCCCGCCTTCTTTACATAATGTAATAATTGGGGTTGCTTTTCCAAACTACTGAGTTCTGTGGGGACTTTTTGTGCTTTTACCCTACAAAAAATGGTCATTTTCACTTTCGGTTTTGTGCATGAGAATGGTTGGTGGGTGCTTTTAGGTGGTTGTTCCTTCCCCACCACCACCCTTTTTTTCCTTTCCAGCTGCACAAATCCAGCTGGAGTTGGCTTTCCCAGAAGCCCCAAGTTGTTTTCTTTCCACCAGAATTCTTTCTGTTTTTTCACCCCCCATTGCAGACCCAGAGTAAGGGGTTTGAGGTATTTTTGTGCCCAGGCAGCAGCTCCCAGGCTGCATAAGCAGCCCCACAGGGGGAAGTCCCCGTTTGAGGGAATCGGCCCCAAATTGGGATGGGAAAGTGAAGAGAAGGAGAAAAAACCCTGAATAACCTGAAAAAGAACACCTACTCCAGCCCACCAAGCACCGGTCACCTTGCCTGACTCACCTCCAGGGCCCAGATCACGCTCGGCTCATCGCTTAGCACCCTCGGATCACAAAAAAAAAAAAAGAGTAAAACCCATAATGGAGCCCTATAGCCATCAGTCACATCTTCCCTCCAGTACTACACAGACTCACCTTCTTACAGCGCTCCCCTGGGCCCTCCTCCATTGCCCTGCACGACTCATCCATCTGCACCTGGAAAAACAGCGTTACTGAACAAGTCACCTGGAGGCACAGCAACAGCTTAACCATTCCACAGCTCTTGTGCCCACGTAGGAATACCGTCTAGAGCCCAACTACAGCCTGCCGTTAAAGGAAATGCATTAAATCAAACGTTAAGCCCTCGCACATGCAAGCCGGAACAGCAAAAACACCGCACGCTCGCGCACCCAGGGCGCAGCCCGACGGAGGTCCACGCGCACCTCGCCGGTTTGATGCAGAGCCACCCAGCATCCCTGCGAGCACAGCTGCAGGCGCAACAGCAGTTTCACCTACACCCATCTCGGCGCGCAGCGCTTCTGAAGCTTTAAGCTGAAAGCCCTACCTTGACGCTTGGCCACACTAGAAGCGAGCCGTAGCTAGAACTCCACAGAAACACAAATTGCACACCCACAGCGGCGACAGCTTCGCAGCTATTTAGACCTGGAACAACAGAGAAAAGTAAAACAGCTTCATCACCCGCACAGGAAAAGCGGCAGACGGAGACAAAGGGTCAGCATTCATAGCCCTTACAGAACACAGGCGTTCTCTCTCCTTCCATTCCTAAACCCATCTCTTAGGTCTAAATATCGCAGCCCTGCTGTGGCAATAGCGAGAGCAGGGAACAAGAGCCCTGCCGCCGGCCGTTTGTGCGGCAGGACACAAAAACAGAGGGACATGTTTTGCCACGCACAACCCTGAATCTCCTGAAAATTTATGTTTACTAAAAATAGCCATTGGGAACATATTCCCAAAAACATTCGGCAATAAAACTTTTGTGTTTGACACCCGCACATTTTTTGGGAACTTGCTATTTGCTTCCTGGTTTTGCTGGTCTTCCCTCAGAAGTTCTACCTGCAGCCAAGTTATTCATTCCTACCCGCCCGACCGGTTCAAGCATTCACCTTCCTGGTATTACCAGCACATTGACACAGGCGAGCAACTTAACTGCTCTTCTAAAACTATCCAAATGACAATTACAGCCCTGAAAGAGGAGTGGAAGAGAAGAAAAGGAGAGATCAGGCAGCAAAAGTGCTCTGCAGGCTGCTGCCGGCCAACACTGCACTCTTTTGTTAAAGCCACCCCGCCCCCCCAAATGCAAACAAAAAAACCCCATGACTGTGGAATGCGTTTTTTTTCTTTTCAGCAGTCCTTTTGGAGCTCATCCCTGTCTCAGCATCTTGTCTTGTCAGAGCATGAAGTGCAGATGATCTGTATCCCGATGACATTTGCATGGGATGAATACATTTTCAGAAATAGACCAGATCCGTGAGACTCCTGTCACCTTTGTGGTTTTAACAATCGTAACTCAATTTTATTGACTGACACACTTATGAGAAAACTAATTAACTTTGAAACTTAGCCTCTCCTCGGGGAAAAAACATGTTAGACACCAAGTGAAACCGATTCAGAGCTCCAAACCACGATGGAGCCGACAGAGCTGTTGTGACTTAGTTTGTATGATTAATTAATTGGTTAATAACTATTCTAAGCAGCGCAGAAAGAAGAGCTGGACCCAAAGAGGGTGCGCTGCGCTGGATCCAAAAAGCACCCTTCCTCCAGAGACCCGCCTCAGGTGGCGAGTTCGCTCTGGTGCATGCCGGCCTCCCGAACTTCGGGGTCCGATGTGACCGGACCCCCACCTCCGGGGAGGGTCCTCGTACCCTGCCCAACCCCTGCTTTCCCCTGCAGCCCCCAATGCCCCCACCCCCCAGCCTGCACAAGCAGCCAAACCGGCTGCTGCTTTTGGCCCCCAAACCAGCTCACTTTGGGACCGGTTCTGAGCCAAAAAGCCCAGCTGCTGAGCCTGTTCTCAAGTCCCAAAAATGCAGCACTTGACCTCTGCTCCTCAGCCCAAAACCACACGACTTAGTCCCCTCGCTCAGGCCCTCAAAACGCACGACTCGATCTGTTTCAGGGCCCCGGCATCAGCCACAGGAGCCTGCTCTCAAGGCCCAGGAACAGAAGAGCTGTGCTCTCCCCGTTCAGGGACCAAACCAGCTGAGCCTGGCTGCGTCCCGGCCCCCTCCGCAGTCCCCACGGGCAACGCTCAGGGGCGCGGAGAGCGCAGCCACCCCACAGCCCTGCACCCCCACGGCCCACGCGCGCACTGTCGGGGAGGCCTTGGGAACTGAACTGCGCGGGCCCGGCCCCGCACCCCGGCGGGGCAGCCCAGCGCCGGCCCGGCAGCGCTTTCTTCCTGCTCTCGCAGGCCGCGTTTCCCCGGCAGCGCCGGGCCCGCACCCCAACCCCACAGGGGGCCGGGCCCAGCCCGCCTCCAGCAAACCGCGGCGGCAGCAGCCGGGGTCCTTGCCTGCCTCGCGGGCAAGGGGGGACCCGCCCGGCACCACAGGAGCCCCCGCCGGGGTCGCCGCCGCCGCCCGACCCCGACGAGGAGCAGCCGAGAGCCGGGTGGGGCTGCCCCTACTTCCCCACGGCCGGGCACGGGCTCGGCCCCAAAACACAACCACCGACCCACGAAAGCGCTCGGCCCGGGGCCACTGCTGCCCGCAACCCCCCCCCGGGGACTCCGCGGACCGGGAGACCCCACAGCCGAAACCCGCCGACCCACAGCGCGCCCGGCCACGCGGCTCCTCACCTGCCCCCCGGCGCGGCTCCGGCTGCCCCACGGCCCGGCACGGAGCCGAACCCGGCCACCGGACCATCCGCCGCCCCCCCAACGCTCCGGGACGGTTCTCGTCCCTTTTCGCTCTGACGCCTCGAGCCGAGCCGGCCCCGCTCCTCCGAGCTACCGGCGGTGCCCGCTCGGCTGCTCGGGGCCAGGCCCTGTTCTCGCCCAGCCGCGAGAAGCCGCCCCGGGGTCTCCTCGGTGCGTCCAGCCCCGTGCCGTGCCGGAGCGGGGAGAGCCGGGTACGAGCGCGGAGCCCTGGGGCAGGGGTTGCCCCAGTGCCGCCGACTGTGTGGGGGGGTGTCGTCCCCCCCCCGCCCCACGCGGGGGGCGCACACACGGTACACCCGCGGGGCAGGGGCATCCCCGGGGAGCCGTGCAGCCGGGCTGCGCCGTAGGAGGGAAGGGTGATGTTGGTTTCCCATTTTCCCCGCAGCCTGATCCTCCCCCTCCCCCGTACTGAGTCGCCCCCCCCCCCGCCCACCCCTTCCCGCGCGTTACAGCCCGCGAAAAAGCTTTTAACAACCCGATCAACAACACTCCCTTTATCCCTCTTCCAGCAGCAGCAGCGAGAGATTAAGCCAACTGCAGCACAGAGGAAGAAGGCAAGGAGAGCCTTTTCAAGCAAGGGCAGGACAAAAATGCACGGCGTGGACAGGCACAGGAGAGGCTGCATTATCTGGAAAGCACAACACCTCCCCAACGGCAGAAAATAAGGAACGAATCGTTTCCAAGGAGCTGCAGCAGACGAATCACCTTTTTCTTTATTGCTCTCCTGCCCTTTGTTATTCAAAGCGATAGGCTTCACCACCGGGCAGAAAATATCTGCCTAGATTTACACGGACAACCAGAAACAATCAAGCCACCCAGGAAAAAGTTCACAGCAGAGGTATAACACATCAGCAGCTAAAACATTTGTTACGCAGGCACAACTAGGCACTAAACAAAGGCTTTCCAACACTGGAGGTCTAGAACAGGTAGACATTAGCACAGAAGCACAAGGGGCTCTGTCACCCTGCACAAATCTCCCCGTGCCTACACACGCACACGTTCAGAAGTTATTTATCAGAAAACGCCCAACTGAGCCATTTGCCACAGTCACCAGACTCACGACGTGATAACACGACATGACACACGAGGTGGGCTCAGAGTTTTAAGGCAAAAATACCTCCCCCGCCCCCCACCCGAGATCTTTCAGGCTCCAGACCTGCCATCTCCCCGCACCAAACCTACCCGGCCAAAGGGTTTCAGGTGGCCCAAAACACAGTACACAGAAAATCGACGGGGAAAGCCCTACATTGTGCAAAAGCGAACGATGCCCGACCAGGGCTTCTCTGCGGGGCCCGGGCCCGGCACGGAGCCGCCCCCCCCCACCGCGGGGTCGGGCCCGGGCCCGGCAGGGAACCGCCCCCCCCCCACCCCGGCCCGGGCCCGGCAGGGAGCCGCCGCCCCCCCCCACCCCGGCCCGGGCCCGGGCCCGGCAGGGAGCCGCCGCCCCCCCCCACCCCGGCCCGGGCCCGGGCCCGGCAGGGAGCCGCCGCCCCCCCCCACCCCGGCCCGGAGCGGCCCGGGCCCGGCACGGAGCCGCCCCCCCCCCCCACCCCGGCCCGGAGCGGCCCGGGCCCGGCACGGAGCCGCCCCCCCCCCCCACCCCGGCCCGGAGCGGCCCGGGCCCGGCACGGAGCCGCCCCCCCCCCCCACCCCGGCCCGGAGCGGCCCGGGGTCGGGCCCGGCACGGAGCCGCCCCCCCCCCACCCCGGCCCGGAGCGGCCCGGGGTCGGGGTCGGGCCCGGCACGGAGCCGCCCCCCCCCACCCCGGCCCGGGGTCGGGCCCGGCACGGAGCCGCCCCCCCCCCACCCCGGCCCGGGGTCGGGCCCGGCACGGAGCCGCCCCCCCCCCACCCCGGCCCGGGGTCGGGCCCGGCACGGAGCCGCCCCCCTCCACCCCGGCCCGGGGTCGGGCCCGGCACGGAGCCGCCCCCCCCCACCCCGGCCCGGGGTCGGGCCCGGCACGGAGCCGCCCCCCCCCACCCCGGCCCGGGCCCGGGCCCGGCACGGAGCCTCCACCGCTGCCCGAACTCACTCACCAGCGCTCTCCGGCCCCTGGCCACGGCCGCGCTGCTCTCCCAGGCGGCTGCCGCAGGCGAGGGTCGGGCGCTGCCAGGCCTCCAGGAGTCCTGAGGAGCTGGCGGCCACCGCAGGGGATGGCTGCCTGCGGTCGGACTGCCGCGGTGCTCCCCGCCCAGCTCCGAGCAGTCTCCGCCGGCCACGGGCTTCCCACGCCGGGCCGCAGAGGGGCCCCGGCACCGCAAAGAGACACCTCGCGGCGCAGCCGCCCCACGCACCCCTCCCACCTCCGCTCCGCCGCGCTGCGCCACCGGAAGCCGGAGCCCCGCGGGGCGGCCCTTAGAGGGCGGCCGGAAGGACCGGCCCCCACCGGCCCCTCCCCCGCGCCGGACCGCCCCCGCGCCCAGCCGGTGAGCGCCAGCGCCCCCTGCTGGCCGGGCCGCGCTCAGCTCGCGAGGGCGCCGTGGGCCGGGCGGGGGGGGACGCGCCGGCTCGGGGCCAGCTCCTTTCGGGGCGAGCGAGCGAGCGGGAAACCCCTGCGGGCCCCGGTCACGGCCGGGCAGAGCCGCGCGCCCTCCGAGAGCTGCTCAACGGGGCTGCCCCTCGTGACACATACCGAGCCGTCCGCGACGGGAGCGGGCAGAGGAGGAAGGGGCCGGCGGCCGCGGGGCCCTGGCCGCAGGCGGGGGGGGGGGGGCTGGGGCCCGTGGGGCCGCCCTGCTGGGTCACTGCCCTGCGCCGCACCGCGCTGGGGGCTGGGGCCCGACCGGCGCCGGGGGACCGGGGGCAGCCACGAGCAGAGGGCCTGAGCTTAGCCACGGCCAGCAGAACACCCCGAAGCGTGAGACGCTGCAAGGCCAAGGTGGTCCTTGGCAATGGGGGCGCCTGGGCTCGGCCTCCGCCTTACCCGTCCTGGGTCTGCGTGGCGTTCCAGGGGAATGGTGTTTTCCTTGTGCGGAAGGTGGGCTGGCCGGTCGGCCGTGCCCCGGCCGTTACCGATCCTGCCAAAGGCGCTCGCACGCTCTGGCCCATTACTGCTGCGGTGCCGCGCTGTAGCAGAAAGAAGAGGTGTTGTGTTATCTCACAAAAAGCCTCCTATGGTCAGTTGAAGAAATAACCTCTTTCCGTGGCACTGACTCTTTTCGTACAGTCCATAGCCGGCTTTCGGCTTTTGTCTTTACAGCATTCAGTTTGCTTTCTGCCAAGCTTTCTACCTGCTGTGAAACATTTGGATGGTTTTTTCTTGTTGTTTTTTTTTTCCCCTACTTGCTCCACAACTCCCACACCAACCACCCAGCGCGGCTCGCCTTTCAGCCCCCAGACCGAGGAGCCTTGCCCTGGGACGGCCCTTACATGTCAGCAGAGTTGTTCCAGCTCTCACCCTGTCCCTACCCAGCTGAGGACGTCTGTGTCCGTGGGAGGCACCCAGAAACTCCCCCTGCTGCGTGGCAGTCCCCTGCCCCGTCAGAGAAAACTGCGGCAATATCGGCTAAGTTTAAAAGCGTCGGCAGGAGGTGCAGAATACGTAAATAAAGCGGCGGTTGGCTGCCGGGTATGGGTGCAATATAAATACATTTTGTTTATAGGCCTTCGTGCCTATTCAGCGTTGAACGGCACCGCAGCCCACCCAGCCCGGGGCTCGGAGAAGGGTCTCTCCAAGGGCACAACCTAAGGCAGCGCAGGAAACCCAGCTGCCACGCTCCCAGTCGCTACGGGACGCTCGCTTACAGTTACACTAACGAGGGTACGGATGAGGCTGGAACTAGCAGAAATGCTGACTCTTCTGGCCTTTTATTTGTGGAAGGTACAGCGCGCGAGCCTCGGCGGCTCACAGGAGAAGCGTGCAGTGCTGCCTGACTCTCATTCTCAGCTCACGTACTACTGCCAAAGCTCCTGCCCTGTGCTGTGCCAGATGCCGGCTGGCGTGAGCGCCTGGGCTCCTGAGGGACCCCCTTGTCCTGAGAGCCAGAGGTACTCACTTCCCTTTGCATGAGGCCTGTAGGAGATATACCCTGCAATTTTAAAAATCTGTATCAAACGTGGCAGACTCAAAAGAGGGCATTTTTAAAAAGGCAGGTTTGTTTTCTTTGTTAACTTTACGATCTACAGCCTAGCAAAGAGCTCCCTTTCAGTGTCAGTCGCTTGGCTTTCTCCCCTACTGACGAGGTCCCAGCCTCCCGGTGAGATCTCGCTGGAGATATTCTGAGTTTCCCTCGAGTACGTGGCTGCCCTGGCCCGAGGCCAGCGAAGAAGCTGACTTTGCCCGTGCCTGAATCAGCAACACGTCCAGCAGGCGACTTGCAGAGCCCAGGGAACCCTCGTAAAGAGGTTTGGGGGTGGGGCGCGCCACATCTGCGGCATCGGCCGTGGGAAAGGACCGGCGCAGTAAAACAGGTGGGTGAAACCGCGGTCCGCGCCAATACGTGCTGCTGCCTGGGGCATCGCTTTGCTGCGGGTCAAGTCAGATGCTCTCTGTAAGAGCGAGTCAGGGTAAAGGCAGCAGCAGATTTCTTTTCTGCTCATTTTAACAAAGGCTGGACGGAGCCCATAGAGGAAGGCACTACGCGTCTTGCTGGGTTGGTTTCCCTGCCTTCTCGTAAGCTGTCGCGGAAACTTGCACGAGGAAAGCCTGTGCAAGCTGATGATGACAGCCACACACGGTTGAAGAGGGAGCAGATGGTGAGAGCAGAGGTACGCGCTCAGGCTGTGCGCTGGAAGCTAATGCTAATGCTGCAAAATAAAGAGTGGATTTTCTTTTTTGGGTTTAGGTGAGCGCTAAACATGACATGTGCATATGCGCGTGTGTCTCTCGCAGGTTTTTGTCATACACCCCACCCTCCCACCCCAAAAAAACAACCCACACATGCCACGCGTTAAACAGTGGTTTTCCATTGTACTTAGACGTGCTTACATAGGTGTGTTGGTTTGTTACTTTTTTTAATGCAGAAACAGCAATACGATAGATTTAATACAGCTAGCAGTTAGACGGGTGTAGCTTTAGAGCGTCGGCTGTTTACAAAGCAACTGCACACCTTCTTTAACTCACAGTTTAAACAAATGAACTTGCAGTGCATCACACGTGCTTTGTACAGTCACGTTCCACACGGCAGGTCAGATGCTTCACCCTGCCTTGTCCTTGTTCCCCCGACTCCGACGGGACCGCCGAGGCCATCCTGGGGACAGCGCCGCTTTCTAGCAGCTGGGTTGCTTGCCTGGACGCCCCACAGACAAACAATCATTTCCCCACTGAACCTCTTCTCAAATATTTTCCTACCCCTGCAGGCCCCACGTCCTTTGGTTCATATTTCCTTTTTTCCGGGCTTTATGCACAGGACCGATGATTTCCAGAAATAGAAACAGAGGCTGATTCAGTCCAGGCTAAACATTCTCTGACCTAAACCAAACTGCCTTCGAAGAGATAGCTGTACTGTGGGCACCACCTCGGGAACAGAAGTTGCCCTGTCATAAAAAAAAAAAAAAAAAAAAAGAAGGAAAACAAGGCATTTCAGGCTGAGGAGGCTGAACGGTGTGCTGGGGGCGGTGGGGAGTTGGAAAGAAACAGTTCAGACGATCAGAGCGAGCTTAGCGTTGCAAAGCGTGCCATTATTTTTAATTTGGCAGTCAGAAGAAAATAGATTCCGACACTGATTTCCTGTGTGCTGCGGGAGTTCTCGCCTCAGCATTCCTGTGCACCATTTTACTTTTGTGTCCCGTCTGCTTTGCTTTTGCGCTGTAGCTCTCCGGTTCTAGCTACGCTTCCCACCACCCCCGTTACTCTTTGACAAGCCCAGCTCTCACTGTGCTTCCCTTCCCTTCCCTTCCCGTATGCGCGTGCAGGGAAAAGCCCGCGCGTCTGCCACTACAGGACACGCTCTGGGAGGCAGGAGAGATGACGACGCTCCCTGACAGAGGACACAGCTGAGGGGCGGTCCGCCGGGGCTGGGGAGATGGCAGCACCTTCCCTCAGCTGCCCCATCCGAGCACGGGTGCAGGTGAGCACTGAGGAGAGACAAGCAGGCAGGAGCCGCAGAGCGAGAGAGAAAATAAAATTCACGGGTGGGTGCTACTTACGTCTCATTTTTAGCGCAAGGGATGAATTCTCAGCACATTCTTGGAGCTGCCCCTTTGGGACTCATGGAGAAGAGGGAGGTTGGCCACGCGGTGCAGCCCAGCTCTGCTTCCTCTAAATGGTTTTACTGTTCAGGTGTTGCCCTAATCTGGCCGGTACCCCTGCAAAGAGTTTGGGATTTCTGCTGCCTCTCCGGGCCAGCCGCAGACCCTGACTTCATCGCAGCGAATGACCCTGCACTCCTCAGAGCGGTTGCCGAGTCACATCCCGCTGCCTTCCCTGCAGAACCGGTGACCCTTTTTCAGCCCTTGCCCCCTCTTCTCTCCGCTCGTTGCCCATCCCTTTATCAGTGCCGGCACCGATCCTGCCTCCAGCTCGCCCTGTCTCCACCTGCGAGCGCCCAACAGGAGCTAAATGTCTCCTCAAGGACGCACGGAAGAGACGCGCAGGTAACCCAGCACAGACCCCCTGCAAACATCTTCTTTCCATTTTCTTTCCTCTCCTGACACGAAGAGATGACTTAGGAAAAAGCGTACTGCTCACACTTCACCTGCACTGCTTCTACTTTCACTTTCGCTCTCCTTGGCAGTAATTAATAGCGGTGGCTGGGGGGGCTGGGGCATTCCCCCAAAGCGGCTGCAGTTACATCCGGGCGGTTGTGGCACTCCATTAGCTCTGTAGTTTTTAAATCTAAATCTTCTGGAATTGTTAGTTCTGCTCAGGAATCACCCGTACCTGCAAATTTTCTTAATAGCTACGCTTGACCCCAGCCACTGTTTAACAGCTCACCTTTATTTCTCTTCATTTAAGAACCTAAAGCTTCGTTTACTGCTTGGGTTGGAAGCAGGAGCTGTCGCTGCCTCTGAACTTTCTAACAGCCCTGTTACAATTTCAGTACTACCCGCTCCCAATTTAGCTTTCCGGGTCGATTTTCATTCTAGATTCGAAAATTTCCTTATTTTGTTTCTGATCAGGAGTCATTAATGCCTGCAGTTGATTTAGTAACGGCTGTATTTAGATTGAGCTATTAATGACTCGCAACTCTATTTATGGCATAAAAAAGGACTGCCTTTATTTTTTTTAACTACAGATTAGGAATAATGACTGCCTGGTTTGTTCAGTAATAGGTGTGATTAAATTTAGTCACGACTCCTCCCTAAATAATATGTATTTATTTGCACTCTAACAATTTAACCTTCCCTTTACCGGCCAGGGGCACCGACAAGTGCCCGTGCGTACCTCCGCTCCCCCTGCGCCGGCTCCCCAGGGAACAGCCTCTTACCCTGACCAGAGTCTGCAGCGGCCCGTTGTCATCCCAGCTCCTCGCCCTCGAGAAAGCGGCCGCCTGAAGCGGCGGCAGCTCCGCTGCTGCCCAGAGGGGACGGAAATGGCGCGGGGTAAAGCTCTCCGGGCCGCCTGCGTCCCGCGCGGAGGCGGTGACCTCAGCAGCCTGTACGCTGTTGGGGCCGAGCCAACAACCTGAGGAGGAGTCGCAGGGCGTAGCTGTTTCTGCAACAACCACGCTTTCCCGCCTGGCTGGACAAGAAAGCGGGGCCTGCGGGGGCCTGGAGAGGCAGCATCGCTGCAGGTTGTGCCACGGCTGTTGAGAGGCCAAGGCAACACCTGAAACAGTGAACGGCACAACTAGTGAAAACCCCCAAGGTTCCGGGTTCAGTAAAGACAGGAATTGCAGCAGCACAATAAAATGATCTCACGAGGGGAAAAAAAACAGCAAAGCAAAAACCAAACCCCAAACAGAACACCATACCACTAAACCGTCTCACCGCCCCCTCAGCGCCCGAAACAACATCCCGGGAGAAAAAAAGCAAAGCAGGCCACAAGGGACCTTTCTAGTACAGATGCCGCCAAAGAGTGCCAAGCTCTGGAATCCTTACCTCAGGCAACGCCTCCGCTTCTCTAAACGCCAGAGCACGCCTGCCCGGGGGGCTGAGACAGCCCCAAAGCTGCGACCGCCCGAGGGAACACGGGAGCACCGACGCCAGAGAAGCCCAGGGCCAGAGCCGGGGCTCTTCCACCCCCGGGCCCCGCCCCCGCCCTTCCCACAGCGCCCCGCGAAAGGGGCGGGCCGAGCCCCCCGGGGGGTGAAGGCCCCGGGAGCCGTACGAGAGCCGCCTGGAGTTCCCGGCACGGGAGGGAGGGGGGAGAGAAAACACCCAAACCGAGCCCCCCGGGCGGAGCAAACACAGGCTCGGGCTGTTGCCGGGGGGCGGGGCCTGTCGCTAAGGGGAGAGAGCCGGCACCGCCCCCCGGGCCGTTGCCGGGGGGTGGGGCCTGTCGCTAAGGGGAGAGAGCCGGCACCGCCCCCCGGGCCGTTGCCGGGGGGTGGGGCCTGTCACTAAGGGGGTGTGTCCAAAGGGACGCTGGCAATGCCCCTGGAGCCATCACCAAGGGCAGGGCCTGTTGCTATGGAGGGTGGGGCCAGGCAGCACCAGCAACACCCCCAGGCTGTCACCAGGGGGTGGGACCTGTTGCTAACTGGGGATGCTGGGGAGCACACGAGCACGGCCCCACCCCACCAGGCCCTCGCCAGGGGGCGGGGCCTGTCGCAAAGGTGGGTGGGGCCAGAGGGGTCAGATATCAGCCCGCGCGTGTAGACCAGTGCGTCCCAGTAATGACCAACATGCCACACAGTATGGATCCCAGTACATCCCAGCTCCCTCCCAGCGACGCCCAGTACATCCCAGTTCCCTCCCAGTACATCCCAGTTCCCTACCAGTGCAGCCCAGTACATCCCAGATCCCTCCCAGTCCGTCCCAGTTCCTTCCCAGTCCGTCCCAGTACATCCCAGTTCCCTCACAGTACATCCCAGTTCCCTCACAGTTCACACACAGTTCACTCCCAGTTCCATTCCAGTACATCCCAGTACATGCCAGTTGCCTCCCAGTTTCCTCTAAGTACATCCCAGTACTTCAAAGTTCCCTCCCAGTACATCCCAGTTCCCTCACAGTACATCCCAGTTCCCTCACAGTTCACTCCCACTACATCCCAGTACGTCCCAGTTCCCCCTTGGTACATAACACTTCCCTCCCAATACATCCCAGTTCCCTCCCATTACATCCCGATTCCCTCCCAGTACATCCCAGTTCCCTGCCAGTATGTCCCAGTACATCCCAGTTCCCTCACAGTACATCCCAGTTCCCTCCCAGTACATCCCAGTACATCCCAGTTCCCTCCCAGTACATCCCAGTTCCCTCCCAGTACATCCCAGTACATCCTGGTACATCCCAGTTCCCACCCAGTACATCCTACTACATACCAGTTCCCTCCCCGTTCCATCCCAGTTCCATCCCAATTCCATCCCAGTACATCCCAGTACTTCACAGTTCCCTCCCAGTACATCCCAGTTCCCTCCCAGCACATCCCAGTACGTCCCAGTTCCCCTCAGTACATAACACTTCCCTCCCCGTACATAACAGTACATCCCAGTGTCCTCACACTACGTCCCAGTTCCCTCACAGTACATCCCAGTTCCCTACCAGTACATCCCAGTTCTCTCCCAGTTCCTTCCCAGTACATAACAGTTACCTCCCAGTACATCCCAGTACATCCCAGTAGATCCTGGTACATCCCAAATCCCTGCCAGTTCCACCCGGTACAACCCAGTACAAGCCTGTACATCCTAGTTCCTCCACGGTACATCCCAGGGCATCCCCGCACATTGTAGTGCCTCCCAGTACATCCCAGCTCCCTCCCAGTACTGGGAGGGAACTGGGATGTACTGGGAGGGACCTGGGATGTACTGGGAGGGAACTGGGATGTACTGGGATGTAATGGGACGGAACTGGGATGTATTGGGAGGCACTGGGAAAGAAGTGGTAGCGAACCGGGAGGGAATTGGGATGTACGGGGATGAACTGGTAGGGAACTGGGATGTACTGGCATGGAACGGGGATGTATTGGGATGTACAGGAACGGAACTGGAATGTACTGCGATGTACTGGGATGTACTGGGAGCAAATTGGAATTTACTGGGATGTACTGGGAGGAAACTGGGATATACTGGATGGAAACTGGAATATACTGGGAGGCACTGGGAGGGAAGTGGGTGTCAACTGGGACATTCCAGTTTGCTCCCAGTACATCCCAGTTCCCTACCAGTGCAGCCCAGTACATCCCATTTCCCTCCCAGTCCGTCCCAGTTCCCTCCCAGTCCGTCCCAGTTCCCTCCCAGTACATCCCAGTTCCCTCACAGTTCACACACAGTTCACTCCCAGTTCCATTCCAGTACATCCCAGTACATGCCAGTTGCCTCCCAGTTTCCTCTAAGTACATCCCAGTACTTCAAAGTTCCATCCCAGTACATCCCAGTTCCCTCCCACTCCGTCCCAGTACATCCCAGTTCCGTCCCAGTTCCCTACCAGTGCGTCCTAGTTCCCTCCCAGTACGTCCCAGTTCCCTCTTAGTCCATTCCAGTTCCCTCCAGTATATCCCAGTACATCCCAGTTCCCTCCAGTACATCTCAGTTCCCTCACAGTTCACACACAGTTCACTCCCAGTTCCATTCCAGTACATCCCAGTACATGCCAGTTCCCTCCCAGTACATCCCAGTTCCCTCACAGTTCACACACAGTTCACTCCCAGTTCCATTCCAGTACATCCCAGTACATGCCAGTTCCCTCCCAGTACATCTCAGTTCCCTCACAGTTCACACACAGTTCACTCCCAGTTCCATTCCAGTACATCCCAGTACATACCAGTTCCCTCCCAGTACATCCCAGTTCCCTCCCAGTTCCTTCCCAGTACATAACAGTTACCTCCCAGTACATCCCAGTACATCCCAGTACATCCTGGTACATCCCAAATCCCTGCCAGTTCCACCCGGTAAAACCCAGTACAAGCCTGTACATCCTAGTTCCTCCACAGTACATCCCAGGGCATCCCCGCACATTGTAGTGCCTCCCAGTACATCCCAGTTCCCTCCCAGTACTGGGAGGGACCTGGGATGTACTGGGAGGGAACTGGGACGTACTGGGAGGGAACTGGGATGTACTGGGAGGGAACTGGGATGTGCTGGGATGTAATGGGACGGAACTGGGATGTATTGGGAGGCACTGGGAAAGAATTGGTAGTGAACCGGGAGGGAATTGGGATGTACGGGGATGAACTGGTAGGGAACTGGGATGTACTGGCATGGAACTGGGATGTATTGGGATGTACAGGAACGGAACTGGAATGTACTGCGATGTACTGGGAGCGAACTGGGATTTACTGGGAGGAAACTGGGAGGGAAGTGGGTGTCAACTGGGACATTCCAGTTTCCTCCCAGTACATCCCAGTCCGTCCCAGTTCCCTCCCAGTCCGTCCCAGTTCCCTCCCAGTCCGTCCCAGTACATCCCAGTTCCCTCCCAGTACATCCCAGTTCCCTCCCAGTTCCTTCCCAGTACATAACAGTTACCTCCCAGTACATCCCAGTAGATCCTGGTACATCCCAAATCCCTGCCAGTTCCACCCGGTACAACCCAGTACAAGCCTGTACATCCTAGTTCCTCCACAGTACATCCCAGGGCATCCCCGCACATTGTAGTGCCTCCCAGTACATCCCAGGTCCCTCCCAGTACTGGGAGGGACCTGGGATGTACTGGGAGGGAACTGGGACGTACTGGGAGGGAACTGGGATGTACTGGGAGGGAACTGGGATGTGCTGGGATGTAATGGGACGGAACTGGGATGTATTGGGAGGCACTGGGAAAGAAGTGGTAGTGAACCGGGAGGGAATTGGGATGTACGGGGATGAACTGGTAGGGAACTGGGATGTACTGGCATGGAACTGGGATGTATTGGGATGTACAGGAACGGAACTGGAATGTACTGCGATGTACTGGGAGCGAACTGGGATTTACTGGGATATACTGGGAGGAAACTGGGATATACTGGGAGGAAACTGGGAGGGAAGTGGGTGTCAACTGGGACATTCCAGTTTCCTCCCAGTACATCCCAGTCCGTCCCAGTTCCCTCCCAGTCCGTCCCAGTTCCCTCCCAGTCCGTCCCAGTACATCCCAGTTCCCTCCCAGTACATCCTACTACATACCAGTTCCCTGCCAGTTCACTCCCAGTACACAACAGTTACCTCCCAGTACGTCCCAGTTCCCTCCCAGTACGTCCCAGTACATCCCAGTTCCGTCCCAGTTCCCTACCAGTGCGTCCTAGTTCCCTCCCAGTACGTCCCAGTTCCCTCTTAGTCCATTCCAGTTCCCTCCAGTATATCCCACTACATCCCAGTTCCCTCCAGTACATCTCGGTTCTCTCCCATTTCCCTCCCAGTACATCCCAGTTCCCTCACAGTTCACACACAGTTCACTCCCAGTTCACACACAGTTCACTCCCAGTTCCATTCCAGTACATCCCAGTACATGCCAGTTCCCTCCCAGTTGCTGCTAAGTACATCCCAGGACTTCACAGTTCCCTCCCAGCACATCCCAGTACGTCCCAGTTCCCCTCAGTACATAACAATTCCCTCCCAGTACATACCAGTACATCCCAGTGTCCTCACAGTACGTCCCAGTTCCCTCCCAGTACATAACAGTTCCCTCCCAGTCCGTCCCAATCCCCTCCCAGTACGTCCCAGTTCCCTGCCAGTATGTCCCAGTACATCCCAGTTCCCTCCCAGTACATACCAGTTCCCTCCCAGTAAATCCCAGTTCTCTCCCAGTTCCCTCCCACTACATCCCAGTTCCCTCCCAGTACATACCAGTTCCCTCCCAGTACATCCCAGTTCCATCCCAGTACATCCCAGTTCCCACCCAGTACATCCTACTACATACCAGTTCCCTCCCAGTTCACTCCCAGTACATCCCAGTACTTCACAGTTCCCTCCCAGTACATCCCAGTACATCCCAGTTCCCCTCAGTACATAACACTTCCCTCCCAGTACATAACAGTACATCCCAGTGTCCTCATAGTACGTCCCAGTTCCCTCCCAGTACATCCCAGTTCCCTACCAGTACATCCCAGTTCCCTACCAGTTCCTTCCCAGTACATAACAGATACCTCCCAGTACATCCCAGTACATCCCAGTAGATCCTGGTACATCCCAAATCCCTGCCAGTTCCACCCGGTACAACCCAGTACAAGCCTGTACATCCTAGTTCCTCCACAGTACATCCCAGGGCATCCCCGCACATTGTAGTGCCTCCCAGTACATCCCAGTTCCCTCCCAGTACTGGGAGGGACCTGGGATGTACTGGGAGGGAACTGGGACGTACTGGGAGGGAACTGGGATGTACTGGGATGTAATGGGACGGAACTGGGATGTATTGGGAGGCACTGGGAAAGAAGTGGTAGTGAACCGGGAGGGAACTGGAATGTACTGGGATGAACTGGTAGGAAACTGGGATGTACTGGCATGGAACGGGGATGTATTGGGATGTACAGGAACAGAACTGGAATGTACAGCGATGTATTGGGATGTACTGGGAGCGAACTGGGATTTACTGGGATGTACTGGGAGGAAACTGGGATATACTGGGAGGCACTGGGAGGGAAGTGGGTGTCAACTGGGACATTCCAGTTTCCTCCCAGTACATCCCAGTTCCCTACCAGTGCAGCCCAGTACATCCCAGATCCCTCCCAGTACATCCCAGATCCCTCCCAGTCTGTCCCAGTACATCCCAGTTCCCTCACAGTACATCCCAGTTCCCTCACAGTACATCCCAGTTCACACACAGTTCACACACAGTTCACTCCCAGTTCCATTCCAGTACATCCCAGTACATGCCACTTTCCTCCCAGTAAATCCCAGTTCCCTCCCACTACATCCAAGTTCCCTCCCACTTCCCTCTAAGTACATCCCAGTACTTCACAGTTCACTCCCAGTACATCCCAGTTCCCCCTCGGTACATAACAGTTCCCTCCCAGTACACCCCAGTACATCCCAGTTCCCTCCCAGTATGTCCCACTACATCCCAGTTCCCTCCCAGTCCATCCCAGTTCCCTCCCAGTA
The DNA here is from genome assembly GCF_949628215.1 of Phalacrocorax aristotelis. Lineage (NCBI taxonomy): Eukaryota > Metazoa > Chordata > Aves > Suliformes > Phalacrocoracidae > Phalacrocorax > Phalacrocorax aristotelis. Next base: position 466,414 of record NW_027441125.1, on the reverse strand, counting down.
AATCCCAATTCCCAACACTTTCCACCCAGTACATCCCAGTTCCCTCCCAGTACATACCAGTTCCCTCCCAGTACATCCTGGTACATCCCAGTTCCCACCCAGTACATCCTACTACATACCAGTTCCCTCCCAGTTCACTCCCAGCACATCCCCGTACTTCACAGTTCCATCCCAGCACATCCCAGTACGTCCCAGTTCCCCTCAGTACATAACACTTCCCTCCCAGTACATACCAGTACATCCCAGTGTCCTCACACTACGTCCCAGTTCCCTCCCAGTACATCCCAGTTCCCTACCAGTACATCCCAGTTCCCTCCCAGTTCCTTCCCAGTACACAACAGTTACCTCCCAGTACATCCCAGTACATCCCAGTACATCCTGGTACATCCCAAATCCCTGCCAGTTCCACCCGGTACAACCCAGTACAAGCCTGTAAATCATAGTTCCTCCACGGTACATCCCAGGGCATCCCCGCACATTGTAGTGCCTCCCAGTACATCCCAGGTCCCTCCCAGTACTGGGAGGGAACTGGGATGTACTGGGAGGGACCTGGGATGTACTGGGATGTAATGGGACGGAACTGGGATGTATTGGGAGGCACTGGGAAAGAAGTGGTAGTGAACCGGGAGGGAATTGGGATGTACGGGGATGAACTGGTAGGAAACTGGGATGTACTGGAATGGAACGGGGATGTATTGGGATGTACAGGAACGGAACTGGAATGTACGGCGATGTATTGGCATGTACTGGGAGGAAACTGGGATTTACTGGGATGTACTGGGAGGAAACTGGGATATACTGGGAGGAAACTGGGATATACTGGGAGGAAACTGGGAGGGAAGTGGGTGTCAACTGGGACATTCCAGTTTCCTCCCAGTACATCCCAGTTCCCTACCAGTGCAGCCCAGTACATCCCAGATCCCTCCCAGTCTGTCCCAGTACATCCCAGTACATCCCAGTTCCCTCACAGTACATCCCAGTTCCCTCCCAGTTCACACACAGTTCACTCCCAGTTCCATTCCAGTACATCCCAGTACATGCCAGTTGCCTCCCAGTTTCCTCTAAGTACATCCCAGTACTTTAAAGTTCCCTCCCAATACATCCAAGTTCCCTCCCAGTACATCCCAATCCCCTCCCAGTACATCCCAGTTCCCTCCCAGTATGTCCCAGTACATCCCAGTTCCCTCCCAGTACATACCAGTTCCCTCCCAGTACATCCCAGTTCCCTCCCAGTTCCCTCCCACTACATACCAGTTCCCTCCCAGTACATACCAGTTCCCTCCCAGTACATCCTACTACATACCAGTTCCCTCCCAGTTCACTCCCAGCACATCCCAGTACTTCACAGTTCCCTCCCAGTACATCCCAGCACGCACCAGTTCCCCTCAGTACATAACACTTCCCTCCCAGTACATAACAGTACATTCCAGTGTCCTCACAGTACGTCCCAGTTCCCTCCCAGTACATCCCAGTTCCCTACCAGTACGTCCCAGTTCCCTCCCAGTTCACTCCCAGAACATAACAGTTACCTCCCAGTACATCCCAGTACATCCCAGTAGATCCTGGTACATCCCAAATCCCTGCCAGTTCCACCCGGTACAACCCAGTACAAGCCTGTACATCCTAGTTCCTCCACAGTACATCCCAGGGCATCCCCGCACATTGTAGTGCCTCCCAGTACATCCCAGTTCCCTCCCAGTACTGGGAGGGACCTGGGATGTACTGGGAGGGAACTGGGACGTACTGGGAGGGAACTGGGATGTACTGGGATGTAATGGGACGGAACTGGGATGTATTGGGAGGCACTGGGAAAGAAGTGGTAGTGAACCGGGAGGGAATTGGGATGTACGGGGATGAACTGGTAGGAAACTGGGATGTACTGGCATGGAACGGGGATGTATTGGGATGTACAGGAACGGAACTGGAATGTACTGCGATGTATTGGGATGTACTGGCAGTGAGCTGGGATTTACTGGGATCTACTGGGAGGAAACTGGGATATACTGGGAGGAAACTGGGATATACTGGGAGGCATTGGGAGGGAAGTGGGTGTCAACTGGGACATTCCAGTTTCCTCCCAGTACATCCCAGTTCCCTACCAGTGCAGCCCAGTACACCCCAGTTCCCTCCAGTCCGTCCCAATCCCCTCCCAGTACATCCCAGTTCCCTGCCAGTATGTCCCAGTACATCCCAGTTCCCTCCCAGTACATACCAGTTCCCTCCCAGTACATCCCAGTTCCCTCCCACTACATCCCAGTACATCCCAGTTCCCTCCCAGTACATACCAGTTCCCTCCCGGTACATCCCAGTTCCCTCCCAGTACATACCAGTTCCCACCCAGTACATCCTACTACATACCAGTTCCCTCCCAGTTCACTCCCAGTACATCCCAGTACTTCACAGTTCCCTCCCAGTACATCCCAGTACGTCCCAGTTCCCCATAGTACATAACACTTCCCTCCCAGTACATAACAGTACATCCCAGTGTCCTCACAGTACGTCCCAGTTCCCTCCCAGTACATCCCAATTCCATCCCAGTACATCCCAGTTCCCTCCCTGTTCCTTCCCAGTACATAACAGTTACCTCCCAGTACATCCCAGTAGATCCTGGTACATCCCAAATCCCTGCCAGTTCCACCCGGTACAACCCAGTACAAGCCTGTACATCCTAGTTCCTCCACAGTACATCCCAGAGCATCCCCGCACATTGTAGTGCCTCCCAGTACATCCCAGTTCCCTCCCAGTACTGGGAGGGACCTGGGATGTACTGGGAGGGAACTGGGATGTACTGGGAGGGACCTGGGATGTGCTGGGATGTAATGGGACGGAACTGGGATGTAATGGGACGGAACTGGGAAAGAAGTGGTAGTGAACCGGGAGGGAATTGGGATGTACGGGGATGAACTGGTAGGGAACTGGGATGTACTGGCATGGAACGGGGATGTATTGGGATGGACAGGAACAGAACTGGAATGTACAGCGATGTATTGGCATGTACTGGCAGCGAGCTGGGATTTACTGGGATGTACTGGGAGGAAACTGGGATATACTGGGAGGAAACTGGGATATACTGGGAGGCATTGGGAGGGAAGTGGGTGTCAACTGGGACATTCCAGTTTCCTCCCAGTACATCCCAGTTCCCTACCAGTGCAGCCCAGTACATCCCAGTTCCCTCCCAGTCCGTCCCAATCCCCTCCCAGTACATCCCAGTTCCCTGCCAGTATGTCCCAGTACATCCCAGTTCCCTCCCAGTACATACCAGTTCCCTCCCAGTACATCCCAGTTCCCTCCCACTACATCCCAGTACATCCCAGTTCCCTCCCAGTACATACCAGTTCCCTCCCAGTACATCCCAGTACATCCTGGTACATCCCAGTTCCCACCCAGTACATCCTACTACATACCAGTTCCCTCCCAGTTCACTCCCACTACATCCCAGTACTTCACAGTTCCCTCCCAGTACATCCCAGTACGTCCCAGTTCCCCTCAGTACATAACACTTCCCTCCCAGTACATACCAGTACATCCCAGTGTCCTCACGGTACGTCCCAGTTCCCTCCCAGTACATCCCAGTTCCCTCCCAGTACACAACAGTTACCTCCCAGTACATCCCAGTACATCCTAGTAGATACTAGGACATTTCAAATCCCTGCCAGTTCCACCCGGTACAACCCAGTACAAGCCTGTACATCCTAGTTCCTCCACGGTACATCCCAGGGCATCCCCGCACATTGTAGTGCCTCCCAGTACTGGGAGGGACCTGGGATTAACTGGGAGGGACCTGGGATGTACTGGGAGGGACCTGGGATGTACTGGGAGGGAACTGGGATGTACTGGGATGTAATGGGACGGAACTGGGATGTATTGGGAGGCACTGGGAAAGAAGTGGTAGTGAACCGGGAGGGAACTGGGATGTACGGGGATGAACTGGTAAGAAACTGGGATGTACTGGCATGGAACGGGGATGTATTGGGATGTACAGGAACAGAACTGGAATGTACAGCGATGTATTGGCATGTACTGGCAGCGAGCTGGGATTTACTGGGATGTACTGGGAGGAAACTGGGATATACTGGGAGGAAACTGGGATATACTGGGAGGCATTGGGAGGGAAGTGGGTGTCAACTGGGACATTCCAGTTTCCTCCCAGTACATCCCAGTTCCCTACCAGTGCAGCCCAGTACATCCCAGTTCCCTCCCAGTCCGTCCCAATCCCCTCCCAGTACATCCCAGTTCCCTGCCAGTATGTCCCAGTACATCCCAGTTCCCTCCCAGTAAATCCCAGTTCCCTCCCAGTACATACCAGTTCCCTCCCAGTACATCCCAGTACATCCCAGTTCCCACCCAGTACATCCTACTACATACCAGTTCCCTCCCAGTTCACTCCCACTACATCCCAGTACTTCACAGTTCCCTCCCAGTACATCCCAGTTCCCCTCAGTACATAACACTTCCCTCCCAGTACATAACAGTACATCCCAGTGTCCTCACAGTACGTCCCAGTTCCCTCACAGTACATCCCAGTTTCCTCCCAGTACATCCCAGTTCCCTCCCTGTTCCTTCCCAGTACATAACAGTTACCTCCCAGTACATCCCAGTAGATCCTGGTACATCCCAAATCCCTGCCAGTTCCACCCGGTACAACCCAGTACAAGCCTGTACATCCTAGTTCCTCCACAGTACATCCCAGGGCATCCCCGCACATTGTAGTGCCTCCCAGTACATCCCAGTTCCCTCCCAGTACTGGGAGGGACCTGGGATGTACTGGGAGGGACCTGGGATGTACTGGGAGGGACCTGGGATGTACTGGGAGGGAACTGGGATGTGCTGGGATGTAATGGGACGGAACTGGGATGTAATGGGACGGAACTGGGAAAGAAGTGGTAGTGAACCGGGAGGGAATTGGGATGTACGGGGATGAACTGGTAGGAAACTGGGATGTACTGGCATGGAACGGAGATGTATTGGGATGTACAGGAACGGAACTGGAATGTACTGCGATGTACTGGGATGTACTGGGAGCAAACTGGGATTTACTGGGATGTACTGGGAGGAAACTGGGATATACTGGGAGGCACTGGGAGGGAAGTGGGTGTCAACTGGGACATTCCAGTTTCCTCCCAGTACATCCCAGTTCCCTACCAGTGCAGCCCAGTACATCCCAGATCCCTCCCAGTACATCCCAGTTCCCTCCCAGTCCGTCCCAGTACATCCCAGTACATCCCAGTTCCCTCACAGTACATCCCAGTTCACACACAGTTCACACACAGTTCACTCCCAGTTCCATTCCAGTACAGCCCAGTACATGCCACTTTCCTCCAAGTAAACCCCAGCTCCCTCCCACTACATCCAAGTTCCCTCCCACTTCCCTCTAAGTACATCCCAGTACTTCACAGTTCACTCCCACTACATCCCAGTTCCCCCTCGGTACATAACAGTTCCCTCCCAGTACACCCCAGTACATCCCAGTTCCCTCCCAGTACGTCCCACTACATCCCAGTTCCCTCCCAGTCCATCCCAGTTCCCTCCCAGTAAATCCCAATTCCCAACACTTTCCACCCAGTACATCCCAGTTCCCTCCCAGTACATACCAGTTCCCTCCCTGTACATCCCAGTACTTCACAGTTCCCTCCCAGTTCCCTCCCAGTTCCCTCCCAGTACATCCCAGTTCCCTCTAAGTACATCCCAATACTTCATAGTTCCCTCCCAGCACGTCCCAGTACGTCCCAGTTCCCCTCAGTACATAACACTTCCCTCCCAGTACATAACAGTACATCCCAGTGTCCTCACACTACGTCCCAGTTCCCTCACAGTACATCCCAGTTCTCTCCCGGTTCACTCCCAGTACACAACAGTTACCTCCCAGTACATCCCAGTACATCCTAGTAGATCCTAGGACATTTCAAATCCCTGCCAGTTCCACCCGGTACAACCCAGTACAAGCCTGTACATCCTAGTTCCTCCACGGTACATCCCAGGGCATCCCCGCACATTGTAGTGCCTCCCAGTACATCCCAGTTCCCTCCCAGTTCCCTCCCACTACATCCCAGTTCCCTCCCAGTACATACCAGTTCCCTCCCAGTACATCCCAGTACATCCTGGTACATCCCAGTTCCCACCCAGTACATCCTACTACATACCAGTTCCCTCCCAGTTCACTCCCAGTACATCCCAGTACTTCACAGTTCCATCCCAGTACATCCCAGTACGCACCAGTTCCCCTCAGTACATAACACTTCCCTCCCAGTACATAACAGTACATCCCAGTGTCCTCACACTACGTCCCAGTTCCCTCACAGTACATCCCAGTTCCCTACCAGTACGTCCCAGTTCCCTCCCAGTTCACTCCCAGTACATAACAGTTACCTCCCAGTACATCCCATTAGATCCTGGCACATCCCAAATCCCTGCCAGTTCCACCCGGTACAACCCAGTACAAGCCTGTACATCCTAGTTCCTCCACAGTACATCCCAGGGCATCCCCGCACATTGTAGTGCCTCCCAGTACATCCCAGTTCCCTCCCAACTGGGAGGGACCTGGGATGTACTGGGAGGGAACTGGGACGTACTGGGAGCGAACTGGGATTTACTGGGATGTACTGGGAGGAAACTGGGATATACTGAGAGGAAACTGGGATATACTGGGAGGCATTGGGAGGGAAGTGGGTGTCAACTGGGACATTCCAGTTTCCTCCCAGTACATCCCAGTTCCCTACCAGTGCAGCCCAGTACATCCCAGTTCCCTCCCAGTCCGTCCCAATCCCCTCCCAGTACATCCCAGTTCCCTGCCAGTATGTCCCAGTACATCCCAGTTCCCTCCCAGTACATACCAGTTCCCTCCCAGTACATCCCAGTACATCCTGGTACATCCCAGTTCCCACCCAGTACATCCTACTACATACCAGATCCCTCCCAGTTCACTCCCAGTACATCCCAGTACTTCACAGTTCCCTCCCAGTACATCCCAGTACGTCCCAGTTCCCCTCAGTACATAACACTTCCCTCCCAGTACATACCAGTACATCCCAGTGTCCTCACAGTACGTCCCAGTTCCCTCCCAGTACATCCCAGTTCCCTACCAGTACATCCCAGTTCCCTCCCTGTTCCTTCCCAGTACATAACAGTTACCTCCCAGTACATCCCAGTAGATCCTGGTACATCCCAAATCCCTGCCAGTTCCACCCGGTACAACCCAGTACAAGCCTGTACATCCTAGTTCCTCCACAGTACATCCCAGGGCATCCCCGCACATTGTAGTGCCTCCCAGTACATCCAAGTTCCCTCCCAGTACTGGGAGGGACCTGGGATGTACTGGGAGGGAACTGGGACGTACTGGGAGGGAACTGGGATGTACTGGGATGTAATGGGACGGAACTGGGATGTATTGGGAGGCACTGGGAAAGAAGTGGTAGTGAACCGGGAGGGAATTGGGATGTACTGGGATGAACTGGTAGGAAACTGGGATGTACTGGCATGGAACGGGGATGTATTGGGATGTACAGGAACAGAACTGGAATGTACAGCGATGTATTGGCATGTACTGGCAGCGAGCTGGGACTTACTGGGATGTACTGGGAGGAAACTGGGATATACTGGGAGGAAACTGGGATATACTGGGAGGCATTGGGAGGGAAGTGGGTGTCAACTGGGACATTCCAGTTTCCTCCCAGTACATCCCAGTTCCCTACCAGTGCAGCCCAGTACATCCCAGTTCCCTCCCAGTCCGTCCCAATCCCCTCCCAGTACATCCCAGTTCCCACCCAGTACATCCTACTACATACCAGTTCCCTCCCAGTTCACTCCCAGTACATCCCAGTACTTCACAGTTCCCTCCCAGTACATCCCAGTACGTCCCAGTTCCCCTCAGTACATAACACTTCCCTCCCAGTACATACCAGTACATCCCAGTGTCCTCACAGTACGTCCCAGTTCCCTCCCAGTACATCCCAGTTCCCTACCAGTACATCCCAGTTCCCTCCCTGTTCCTTCCCAGTACATAACAGTTACCTCCCAGTACATCCCAGTAGATCCTGGTACATCCCAAATCCCTGCCAGTTCCACCCGGTACAACCCAGTAAAAGCCTGTACATCCTAGTTCCTCCACAGTACATCCCAGGGCATCCCCGCACATTGTAGTGCCTCCCAGTACATCCCAGTTCCCTCCCAGTACTGGGAGGGACCTGGGATGTACTGGGAGGGAACTGGGATGTACTGGCAGGGACCTGGGATGTACTGGGATGTAATGGGACGGAACTGGGGTGTAATGGGACGGAACTGGGAAAGAAGTGGTAGTGAACCGGGAGGGAACTGGAATGTACGGGGATGAACTGGTAGGGAACTGGGATGTACTGGCATGGAACGGGGATGTATTGGGATGTACAGGAACGGAACTGGAATGTACTGCGATGTACTGGGATGTACTGGCAGCGAGCTGGGATTTACTGGGATGTACTGGGAGGAAACTGGGATATACTAGGAGGCACTGGGAGGGAAGTGGGTGTCAACTGGGACATTCCAGTTTCCTCCCAGTACATCCCAGTTCCCTACCAGTGCATCCCAGTACATCCCAGATCCCTCCCAGTACATCCCAGTTCCCTCCCAGTCCGTCCCAGTACATCCCAGTACATCCCAGTTCCCTCACAGTACATCCCAGTTCCCTCACAGTTCACACACAGTTCACTCCCAGTTCCATTCCAGTACATCCCAGTACATGCCACTTTCCTCCAAGTAAATCCCAGTTCCCTCCCACTACATCCAAGTTCCCTCCCACTTCCCTCTAAGTACATCCCAGTACTTCACAGTTCACTCCCAGTACATCCCAGTTCCCCCTCGGTACATAACAGTTCCCTCCCAGTACACCCCAGTACATCCCAGTTCCCTCCCAGTATGTCCCACTACATCCCAGTTCCCTCCCAGTACATCCCAGTTCCCTCCCAGTAAATCCCAATTCCCAACACTTTCCACCCAGTACATCCCAGTTCCCTCCCAGTACATCCCAGTTCCCTCTAAGTACATCCCAGTACTTCACAGTTCCCTCCCAGTTCACTCCCAGTTCCCTCCCAGTACATCCCAGTTCCCTCTAAGTACATCCCAATACTTCATAGTTCCCTCCCAGCACGTCCCAGTACGTCCCAGTTCCCCTCAGTACATAACACTTCCCTCCCAGTACATACCAGTACATCCCAGTGTCCTCACAGTACATCCCAGTTCCCTCACAGTACATCCCAGTTCTCTCCCAGTTCACTCCCAGTACACAACAGTTACCTCCCAGTACATCCCAGTACATCCCAGTAGATCCTGGTACATCCCAAATCCCTGCCAGTTCCACCCGGTACAACCCAGTACAAGCCTGTACATCCTAGTTCCTCCACAGTACATCCCAGGGCATCCCCGCACATTGTAGTGCCTCCCAGTACATCCCAGTTCCCTCCCAGTACTGGGAGGGAACTGGGATGTACTGGGAGGGACCTGGGATGTACTGGGAGTGAACTGGGAGGGAACTGGTATGTAGTAGGATGTACTGGGTGGGAACTGGGACGTACTGTGAGGACACTGGGATGTACTGGTATGTACTGGGAGGGAAGTGTTATGTACTGAGGGGAACTGGTACGTACTGGGATGTACTGGGAGTGAACTGGGAGGGAACTGGTATGTAGTAGGATGTACTGGGTGGGAACTGGGATGTACCGGGAGGGAACTGGGATGTACTGGGAGGGAACTGGTATGTACTGGGAGGGAACTGGGATGTACTGGGATGTAGTGGGAGGGAACTGGGAGGGAACTGGGATGTACTGGGAGGGAACTGGTATGTACTGGGAGGGAACTGGGATGTACTGGGACATACTGGCAGGGAACTGGGATGTACTGGGAGGGACCTGGGATGCACTGGGAGGGAACTGGGATGTACTGGGAGGGAATTAGGATGTACTGGGATGTAATGGGACGGAACTGGGATGTATTGGGAGGCACTGGGAAAGAAGTGGTAGTGAACCGGGAGGGAATTGGGATGTACTGGGATGAACTGGTAGGAAACTGGGATGTACTGGCATGGAACGGGGATGTATTGGGATGTACAGGAACAGAACTGGAATGTACAGCGATGTATTGGCATGTACTGGCAGCGAGCTGGGATTTACTGGGATGTACTGGGAGGAAACTGGGATATACTGGGAGGAAACTGGGATATACTGGGAGGCATTGGGAGGGAAGTGGGTGTCAACTGGGACATTCCAGTTTCCTCCCAGTACATCCCAGTTCCCTACCAGTGCAGCCCAGTACATCCCAGTTCCCTCGAGTCCGTCCCAATCCCCTCCCAGTACATCCCAGTTCCCTGCCAGTATGTCCCAGTACATCCCAGTTCCCTCCCAGTACATCCCAGTTTCCTCCCAGTTCCCTCCCACTACATCCCAGTACATCCCAGTTCCCTCCCAGTACATACCAGTTCCCTCCCAGTACATCCCAGTTCCCTCCCGGTACATCCCAGTTCCCACCCAGTACATCCTGCTACATACCAGTTCCCTCCCAGTTCACTCCCAGTACATCCCAGTACTTCACAGTTCCCTCCCAGTACATCCCAGTACGTCCCAGTTCCCCTCAGTACATAACACTTCCCTCCCAGTACATACCAGTACATCCCAGTGTCCTCACAGTACGTCCCAGTTCCCTCACAGTACTGGGAGGGAACTGGGATGTACTGGGAGGGAACTGGGATGTACTGGGATGTAATGGGACGGAACTGGGATGTATTGGGAGGCACTGGGAAAGAAGTGGTAGTGAACCGGGAGGGAATTGGGATGTACGGGGATGAACTGGTAGGAAACTGGGATGTACTGGCATGGAACGGGGATGTATTGGGATGGACAGGAACGGAACTGGAATGTACGGCGATGTATTGGGATGTACTGGGAGCGAACTGGGATTTACTGGGATGTACTGGGAGGAAACTGGGATATACTGGGAGGAAACTGGGATATACTGGGAGGAAACTGGGAGGGAAGTGGGTGTCAACTGGGACATTCCAGTTTCCTCCCAGTACATCCCAGTTCCCTACCAGTGCAGCCCAGTACATCCCAGATCCCTCCCAGTCCCTCCCAGTACATCCCAGTTCCCTCACAGTACATCCCAGTTCCCTCCCAGTTCACACACAGTTCACTCCCAGTTCCATTCCAGTACATCCCAGTACATGCCAGTTGCCTCCCAGTTTCCTCTAAGTACATCCCAGTACTTTAAAGTTCCCTCCCAGTACATCCCAGTTCCCTCACAGTACATCCCAGTACTTCACAGTTCACTCCCACTACATCCCAGTACGTCCCAGTTCCCCCTTGGTACATAACACTTCCCTCCCAATACATCCAAGTTCCCTCCCAGTACATCCCAATCCCCTCCCAGTACATCCCAGTTCCCTGCCAGTATGTCCCAGTACATCCCAGTTCCCTCCCAGTACATACCAGTTCCCTCCCAGTACATCCCAGTTCCCTCCCAGTTCCCTCCCAGTACATCCCAGTTCCCTCCCAGTACATACCAGTTCCCTCCCAGTACATCCTGGTACATCCTGGTACATCACAGTTCCCACCCAGTACATCCTACTACATACCAGTTCCCTCCCAGTTCACTCCCAGTACATCCCAGTACTTCACAGTTCCATCCCAGTACATCCCAGTACGCACCAGTTCCCCTCAGTACATAACACTTCCCTCCCAGTACATAACAGTACATCCCAGTGTCCTCACACTACGTCCCAGTTCCCTCACAGTACATCCCAGTTCCCTACCAGTACGTCCCAGTTCCCTCCCTGTTCACTCCCAGTACATAACAGTTACCTCCCAGTACATCCCAGTACATCCCAGTAGATCCTGGTACATCCCAAATCCCTGCCAGTTCCACCCGGTACAACCCAGTACAAGCCTGTACATCCTAGTTCCTCCACAGTACATCCCAGGGCATCCCCGCACATTGTAGTGCCTCCCAGTACATCCCAGTTCCCTCCCAGTACTGGGAGGGACCTGGGATGTACTGGGAGGGAACTGGGACGTACTGGGAGGGAACTGGGATGTACTGGGATGTAATGGGACGGAACTGGGATGTATTGGGAGGCACTGGGAAAGAAGTGGTAGTGAACCGGGAGGGAATTGGGATGTACGGGGATGAACTGGTAGGAAACTGGGATGTACTGGCATGGAACGGGGATGTATTGGGATGTACAGGAACAGAACTGGAATGTACTGCGATGTACTGGGAGCAAACTGGGATTTACTGGGATGTACTGGGAGGAAACTGGGATATACTGGGAGGAAACTGGGAGGGAAGTGGGTGTCAACTGGGACATTCCAGTTTCCTCCCAGTACATCCCAGTTCCCTACCAGTGCAGCCCAGTACATCCCAGTTCCCTCCCAGTCCGTCCCAATCCCCTCCCAGTACATCCCAGTTCCCTGCCAGTATGTCCCAGTACATCCCAGTTCCCTCCCAGTACATACCAGTTCCCTCCCAGTACATCCCAGTTCCCTCCCAGTTCCCTCCCACTACATCCCAGTTCCCTCCCAGTACATACCAGTTGCCTCCCAGTACATCCCAGTACATCCTGGTACATCCCAGTTCCCACCCAGTACATCCTACTACATACCAGTTCCCTCCCAGTTCACTCCCAGTACATCCCAGTACTTCACAGTTCCCTCCCAGTACATCCCAGTACGTCCCAGTTCCCCTCAGTACATAACACTTCCCTCCCAGTACATACCAGTACATCCCAGTGTCCTCACGGTACGTCCCAGTTCCCTCCCAGTACATCCCAGTTCCCTACCAGTTCACTCCCAGTACATAACAGTTACCTCCCAGTACATCCTAGTAGATCCTAGGACATTTCAAATCCCTGCCAGTTCCACCCGGTACAACCCAGTACAAGCCTGTACATCCTAGTTCCTCCACGGTACATCCCAGGGCATCCCCGCACATTGTAGTGCCTCCCAGTACATCCCAGTTCCCTCCCAGTACTGGAAGAGACCTGGGTTGTACTGGGAGGGACCTGGGACGTACTGGGAGGGAACTGGGATGTACTGGGATGTAATGGGACGGAACTGGGATGTATTGGGAGGCACTGGGAAAGAAGTGGTAGTGAACCGGGAGGGAATTGGGATGTACGGGGATGAACTGGTAGGGAACTGGGATGTACTGGCATGGAACGGGGATGTATTGGGATGTACAGGAACAGAACTGGAATGTACAGCAATGTATTGGCATGTACTGGCAGCGAGCTGGGATTTACTGGGATGTACTGGGAGGAAACTGGGATATACTGGGAGGAAACTGGGATATACTGGGAGGCATTGGGAGGGAAGTGGGTGTCAACTGGGACATTCCAGTTTCCTCCCAGTACATCCCAGTTCCCTACCAGTGCAGCCCAGTACATCCCAGTTCCCTCCCAGTCCGTCCCAATCCCCTCCCAGTACATCCCAGTTCCCTGCCAGTATGTCCCAGTACATCCCAGTTCCCTCCCAGTACATACCAGTTCCCTCCCAGTACATCCCAGTTTCCTCCCAGTTCCCTCCCACTACATCCCAGTACATCCCAGTTCCCTCCCAGTACATACCAGTTCCCTCCCAGTACATACCAGTTCCCTCCCGGTACATCCCAGTTCCCACCCAGTACATCCTACTACATACCAGTTCCCTCCCAGTTCACTCCCAGTACATCCCAGTACTTCACAGTTCCCTCCCAGTACATCCCAGTACGTCCCAGTTCCCCTCAGTACATAACACTTCCCTCCCAGTACATACCAGTACATCCCAGTGTCCTCACAGTACGTCCCAGTTCCCTCACAGTACTGGGAGGGAACTGGGATGTACTGGGAGGGAACTGGGATGTACTGGGATGTAATGGGACGGAACTGGGATGTATTGGGAGGCACTGGGAAAGAAGTGGTAGTGAACCGGGAGGGAATTGGGATGTACGGGGATGAACTGGTAGGAAACTGGGATGTACTGGCATGGAACGGGGATGTATTGGGATGGACAGGAACGGAACTGGAATGTACGGCGATGTATTGGGATGTACTGGGAGCGAACTGGGATTTACTGGGATGTACTGGGAGGAAACTGGGATATACTGGGAGGAAACTGGGATATACTGGGAGGAAACTGGGAGGGAAGTGGGTGTCAACTGGGACATTCCAGTTTCCTCCCAGTACATCCCAGTTCCCTACCAGTGCAGCCCAGTACATCCCAGATCCCTCCCAGTACATCCCAGTACATCCCAGTACATCCCAGTTCCCTCACAGTACATCCCAGTTCCCTCCCAGTTCACACACAGTTCACTCCCAGTTCCATTCCAGTACATCCCAGTACATGCCAGTTGCCTCCCAGTTTCCTCTAAGTACATCCCAGTACTTTAAAGTTCCCTCCCAGTACATCCCAGTTCCCTCACAGTACATCCCAGTACTTCACAGTTCACTCCCACTACATCCCAGTACATCCCAGTTCCCCCTTGGTACATAACACTTCCCTCCCAATACATCCAAGTTCCCTCCCAGTACATCCCAATCCCCTCCCAGTACATCCCAGTTCCCTGCAAGTATGTCCCAGTACATCCCAGTTCCCTCCCAGTACATACCAGTTCCCTCCCAGTACATCCCAGTTCCCTCCCAGTTCCCTCCCACTACATCCCAGTTCCCTCCCAGTACATACCAGTTCCCTCCCAGTACATCCCAGTACATCCTGGTACATCCCAGTTCCCACCCAGTACATCCTACTACATACCAGTTCCCTCCCAGTTCACTCCCAGTACATCCCAGTACTTCACAGTTCCATCCCAGTACATCCCAGTACGCACCAGTTCCCCTCAGTACATAACACTTCCCTCCCAGTACATAACAGTACATCCCAGTGTCCTCACACTACGTCCCAGTTCCCTCACAGTACATCCCAGTTCCCTACCAGTACATCCCAGTTCCCTCCCTGTTCACTCCCAGTACATAACAGTTACCTCCCAGTACATCCCAGTACATCCCAGTACATCCTGGTACATCCCAAATCCCTGCCAGTTCCACCCGGTACAACCCAGTACAAGCCTGTACATCCTAGTTCCTCCACAGTACATCCCAGGGCATCCCCGCACATTGTAGTGCCTCCCAGTACATCCCAGCTCCCTCCCAGTACTGGGAGGGAACTGGGATGTACTGGGAGGGAACTGGGATGTACTGGGACGGAACTGGGAAAGAAGTGGTAGTGAACCGGGAGGGAATTGGGATGTACGGGGATGAACTGGTAGGGAACTGGGATGTACTGGCATGGAACGGGGATGTATTGGGATGGACAGGAACGGAACTGGAATGTACTGCGATGTATTGGCATGTACTGGCAGCGAGCTGGGATTTACTGGGATGTACTGGGAGGAAACTGGGATATACTGGGAGGAAACTGGGATATACTGGGAGGCATTGGGAGGGAAGTGGGTGTCAACTGGGACATTCCAGTTTCCTCCCAGTACATCCCAGTTCCCTACCAGTGCAGCCCAGTACATCCCAGTTCCCTCCCAGTCCGTCCCAATCCCCTCCCAATACATCCCAGTTCCCTGCCAGTATGTCCCAGTACATCCCAGTTCCCTCCCAGTACATACCAGTTCCCTCCCAATACATCCCAGTTCCCTCCCAGTACATACCAGTTGCCTCCCAGTACATCCCAGTACATCCTGGTACATCCCAGTTCCCACCCAGTACATCCTACTACATACCAGTTCCCTCCCAGTTCACTCCCAGTACATCCCAGTACTTCACAGTTCCCTCCCAGTACATCCCAGTACGTCCCAGTTCCCCTCAGTACATAACACTTCCCTCCCAGTACATAACAGTACATCCCAGTGTCCTCACGGTACGTCCCAGTTCCCTCCCAGTACATCCCAGTTCCCTACCAGTTCACTCCCAGTACATAACAGTTACCTCCCAGTACATCCTAGTAGATCCTAGGACATTTCAAATCCCTGCCAGTTCCACCCGGTACAACCCAGTACAAGCCTGTACATCCTAGTTCCTCCACGGTACATCCCAGGGCATCCCCGCACATTGTAGTGCCTCCCAGTACATCCCAGTTCCCTCCCAGTACTGGGAGGGACCTGGGTTGTACTGGGAGGGACCTGGGACGTACTGGGAGGGAACTGGGATGTACTGGGATGTAATGGGACGGAACTGGGATGTATTGGGAGGCACTGGGAAAGAAGTGGTAGTGAACCGGGAGGGAATTGGGATGTACGGGGATGAACTGGTAGGGAACTGGGATGTACTGGCATGGAACGGGGATGTATTGGGATGTACAGGAACAGAACTGGAATGTACAGCAATGTATTGGCATGTACTGGCAGCGAGCTGGGATTTACTGGGATGTACTGGGAGGAAACTGGGATATACTGGGAGGAAACTGGGATATACTGGGAGGCATTGGGAGGGAAGTGGGTGTCAACTGGGACATTCCAGTTTCCTCCCAGTACATCCCAGTTCCCTACCAGTGCAGCCCAGTACATCCCAGTTCCCTCCCAGTCCGTCCCAATCCCCTCCCAGTACATCCCAGTTCCCTGCCAGTATGTCCCAGTACATCCCAGTTCCCTCCCAGTACATACCAGTTCCCTCCCAGTACATCCCAGTTTCCTCCCAGTTCCCTCCCACTACATCCCAGTACATCCCAGTTCCCTCCCAGTACATACCAGTTCCCTCCCAGTACATCCCAGTTCCCACCCAGTACATCCTACTACATACCAGTTCCCTCCCAGTTCCCTCCCAGTACATCCCAGTACTTCACAGTTCCCTCCCAGTACATCCCAGTACGTCCCAGTTCCCCTCAGTACATAACACTTCCCTCCCAGTACATACCAGTACATCCCAGTGTCCTCACAGTACGTCCCAGTTCCCTCACAGTACTGGGAGGGAACTGGGATGTACTGGGAGGGAACTGGGATGTACTGGGATGTAATGGGACGGAACTGGGATGTATTGGGAGGCACTGGGAAAGAAGTGGTAGTGAACCGGGAGGGAATTGGGATGTACGGGGATGAACTGGTAGGAAACTGGGATGTACTGGCATGGAACGGGGATGTATTGGGATGGACAGGAACGGAACTGGAATGTACGGCGATGTATTGGGATGTACTGGGAGCGAACTGGGATTTACTGGGATGTACTGGGAGGAAACTGGGATATACTGGGAGGAAACTGGGATATACTGGGAGGAAACTGGGAGGGAAGTGGGTGTCAACTGGGACATTCCAGTTTCCTCCCAGTACATCCCAGTTCCCTACCAGTGCAGCCCAGTACATCCCAGATCCCTCCCAGTCCCTCCCAGTACATCCCAGTACATCCCAGTTCCCTCACAGTACATCCCAGTTCCCTCCCAGTTCACACACAGTTCACTCCCAGTTCCATTCCAGTACATCCCAGTACATGCCAGTTGCCTCCCAGTTTCCTCTAAGTACATCCCAGTACTTTAAAGTTCCCTCCCAGTACATCCCAGTTCCCTCACAGTACATCCCAGTACTTCACAGTTCACTCCCACTACATCCCAGTACGTCCCAGTTCCCCCTTGGTACATAACACTTCCCTCCCAATACATCCAAGTTCCCTCCCAGTACATCCCAATCCCCTCCCAGTACATCCCAGTTCCCTGCCAGTATGTCCCAGTACATCCCAGTTCCCTCCCAGTACATACCAGTTCCCTCCCAGTACATCCCAGTTCCCTCCCAGTTCCCTCCCACTACATCCCAGTTCCCTCCCAGTACATACCAGTTCCCTCCCAGTACATCCCAGTACATCCTGGTACATCCCAGTTCCCACCCAGTACATCCTACTACATACCAGTTCCCTCCCAGTTCACTCCCAGTACATCCCAGTACTTCACAGTTCCATCGCAGTACATCCCAGTATGTCCCAGTTCCCCTCAGTACATAACACTTCCCTCCCAGTACATAACAGTACATCCCAGTGTCCTCACACTACGTCCCAGTTCCCTCACAGTACATCCCAGTTCCCTACCAGTACATCCCAGTTCCCTCCCTGTTCACTCCCAGTACATAACAGTTACCTCCCAGTACATCCCAGTACATCCCAGTAGATCCTGGTACATCCCAAATCCCTGCCAGTTCCACCCGGTACAACCCAGTACAAGCCTGTACATCCTAGTTCCTCCACAGTACATCCCAGGGCATCCCCGCACATTGAAGTGCCTCCCAGTACATCCCAGCTCCCTCCCAGTACTGGGAGGGAACTGGGATGTACTGGGAGGGACCTGGGATGTACTGGGAGGGAACTGGGATGTACTGGGATGTAATGGGACGGAACTGGGATGTAATGGGACGGAACTGGGAAAGAAGTGGTAGTGAACCGGGAGGGAATTGGGATGTACGGGGATGAACTGGTAGGGAACTGGGATGTACTGGCATGGAACGGGGATGTATTGGGATGTACAGGAACAGAACTGGAATGTACAGCGATGTATTGGCATGTACTGGCAGCGAGCTGGGATTTACTGGGATGTACTGGGAGGAAACTGGGATATACTGGGAGGAAACTGGGATATACTGGGAGGCATTGGGAGGGAAGTGGGTGTCAACTGGGACATTCCAGTTTCCTCCCAGTACATCCCAGTTCCCTACCAGTGCAGCCCAGTACATCCCAGTTCCCTCCCAGTCCGTCCCAATCCCCTCCCAGTACATCCCAGTTCCCTGCCAGTATGTCCCAGTACATCCCAGTTCCCTACCAGTACATACCAGTTCCCTCCCAGTACATCCCAGTTCCCTCCCAGTTCCCTCCCACTACATCCCAGTTCCCTCCCAGTACATACCAGTTCCCTCCCAGTACATACCAGTTCCCTCCCGGTACATCCCAGTTCCCTCCCAGTACATCCTACTACATACCAGTTCCCTCCCAGTTCACTCCCAGTACATCCCAGTACTTCACAGTTCCCTCCCAGTACATCCCAGTACGTCCCAGTTCCCCTCAGTACATAACACTTCCCTCCCAGTACATACCAGT
Source organism: Phalacrocorax aristotelis (assembly GCF_949628215.1). Classification (NCBI taxonomy): domain Eukaryota; kingdom Metazoa; phylum Chordata; class Aves; order Suliformes; family Phalacrocoracidae; genus Phalacrocorax; species Phalacrocorax aristotelis. The sequence continues at coordinate 447,411 of NW_027441125.1, read as the reverse complement.
ACATCCCAGTGTCCTCACGGTACGTCCCAGTTCCCTCCCAGTACATCCCAGTTCCCTCCCAGTTCACTCCCAGTACATAACAGTTACCTCCCAGTACATCCTAGTAGATCCTAGGACATTTCAAATCCCTGCCAGTTCCACCCGGTACAACCCAGTACAAGCCTGTACATCCTAGTTCCTCCACGGTACATCCCAGGGCATCCCCGCACATTGTAGTGCCTCCCAGTACATCCCAGTTCCCTCCCAGTACATACCAGTTCCCTCCCAGTACATCCCAGTTCCCACCCAGTACATCCTACTACATACCAGTTCCCTCCCAGTTCACTCCCAGTACATCCCAGTACTTCACAGTTCCCTCCCAGTACATCCCAGTACGTCCCAGTTCCCCTCAGTACATAACACTTCCCTCCCAGTACATACCAGTACATCCCAGTGTCCTCACAGTACGTCCCAGTTCCCTCTCAGTACTGGGAGGGAACTGGGATGTACTGGGAGGGAACTGGGATGTACTGGGATGTAATGGGACGGAACTGGGATGTATTGGGAGGCACTGGGAAAGAAGTGGTAGTGAACCGGGAGGGAATTGGGATGTACGGGGATGAACTGGTAGGAAACTGGGATGTACTGGCATGGAACGGGGATGTATTGGGATGGACAGGAACGGAACTGGAATGTACGGCGATGTATTGGGATGTACTGGGAGCGAACTGGGATTTACTGGGATGTACTGGGAGGAAACTGGGATATACTGGGAGGAAACTGGGATATACTGGGAGGAAACTGGGAGGGAAGTGGGTGTCAACTGGGACATTCCAGTTTCCTCCCAGTACATCCCAGTTCCCTACCAGTGCAGCCCAGTACATCCCAGATCCCTCCCAGTCCCTCCCAGTACATCCCAGTACATCCCAGTTCCCTCACAGTACATCCCAGTTCCCTCCCAGTTCACACACAGTTCACTCCCAGTTCCATTCCAGTACATCCCAGTACATGCCAGTTGCCTCCCAGTTTCCTCTAAGTACATCCCAGTACTTTAAAGTTCCCTCCCAGTACATCCCAGTTCCCTCACAGTACATCCCAGTACTTCACAGTTCACTCCCACTACATCCCAGTACGTCCCAGTTCCCCCTTGGTACATAACACTTCCCTCCCAATACATCCAAGTTCCCTCCCAGTACATCCCAATCCCCTCCCAGTACATCCCAGTTCCCTGCCAGTATGTCCCAGTACATCCCAGTTCCCTCCCAGTACATACCAGTTCCCTCCCAGTACATCCCAGTTCCCTCCCAGTTCCCTCCCACTACATCCCAGTTCCCTCCCACTACATACCAGTTCCCTCCCAGTACATCCCAGTACATCCTGGTACATCCCAGTTCCCACCCAGTACATCCTACTACATACCAGTTCCCTCCCAGTTCACTCCCAGTACATCCCAGTACTTCACAGTTCCATCCCAGTACATCCCAGTACGCACCAGTTCCCCTCAGTACATAACACTTCCCTCCCAGTACATAACAGTACATCCCAGTGTCCTCACACTACGTCCCAGTTCCCTCACAGTACATCCCAGTTCCCTACCAGTACATCCCAGTTCCCTCCCTGTTCACTCCCAGTACATAACAGTTACCTCCCAGTACATCCCAGTACATCCCAGTACATCCTGGTACATCCCAAATCCCTGCCAGTTCCACCCGGTACAACCCAGTACAAGCCTGTACATCCTAGTTCCTCCACAGTACATCCCAGGGCATCCCCGCACATTGTAGTGCCTCCCAGTACATCCCAGTTCCCTCCCAGTACTGGGAGGGACCTGGGATGTACTGGGAGGGAACTGGGACGTACTGGGAGGGAACTGGGACGTACTGGGAGGGAACTGGGATGTACTGGGATGTAATGGGACGGAACTGGGATGTATTGGGAGGCACTGGGAAAGAAGTGGTAGTGAACCGGGAGGGAATTGGGATGTACGGGGATGAACTGGTAGGGAACTGGGATGTACTGGCATGGAACGGGGATGTATTGGGATGTACAGGAACAGAACTGGAATGTACAGCGATGTATTGGCATGTACTGGCAGCGAGCTGGGATTTACTGGGATGTACTGGGAGGAAACTGGGATATACTGGGAGGAAACTGGGATATACTGGGAGGCATTGGGAGGGAAGTGGGTGTCAACTGGGACATTCCAGTTTCCTCCCAGTACATCCCAGTTCCCTACCAGTGCAGCCCAGTACATCCCAGTTCCCTCCCAGTCCGTCCCAATCCCCTCCCAGTACATCCCAGTTCCCTGCCAGTATGTCCCAGTACATCCCAGTTCCCTACCAGTACATACCAGTTCCCTCCCAGTACATCCCAGTTCCCTCCCAGTTCCCTCCCACTACATCCCAGTTCCCTCCCAGTACATACCAGTTGCCTCCCAGTACATCCCAGTACATCCTGGTACATCCCAGTTCCCACCCAGTACATCCTACTACATACCAGTTCCCTCCCAGTTCACTCCCAGTACATCCCAGTACTTCACAGTTCCCTCCCAGTACATCCCAGTACGTCCCAGTTCCCCTCAGTACATAACACTTCCCTCCCAGTACATACCAGTACATCCCAGTGTCCTCACGGTACGTCCCAGTTCCCTCCCAGTACATCCCAGTTCCCTCCCAGTTCACTCCCAGTACATAACAGTTACCTCCCAGTACATCCTAGTAGATCCTAGGACATTTCAAATCCCTGCCAGTTCCACCCGGTACAACCCAGTACAAGCCTGTACATCCTAGTTCCTCCACGGTACATCCCAGGGCATCCCCGCACATTGTAGTGCCTCCCAGTACATCCCAGTTCCCTCCCAGTACTGGGAGGGACCTGGGTTGTACTGGGAGGGACCTGGGACGTACTGGGAGGGAACTGGGATGTACTGGGATGTAATGGGACGGAACTGGGATGTATTGGGAGGCACTGGGAAAGAAGTGGTAGTGAACCGGGAGGGAATTGGGATGTACGGGGATGAACTGGTAGGAAACTGGGATGTACTGGCATGGAACGGGGATGTATTGGGATGTACAGAAACAGAACTGGAATGTACAGCAATGTATTGGCATGTACTGGCAGCGAGCTGGGATTTACTGGGATGTACTGGGAGGAAACTGGGATATACTGGGAGGAAACTGGGATATACTGGGAGGCATTGGGAGGGAAGTGGGTGTCAACTGGGACATTCCAGTTTCCTCCCAGTACATCCCAGTTCCCTACCAGTGCAGCCCAGTACATCCCAGTTCCCTCCCAGTCCGTCCCAATCCCCTCCCAGTACATCCCAGTTCCCTGCCAGTATGTCCCAGTACATCCCAGTTCCCTCCCAGTACATACCAGTTCCCTCCCAGTACATCCCAGTTTCCTCCCAGTTCCCTCCCACTACATCCCAGTACATCCCAGTTCCCTCCCAGTACATACCAGTTCCCTCCCAGTACATCCCAGTTCCCACCCAGTACATCCTACTACATACCAGTTCCCTCCCAGTTCACTCCCAGTACATCCCAGTACTTCACAGTTCCCTCCCAGTACGTCCCAGTTCCCCTCAGTACATAACACTTCCCTCCCAGTACATACCAGTACATCCCAGTGTCCTCACAGTACGTCCCAGTTCCCTCACAGTACTGGGAGGGAACTGGGATGTACTGGGAGGGAACTGGGATGTACTGGGATGTAATGGGACGGAACTGGGATGTATTGGGAGGCACTGGGAAAGAAGTGGTAGTGAACCGGGAGGGAATTGGGATGTACGGGGATGAACTGGTAGGAAACTGGGATGTACTGGCATGGAACGGGGATGTATTGGGATGGACAGGAACGGAACTGGAATGTACGGCGATGTATTGGGATGTACTGGGAGCGAACTGGGATTTACTGGGATGTACTGGGAGGAAACTGGGATATACTGGGAGGAAACTGGGATATACTGGGAGGAAACTGGGAGGGAAGTGGGTGTCAACTGGGACATTCCAGTTTCCTCCCAGTACATCCCAGTTCCCTACCAGTGCAGCCCAGTACATCCCAGATCCCTCCCAGTCCCTCCCAGTACATCCCAGTACATCCCAGTTCCCTCACAGTACATCCCAGTTCCCTCCCAGTTCACACACAGTTCACTCTCAGTTCCATTCCAGTACATCCCAGTACATGCCAGTTGCCTCCCAGTTTCCTCTAAGTACATCCCAGTACTTTAAAGTTCCCTCCCAGTACATCCCAGTTCCCTCACAGTACATCCCAGTACTTCACAGTTCACTCCCACTACATCCCAGTACGTCCCAGTTCCCCCTTGGTACATAACACTTCCCTCCCAATACATCCAAGTTCCCTCCCAGTACATCCCAATCCCCTCCCAGTACATCCCAGTTCCCTGCCAGTATGTCCCAGTACATCCCAGTTCCCTCCCAGTACATACCAGTTCCCTCCCAGTTCCCTCCCACTACATCCCAGTTCCCTCCCACTACATACCAGTTCCCACCCAGTACATCCCAGTACATCCTGGTACATCCCAGTTCCCACCCAGTACATCCTACTACATACCAGTTCCCTCCCAGTTCACTCCCAGTACGTCCCAGTACTTCACAGTTCCATCCCAGTACATCCCAGTACGCACCAGTTCCCCTCAGTACATAACACTTCCCTCCCAGTACATACCAGTACATCCCAGTGTCCTCACACTACGTCCCAGTTCCCTCACAGTACATCCCAGTTCCCTACCAGTACGTCCCAGTTCCCTCCCAGTTCACTCCCAGTACATAACAGTTACCTCCCAGTACATCCCAGTACATCCCAGTACATCCTGGTACATCCCAAATCCCTGCCAGTTCCACCCGGTACAACCCAGTACAAGCCTGTACATCCTAGTTCCTCCACAGTACATCCCAGGGCATCCCCGCACATTGTAGTGCCTCCCAGTACATCCCAGTTCCCTCCCAGTACTGGGAGGGACCTGGGATGTACTGGGAGGGACCTGGGATGTACTGGGAGGGAACTGGGATGTAATGGGACGGAACTGGGAAAGAAGTGGTAGTGAACCGGGAGGGAATTGGGATGTACGGGGATGAACTGGTAGGGAACTGGGATGTACTGGCATGGAACGGGGATGTATTGGGATGTACAGGAACAGAACTGGAATGTACAGCAATGTATTGGCATGTACTGGCAGCGAGCTGGGATTTACTGGGATGTACTGGGAGGAAACTGGGATATACTGGGAGGAAACTGGGATATACTGGGAGGCATTGGGAGGGAAGTGGGTGTCAACTGGGACATTCCAGTTTCCTCCCAGTACATCCCAGTTCCCTACCAGTGCAGCCCAGTACATCCCAGTTCCCTCCCAGTCCGTCCCAATCCCCTCCCAGTACATCCCAGTTCCCTGCCAGTATGTCCCAGTACATCCCAGTTCCCTCCCAGTACATACCAGTTCCCTGCCAGTACATCCCAGTTTCCGCCCAGTTCCCTCCCACTACATCCCAGTACATCCCAGTTCCCTCCCAGTACATAACAGTTGCCTCCCAGTACATCCCAGTACATCCTGGTACATCCCAGTTCCCACCCAGTACATCCTACTACATACCAGTTCCCTCCCAGTTCCCTCCCAGTACATCCCAGTACTTCACAGTTCCCTCCCAGTACATCCCAGTACGTCCCAGTTCCCCTCAGTACATAACACTTCCCTCCCAGTACATACCAGTACATCCCAGTGTCCTCACGGTACGTCCCAGTTCCCTCCCAGTACATCCCAGTTCCCTACCAGTTCACTCCCAGTACATAACAGTTACCTCCCAGTACATCCTAGTAGATCCTAGGACATTTCAAATCCCTGCCAGTTCCACCCGGTACAACCCAGTACAAGCCTGTACATCCTAGTTCCTCCACGGTACATCCCAGGGCATCCCCGCACATTGTAGTGCCTCCCAGTACATCCCAGTTCCCTCCCAGTACTGGGAGGGACCTGGGATGTACTGGGAGGGAACTGGGACGTACTGGGAGGGAACTGGGACGTACTGGGAGGGAACTGGGACGTACTGGGATGTAATGGGACGGAACTGGGATGTATTGGGAGGCACTGGGAAAGAAGTGGTAGTGAACCGGGAGGGAATTGGGATGTACGGGGATGAACTGGTAGGGAACTGGGATGTACTGGCATGGAACGGGGATGTATTGGGATGTACAGGAACAGAACTGGAATGTACAGCGATGTATTGGGATGTACTGGCAGCGAGCTGGGATTTACTGGGATGTACTGGGAGGAAACTGGGATATACTGGGAGGAAACTGGGATATACTGGGAGGCATTGGGAGGGAAGTGGGTGTCAACTGGGACATTCCAGTTTCCTCCCAGTACATCCCAGTTCCCTACCAGTGCAGCCCAGTACATCCCAGTTCCCTCGAGTCCGTCCCAATCCCCTCCCAGTACATCCCAGTTCCCTGCCAGTATGTCCCAGTACATCCCAGTTCCCTCCCAGTACATACCAGTTCCCTCCCAGTACATCCCAGTTCCCTCCCAGTTCCCTCCCACTACATCCCAGTACATCCCAGTTCCCTCCCAGTACATACCAGTTCCCTCCCAGTACATCCCAGTTCCCTCCCGGTACATCCCAGTTCCCACCCAGTACATCCTACTACATACCAGTTCCCTCCCAGTTCACTCCCAGTACATCCCAGTACTTCACAGTTCCCTCCCAGTACATCCCAGTACGTCCCAGTTCCCCTCAGTACATAACACTTCCCTCCCAGTACATACCAGTACATCCCAGTGTCCTCACAGTACGTCCCAGTTCCCTCACAGTACTGGGAGGGAACTGGGATGTACTGGGAGGGAACTGGGATGTACTGGGATGTAATGGGACGGAACTGGGATGTATTGGGAGGCACTGGGAAAGAAGTGGTAGTGAACCGGGAGGGAATTGGGATGTAAGGGGATGAACTGGTAGGAAACTGGGATGTACTGGCATGGAACGGGGATGTATTGGGATGGACAGGAACGGAACTGGAATGTACGGCGATGTATTGGGATGTACTGGGAGCGAACTGGGATTTACTGGGATGTACTGGGAGGAAACTGGGATATACTGGGAGGAAACTGGGAGGGAAGTGGGTGTCAACTGGGACATTCCAGTTTCCTCCCAGTACATCCCAGTTCCCTACCAGTGCAGCCCAGTACATCCCAGATCCCTCCCAGTCCCTCCCAGTACATCCCAGTACATCCCAGTTCCCTCACAGTACATCCCAGTTCCCTCCCAGTTCACACACAGTTCACTCCCAGTTCCATTCCAGTACATCCCAGTACATGCCAGTTGCCTCCCAGTTTCCTCTAAGTACATCCCAGTACTTTAAAGTTCCCTCCCAGTACATCCCAGTTCCCTCACAGTACATCCCAGTACTTCACAGTTCACTCCCACTACATCCCAGTACGTCCCAGTTCCCCCTTGGTACATAACACTTCCCTCCCAATACATCCAAGTTCCCTCCCAGTACATCCCAATCCCCTCCCAGTACATCCCAGTTCCCTGCCAGTATGTCCCAGTACATCCCAGTTCCCTCCCAGTACATACCAGTTCCCTCCCAGTTCCCTCCCACTACATCCCAGTTCCCTCCCACTACATACCAGTTCCCTCCCAGTACATCCCAGTACATCCTGGTACATCCCAGTTCCCACCCAGTACATCCTACTACATACCAGTTCCCTCCCAGTTCACTCCCAGTACATCCCAGTACTTCACAGTTCCATCCCAGTACATCCCAGTACGCACCAGTTCCCCTCAGTACATAACACTTCCCTCCCAGTACATACCAGTACATCCCAGTGTCCTCACACTACGTCCCAGTTCCCTCACAGTACATCCCAGTTCCCTACCAGTACGTCCCAGTTCCCTCCCAGTTCACTCCCAGTACATAACAGTTACCTCCCAGTACATCCCAGTACATCCCAGTACATCCTGGTACATCCCAAATCCCTGCCAGTTCCACCCGGTACAACCCAGTACAAGCCTGTACATCCTAGTTCCTCCACAGTACATCCCAGGGCATCCCCGCACATTGTAGTGCCTCCCAGTACATCCCAGTTCCCTCCCAGTACTGGGAGGGACCTGGGATGTACTGGGAGGGACCTGGGATGTACTGGGAGGGAACTGGGATGTAATGGGACGGAACTGGGAAAGAAGTGGTAGTGAACCGGGAGGGAATTGGGATGTACGGGGATGAACTGGTAGGGAACTGGGATGTACTGGCATGGAACGGGGATGTATTGGGATGTACAGGAACAGAATTGGAATGTACAGCAATGTATTGGCATGTACTGGCAGCGAGCTGGGATTTACTGGGATGTACTGGGAGGAAACTGGGATATACTGGGAGGAAACTGGGATATACTGGGAGGCATTGGGAGGGAAGTGGGTGTCAACTGGGACATTCCAGTTTCCTCCCAGTACATCCCAGTTCCCTACCAGTGCAGCCCAGTACATCCCAGTTCCCTCCCAGTCCGTCCCAATCCCCTCCCAGTACATCCCAGTTCCCTGCCAGTATGTCCCAGTACATCCCAGTTCCCTCCCAGTACATACCAGTTCCCTCCCAGTACATCCCAGTTTCCGCCCAGTTCCCTCCCACTACATCCCAGTACATCCCAGTTCCCTCCCAGTACATACCAGTTGCCTCCCAGTACATCCCAGTACATCCTGGTACATCCCAGTTCCCACCCAGTACATCCTACTACATACCAGTTCCCTCCCAGTTCCCTCCCAGTACATCCCAGTACTTCACAGTTCCCTCCCAGTACATCCCAGTACGTCCCAGTTCCCCTCAGTACATAACACTTCCCTCCCAGTACATACCAGTACATCCCAGTGTCCTCACGGTACGTCCCAGTTCCCTCCCAGTACATCCCAGTTCCCTCCCAGTTCACTCCCAGTACATAACAGTTACCTCCCAGTACATCCTAGTAGATCCTAGGACATTTCAAATCCCTGCCAGTTCCACCCGGTACAACCCAGTACAAGCCTGTACATCCTAGTTCCTCCACGGTACATCCCAGGGCATCCCCGCACATTGTAGTGCCTCCCAGTACATCCCAGTTCCCTCCCAGTACTGGGAGGGACCTGGGATGTACTGGGAGGGAACTGGGACGTACTGGGAGGGAACTGGGACGTACTGGGAGGGAACTGGGATGTACTGGGATGTAATGGGACGGAACTGGGATGTATTGGGAGGCACTGGGAAAGAAGTGGTAGTGAACCGGGAGGGAATTGGGATGTACGGGGATGAACTGGTAGGGAACTGGGATGTACTGGCATGGAACGGGGATGTATTGGGATGTACAGGAACAGAACTGGAATGTACAGCGATGTATTGGCATGTACTGGCAGCGAGCTGGGATTTACTGGGATGTACTGGGAGGAAACTGGGATATACTGGGAGGAAACTGGGATATACTGGGAGGCATTGGGAGGGAAGTGGGTGTCAACTGGGACATTCCAGTTTCCTCCCAGTACATCCCAGTTCCCTACCAGTGCAGCCCAGTACATCCCAGTTCCCTCGAGTCCGTCCCAATCCCCTCCCAGTACATCCCAGTTCCCTGCCAGTATGTCCCAGTACATCCCAGTTCCCTCCCAGTACATACCAGTTCCCTCCCAGTACATCCCAGTTCCCTCCCACTACATCCCAGTACATCCCAGTTCCCTCCCAGTACATACCAGTTCCCTCCCAGTACATCCCAGTTCCCTCCCGGTACATCCCAGTTCCCACCCAGTACATCCTACTACATACCAGTTCCCTCCCAGTTCACTCCCAGTACATCCCAGTACTTCACAGTTCCCTCCCAGTACATCCCAGTACGTCCCAGTTCCCCTCAGTACATAACACTTCCCTCCCAGTACATACCAGTACATCCCAGTGTCCTCACAGTACGTCCCAGTTCCCTCACAGTACTGGGAGGGAACTGGGATGTACTGGGAGGGAACTGGGATGTACTGGGATGTAATGGGACGGAACTGGGATGTATTGGGAGGCACTGGGAAAGAAGTGGTAGTGAACCGGGAGGGAATTGGGATGTACGGGGATGAACTGGTAGGAAACTGGGATGTACTGGCATGGAACGGGGATGTATTGGGATGGACAGGAACGGAACTGGAATGTACGGCGATGTATTGGGATGTACTGGGAGCGAACTGGGATTTACTGGGATGTACTGGGAGGAAACTGGGATATACTGGGAGGAAACTGGGAGGGAAGTGGGTGTCAACTGGGACATTCCAGTTTCCTCCCAGTACATCCCAGTTCCCTACCAGTGCAGCCCAGTACATCCCAGATCCCTCCCAGTCCCTCCCAGTACATCCCAGTACATCCCAGTTCCCTCACAGTACATCCCAGTTCCCTCCCAGTTCACACACAGTTCACTCCCAGTTCCATTCCAGTACATCCCAGTACATGCCAGTTGCCTCCCAGTTTCCTCTAAGTACATCCCAGTACTTTAAAGTTCCCTCCCAGTACATCCCAGTTCCCTCACAGTACATCCCAGTACTTCACAGTTCACTCCCACTACATCCCAGTACGTCCCAGTTCCCCCTTGGTACATAACACTTCCCTCCCAATACATCCAAGTTCCCTCCCAGTACATCCCAATCCCCTCCCAGTACATCCCAGTTCCCTGCCAGTATGTCCCAGTACATCCCAGTTCCCTCCCAGTACATACCAGTTCCCTCCCAGTACATCCCAGTACATCCTGGTACATCCCAGTTCCCACCCAGTACATCCTACTACATACCAGTTCCCTCCCAGTTCACTCCCAGTACATCCCAGTACTTCACAGTTCCATCCCAGTACATCCCAGTACGCACCAGTTCCCCTCAGTACATAACACTTCCCTCCCAGTACATAACAGTACATCCCAGTGTCCTCACACTACGTCCCAGTTCCCTCACAGTACATCCCAGTTCCCTACCAGTACATCCCAGTTCCCTCCCTGTTCACTCCCAGTACATAACAGTTACCTCCCAGTACATCCCAGTACATCCCAGTAGATCCTGGTACATCCCAAATCCCTGCCAGTTCCACCCGGTACAACCCAGTACAAGCCTGTACATCCTAGTTCCTCCACAGTACATCCCAGGGCATCCCCGCACATTGTAGTGCCTCCCAGTACATCCCAGGTCCCTCCCAGTACTGGGAGGGAACTGGGATGTACTGGGAGGGACCTGGGATGTACTGGGACGGAACTGGGAAAGAAGTGGTAGTGAACCGGGAGGGAATTGGGATGTACGGGGATGAACTGGTAGGGAACTGGGATGTACTGGCATGGAACGGGGATGTATTGGGATGTACAGGAACAGAACTGGAATGTACAGCGATGTATTGGCATGTACTGGCAGCGAGCTGGGATTTACTGGGATGTACTGGGAGGAAACTGGGATATACTGGGAGGAAACTGGGATATACTGGGAGGCATTGGGAGGGAAGTGGGTGTCAACTGGGACATTCCAGTTTCCTCCCAGTACATCCCAGTTCCCTACCAGTGCAGCCCAGTACATCCCAGTTCCCTCGAGTCCGTCCCAATCCCCTCCCAGTACATCCCAGTTCCCTGCCAGTATGTCCCAGTACATCCCAGTTCCCTCCCAGTACATACCAGTTCCCTCCCAGTACATCCCAGTTTCCTCCCAGTTCCCTCCCACTACATCCCAGTACATCCCAGTTCCCTCCCAGTACATCCCAGTTCCCTCCCAGTACATACCAGTTCCCTCCCGGTACATCCCAGTTCCCACCCAGTACATCCTACTACATACCAGTTCCCTCCCAGTTCACTCCCAGTACATCCCAGTACTTCACAGTTCCCTCCCAGTACATCCCAGTACGTCCCAGTTCCCCTCAGTACATAACACTTCCCTCCCAGTACATACCAGTACATCCCAGTGTCCTCACAGTACGTCCCAGTTCCCTCACAGTACTGGGAGGGAACTGGGATGTACTGGGAGGGAACTGGGATGTACTGGGATGTAATGGGACGGAACTGGGATGTATTGGGAGGCACTGGGAAAGAAGTGGTAGTGAACCGGGAGGGAATTGGGATGTACGGGGATGAACTGGTAGGAAACTGGGATGTACTGGCATGGAACGGGGATGTATTGGGATGGACAGGAACGGAACTGGAATGTACGGCGATGTATTGGGATGTACTGGGAGCGAACTGGGATTTACTGGGATGTACTGGGAGGAAACTGGGATATACTGGGAGGAAACTGGGATATACTGGGAGGAAACTGGGAGGGAAGTGGGTGTCAACTGGGACATTCCAGTTTCCTCCCAGTACATCCCAGTTCTCTACCAGTGCAGCCCAGTACATCCCAGATCCCTCCCAGTCCCTCCCAGTCCCTCCCAGTACATCCCAGTTCCCTCACAGTACATCCCAGTTCCCTCCCAGTTCACACACAGTTCACTCTCAGTTCCATTCCAGTACATCCCAGTACATGCCAGTTGCCTCCCAGTTTCCTCTAAGTACATCCCAGTACTTTAAAGTTCCCTCCCAGTACATCCCAGTTCCCTCACAGTACATCCCAGTACTTCACAGTTCACTCCCACTACATCCCAGTACGTCCCAGTTCCCCCTTGGTACATAACACTTCCCTCCCAATACATCCAAGTTCCCTCCCAGTACATCCCAATCCCCTCCCAGTACATCCCAGTTACCTGCCAGTATGTCCCAGTACATCCCAGTTCCCTCCCAGTACATACCAGTTCCCTCCCAGTACATCCCAGTTCCCTCCCAGTTCCCTCCCACTACATCCCAGTTCCCTCCCAGTACATACCAGTTCCCTCCCAGTACATCCTGGTACATCCTGGTACATCACAGTTCCCACCCAGTACATCCTACTACATACCAGTTCCCTCCCAGTTCACTCCCAGTACATCCCAGTACTTCACAGTTCCATCCCAGTACATCCCAGTACGCACCAGTTCCCCTCAGTACATAACACTTCCCTCCCAGTACATACCAGTACATCCCAGTGTCCTCACAGTACGTCCCAGTTCCCTCACAGTACATCCCAGTTCCCTACCAGTACGTCCCAGTTCCCTCCCTGTTCACTCCCAGTACATAACAGTTACCTCCCAGTACATCCCAGTACATCCCAGTAGATCCTGGTACATCCCAAATCCCTGCCAGTTCCACCCGGTACAACCCAGTACAAGCCTGTACATCCTAGTTCCTCCACAGTACATCCCAGGGCATCCCCGCACATTGTAGTGCCTCCCAGTACATCCCAGCTCCCTCCCAGTACTGGGAGGGAACTGGGATGTACTGGGAGGGAACTGGGATGTACTGGGAGGGAACTGGGATGTACTGGGATGTAATGGGACGGAACTGGGATGTAATGGGACGGAACTGGGAAAGAAGTGGTAGTGAACCGGGAGGGAATTGGGATGTACGGGGATGAACTGGTAGGGAACTGGGATGTACTGGCATGGAACGGGGATGTATTGGGATGTACAGGAACAGAACTGGAATGTACAGCGATGTATTGGCATGTACTGGCAGCGAGCTGGGATTTACTGGGATGTACTGGGAGGAAACTGGGATATACTGGGAGGAAACTGGGATATACTGGGAGGCATTGGGAGGGAAGTGGGTGTCAACTGGGACATTCCAGTTTCCTCCCAGTACATCCCAGTTCCCTACCAGTGCAGCCCAGTACATCCCAGTTCCCTCCCAGTCCGTCCCAATCCCCTCCCAGTACATCCCAGTTCCCTGCCAGTATGTCCCAGTACATCCCAGTTCCCTCCCAGTACATACCAGTTCCCTCCCAGTACATCCCAGTTCCCTCCCAGTTCCCTCCCACTACATCCCAGTTCCCTCCCAGTACATACCAGTTGCCTCCCAGTACATCCCAGTACATCCTGGTACATCCCAGTTCCCACCCAGTACATCCTACTACATACCAGTTCCCTCCCAGTTCACTCCCAGTACATCCCAGTACTTCACAGTTCCCTCCCAGTACATCCCAGTACGTCCCAGTTCCCCTCAGTACATAACACTTCCCTCCCAGTACATACCAGTACATCCCAGTGTCCTCACGGTACGTCCCAGTTCCCTCCCAGTACATCCCAGTTCCCTACCAGTTCACTCCCAGTACATAACAGTTACCTCCCAGTACATCCTAGTAGATCCTAGGACATTTCAAATCCCTGCCAGTTCCACCCGGTACAACCCAGTACAAGCCTGTACATCCTAGTTCCTCCACGGTACATCCAGGGCATCCCCGCACATTGTAGTGCCTCCCAGTACATCCCAGTTCCCTCCCAGTACTGGAAGAGACCTGGGTTGTACTGGGAGGGACCTGGGACGTACTGGGAGGGAACTGGGATGTACTGGGATGTAATGGGACGGAACTGGGATGTATTGGGAGGCACTGGGAAAGAAGTGGTAGTGAACCGGGAGGGAATTGGGATGTACGGGGATGAACTGGTAGGGAACTGGGATGTACTGGCATGGAACGGGGATGTATTGGGATGTACAGGAACAGAACTGGAATGTACAGCGATGTATTGGCATGTACTGGCAGCGAGCTGGGATTTACTGGGATGTACTGGGAGGAAACTGGGATATACTGGGAGGAAACTGGGATATACTGGGAGGCATTGGGAGGGAAGTGGGTGTCAACTGGGACATTCCAGTTTCCTCCCAGTACATCCCAGTTCCCTACCAGTGCAGCCCAGTACATCCCAGTTCCCTCCCAGTCCGTCCCAATCCCCTCCCAGTACATCCCAGTTCCCTGCCAGTATGTCCCAGTACATCCCAGTTCCCTCCCAGTACATACCAGTTCCCTCCCAGTACATCCCAGTTTCCTCCCAGTTCCCTCCCACTACATCCCAGTACATCCCAGTTCCCTCCCAGTACATACCAGTTCCCTCCCAGTACATCCCAGTTCCCACCCAGTACATCCTACTACATACCAGTTCCCTCCCAGTTCACTCCCAGTACATCCCAGTACTTCACAGTTCCCTCCCAGTACATCCCAGTACGTCCCAGTTCCCCTCAGTACATAACACTTCCCTCCCAGTACATACCAGTACATCCCAGTGTCCTCACAGTACGTCCCAGTTCCCTCACAGTACTGGGAGGGAACTGGGATGTACTGGGAGGGAACTGGGATGTACTGGGATGTAATGGGACGGAACTGGGATGTATTGGGAGGCACTGGGAAAGAAGTGGTAGTGAACCGGGAGGGAATTGGGATGTACGGGGATGAACTGGTAGGAAACTGGGATGTACTGGCATGGAACGGGGATGTATTGGGATGGACAGGAACGGAACTGGAATGTACGGCGATGTATTGGGATGTACTGGGAGCGAACTGGGATTTACTGGGATGTACTGGGAGGAAACTGGGATATACTGGGAGGAAACTGGGATATACTGGGAGGAAACTGGGAGGGAAGTGGGTGTCAACTGGGACATTCCAGTTTCCTCCCAGTACATCCCAGTTCCCTACCAGTGCAGCCCAGTACATCCCAGATCCCTCCCAGTACATCCCAGTACATCCCAGTACATCCCAGTTCCCTCACAGTACATCCCAGTTCCCTCCCAGTTCACACACAGTTCACTCCCAGTTCCATTCCAGTACATCCCAGTACATGCCAGTTGCCTCCCAGTTTCCTCTAAGTACATCCCAGTACTTTAAAGTTCCCTCCCAGTACATCCCAGTTCCCTCACAGTACATCCCAGTACTTCACAGTTCACTCCCACTACATCCCAGTACATCCCAGTTCCCCCTTGGTACATAACACTTCCCTCCCAATACATCCAAGTTCCCTCCCAGTACATCCCAATCCCCTCCCAGTACATCCCAGTTCCCTGCAAGTATGTCCCAGTACATCCCAGTTCCCTCCCAGTACATACCAGTTCCCTCCCAGTACATCCCAGTTCCCTCCCAGTTCCCTCCCACTACATCCCAGTTCCCTCCCAGTACATACCAGTTCCCTCCCAGTACATCCCAGTACATCCTGGTACATCCCAGTTCCCACCCAGTACATCCTACTACATACCAGTTCCCTCCCAGTTCACTCCCAGTACATCCCAGTACTTCACAGTTCCATCCCAGTACATCCCAGTACGCACCAGTTCCCCTCAGTACATAACACTTCCCTCCCAGTACATAACAGTACATCCCAGTGTCCTCACACTACGTCCCAGTTCCCTCACAGTACATCCCAGTTCCCTACCAGTACATCCCAGTTCCCTCCCTGTTCACTCCCAGTACATAACAGTTACCTCCCAGTACATCCCAGTACATCCCAGTAGATCCTGGTACATCCCAAATCCCTGCCAGTTCCACCCGGTACAACCCAGTACAAGCCTGTACATCCTAGTTCCTCCACAGTACATCCCAGGGCATCCCCGCACATTGTAGTGCCTCCCAGTACATCCCAGCTCCCTCCCAGTACTGGGAGGGAACTGGGATGTACTGGGAGGGAACTGGGATGTACTGGGACGGAACTGGGAAAGAAGTGGTAGTGAACCGGGAGGGAATTGGGATGTACGGGGATGAACTGGTAGGGAACTGGGATGTACTGGCATGGAACGGGGATGTATTGGGATGGACAGGAACGGAACTGGAATGTACTGCGATGTATTGGCATGTACTGGCAGCGAGCTGGGATTTACTGGGATGTACTGGGAGGAAACTGGGATATACTGGGAGGAAACTGGGATATACTGGGAGGCATTGGGAGGGAAGTGGGTGTCAACTGGGACATTCCAGTTTCCTCCCAGTACATCCCAGTTCCCTACCAGTGCAGCCCAGTACATCCCAGTTCCCTCCCAGTCCGTCCCAATCCCCTCCCAATACATCCCAGTTCCCTGCCAGTATGTCCCAGTACATCCCAGTTCCCTCCCAGTACATACCAGTTCCCTCCCAATACATCCCAGTTCCCTCCCAGTACATACCAGTTGCCTCCCAGTACATCCCAGTACATCCTGGTACATCCCAGTTCCCACCCAGTACATCCTACTACATACCAGTTCCCTCCCAGTTCACTCCCAGTACATCCCAGTACTTCACAGTTCCCTCCCAGTACATCCCAGTACGTCCCAGTTCCCCTCAGTACATAACACTTCCCTCCCAGTACATAACAGTACATCCCAGTGTCCTCACGGTACGTCCCAGTTCCCTCCCAGTACATCCCAGTTCCCTACCAGTTCACTCCCAGTACATAACAGTTACCTCCCAGTACATCCTAGTAGATCCTAGGACATTTCAAATCCCTGCCAGTTCCACCCGGTACAACCCAGTACAAGCCTGTACATCCTAGTTCCTCCACGGTACATCCCAGGGCATCCCCGCACATTGTAGTGCCTCCCAGTACATCCCAGTTCCCTCCCAGTACTGGGAGGGACCTGGGTTGTACTGGGAGGGACCTGGGACGTACTGGGAGGGAACTGGGATGTACTGGGATGTAATGGGACGGAACTGGGATGTATTGGGAGGCACTGGGAAAGAAGTGGTAGTGAACCGGGAGGGAATTGGGATGTACGGGGATGAACTGGTAGGGAACTGGGATGTACTGGCATGGAACGGGGATGTATTGGGATGTACAGGAACAGAACTGGAATGTACAGCAATGTATTGGCATGTACTGGCAGCGAGCTGGGATTTACTGGGATGTACTGGGAGGAAACTGGGATATACTGGGAGGAAACTGGGATATACTGGGAGGCATTGGGAGGGAAGTGGGTGTCAACTGGGACATTCCAGTTTCCTCCCAGTACATCCCAGTTCCCTACCAGTGCAGCCCAGTACATCCCAGTTCCCTCCCAGTCCGTCCCAATCCCCTCCCAGTACATCCCAGTTCCCTGCCAGTATGTCCCAGTACATCCCAGTTCCCTCCCAGTACATACCAGTTCCCTCCCAGTACATCCCAGTTTCCTCCCAGTTCCCTCCCACTACATCCCAGTACATCCCAGTTCCCTCCCAGTACATACCAGTTCCCTCCCAGTACATCCCAGTTCCCACCCAGTACATCCTACTACATACCAGTTCCCTCCCAGTTCCCTCCCAGTACATCCCAGTACTTCACAGTTCCCTCCCAGTACATCCCAGTACGTCCCAGTTCCCCTCAGTACATAACACTTCCCTCCCAGTACATACCAGTACATCCCAGTGTCCTCACAGTACGTCCCAGTTCCCTCACAGTACTGGGAGGGAACTGGGATGTACTGGGAGGGAACTGGGATGTACTGGGATGTAATGGGACGGAACTGGGATGTATTGGGAGGCACTGGGAAAGAAGTGGTAGTGAACCGGGAGGGAATTGGGATGTACGGGGATGAACTGGTAGGAAACTGGGATGTACTGGCATGGAACGGGGATGTATTGGGATGGACAGGAACGGAACTGGAATGTACGGCGATGTATTGGGATGTACTGGGAGCGAACTGGGATTTACTGGGATGTACTGGGAGGAAACTGGGATATACTGGGAGGAAACTGGGATATACTGGGAGGAAACTGGGAGGGAAGTGGGTGTCAACTGGGACATTCCAGTTTCCTCCCAGTACATCCCAGTTCCCTACCAGTGCAGCCCAGTACATCCCAGATCCCTCCCAGTCCCTCCCAGTACATCCCAGTACATCCCAGTTCCCTCACAGTACATCCCAGTTCCCTCCCAGTTCACACACAGTTCACTCCCAGTTCCATTCCAGTACATCCCAGTACATGCCAGTTGCCTCCCAGTTTCCTCTAAGTACATCCCAGTACTTTAAAGTTCCCTCCCAGTACATCCCAGTTCCCTCACAGTACATCCCAGTACTTCACAGTTCACTCCCACTACATCCCAGTACGTCCCAGTTCCCCCTTGGTACATAACACTTCCCTCCCAATACATCCAAGTTCCCTCCCAGTACATCCCAATCCCCTCCCAGTACATCCCAGTTCCCTGCCAGTATGTCCCAGTACATCCCAGTTCCCTCCCAGTACATACCAGTTCCCTCCCAGTACATCCCAGTTCCCTCCCAGTTCCCTCCCACTACATCCCAGTTCCCTCCCAGTACATACCAGTTCCCTCCCAGTACATCCCAGTACATCCTGGTACATCCCAGTTCCCACCCAGTACATCCTACTACATACCAGTTCCCTCCCAGTTCACTCCCAGTACATCCCAGTACTTCACAGTTCCATCGCAGTACATCCCAGTATGTCCCAGTTCCCCTCAGTACATAACACTTCCCTCCCAGTACATAACAGTACATCCCAGTGTCCTCACACTACGTCCCAGTTCCCTCACAGTACATCCCAGTTCCCTACCAGTACATCCCAGTTCCCTCCCTGTTCACTCCCAGTACATAACAGTTACCTCCCAGTACATCCCAGTACATCCCAGTAGATCCTGGTACATCCCAAATCCCTGCCAGTTCCACCCGGTACAACCCAGTACAAGCCTGTACATCCTAGTTCCTCCACAGTACATCCCAGGGCATCCCCGCACATTGAAGTGCCTCCCAGTACATCCCAGCTCCCTCCCAGTACTGGGAGGGAACTGGGATGTACTGGGAGGGACCTGGGATGTACTGGGAGGGAACTGGGATGTACTGGGATGTAATGGGACGGAACTGGGATGTAATGGGACGGAACTGGGAAAGAAGTGGTAGTGAACCGGGAGGGAATTGGGATGTACGGGGATGAACTGGTAGGGAACTGGGATGTACTGGCATGGAACGGGGATGTATTGGGATGTACAGGAACAGAACTGGAATGTACAGCGATGTATTGGCATGTACTGGCAGCGAGCTGGGATTTACTGGGATGTACTGGGAGGAAACTGGGATATACTGGGAGGAAACTGGGATATACTGGGAGGCATTGGGAGGGAAGTGGGTGTCAACTGGGACATTCCAGTTTCCTCCCAGTACATCCCAGTTCCCTACCAGTGCAGCCCAGTACATCCCAGTTCCCTCCCAGTCCGTCCCAATCCCCTCCCAGTACATCCCAGTTCCCTGCCAGTATGTCCCAGTACATCCCAGTTCCCTCCCAGTACATACCAGTTCCCTCCCAGTACATCCCAGTTTCCTCCCAGTTCCCTCCCACTACATCCCAGTACATCCCAGTTCCCTCCCAGTACATCCCAGTTCCCTCCCAGTACATACCAGTTCCCTCCCGGTACATCCCAGTTCCCACCCAGTACATCCTACTACATACCAGTTCCCTCCCAGTTCACTCCCAGTACATCCCAGTACTTCACAGTTCCCTCCCAGTACATCCCAGTACGTCCCAGTTCCCCTCAGTACATAACACTTCCCTCCCAGTACATACCAGTACATCCCAGTGTCCTCACAGTACGTCCCAGTTCCCTCACAGTACTGGGAGGGAACTGGGATGTACTGGGAGGGAACTGGGATGTACTGGGATGTAATGGGACGGAACTGGGATGTATTGGGAGGCACTGGGAAAGAAGTGGTAGTGAACCGGGAGGGAATTGGGATGTACGGGGATGAACTGGTAGGAAACTGGGATGTACTGGCATGGAACGGGGATGTATTGGGATGGACAGGAACGGAACTGGAATGTACGGCGATGTATTGGGATGTACTGGGAGCGAACTGGGATTTACTGGGATGTACTGGGAGGAAACTGGGATATACTGGGAGGAAACTGGGATATACTGGGAGGAAACTGGGAGGGAAGTGGGTGTCAACTGGGACATTCCAGTTTCCTCCCAGTACATCCCAGTTCTCTACCAGTGCAGCCCAGTACATCCCAGATCCCTCCCAGTCCCTCCCAGTCCCTCCCAGTACATCCCAGTTCCCTCACAGTACATCCCAGTTCCCTCCCAGTTCACACACAGTTCACTCTCAGTTCCATTCCAGTACATCCCAGTACATGCCAGTTGCCTCCCAGTTTCCTCTAAGTACATCCCAGTACTTTAAAGTTCCCTCCCAGTACATCCCAGTTCCCTCACAGTACATCCCAGTACTTCACAGTTCACTCCCACTACATCCCAGTACGTCCCAGTTCCCCCTTGGTACATAACACTTCCCTCCCAATACATCCAAGTTCCCTCCCAGTACATCCCAATCCCCTCCCAGTACATCCCAGTTACCTGCCAGTATGTCCCAGTACATCCCAGTTCCCTCCCAGTACATACCAGTTCCCTCCCAGTACATCCCAGTTCCCTCCCAGTTCCCTCCCACTACATCCCAGTTCCCTCCCAGTACATACCAGTTCCCTCCCAGTACATCCTGGTACATCCTGGTACATCACAGTTCCCACCCAGTACATCCTACTACATACCAGTTCCCTCCCAGTTCACTCCCAGTACATCCCAGTACTTCACAGTTCCATCCCAGTACATCCCAGTACGCACCAGTTCCCCTCAGTACATAACACTTCCCTCCCAGTACATACCAGTACATCCCAGTGTCCTCACAGTACGTCCCAGTTCCCTCACAGTACATCCCAGTTCCCTACCAGTACGTCCCAGTTCCCTCCCTGTTCACTCCCAGTACATAACAGTTACCTCCCAGTACATCCCAGTACATCCCAGTAGATCCTGGTACATCCCAAATCCCTGCCAGTTCCACCCGGTACAACCCAGTACAAGCCTGTACATCCTAGTTCCTCCACAGTACATCCCAGGGCATCCCCGCACATTGTAGTGCCTCCCAGTACATCCCAGCTCCCTCCCAGTACTGGGAGGGAACTGGGATGTACTGGGAGGGAACTGGGATGTACTGGGAGGGAACTGGGATGTACTGGGATGTAATGGGACGGAACTGGGATGTAATGGGACGGAACTGGGAAAGAAGTGGTAGTGAACCGGGAGGGAATTGGGATGTACGGGGATGAACTGGTAGGGAACTGGGATGTACTGGCATGGAACGGGGATGTATTGGGATGTACAGGAACAGAACTGGAATGTACAGCGATGTATTGGCATGTACTGGCAGCGAGCTGGGATTTACTGGGATGTACTGGGAGGAAACTGGGATATACTGGGAGGAAACTGGGATATACTGGGAGGCATTGGGAGGGAAGTGGGTGTCAACTGGGACATTCCAGTTTCCTCCCAGTACATCCCAGTTCCCTACCAGTGCAGCCCAGTACATCCCAGTTCCCTCCCAGTCCGTCCCAATCCCCTCCCAGTACATCCCAGTTCCCTGCCAGTATGTCCCAGTACATCCCAGTTCCCTACCAGTACATACCAGTTCCCTCCCAGTACATCCCAGTTCCCTCCCAGTTCCCTCCCACTACATCCCAGTTCCCTCCCAGTACATACCAGTTGCCTCCCAGTACATCCCAGTACATCCTGGTACATCCCAGTTCCCACCCAGTACATCCTACTACATACCAGTTCCCTCCCAGTTCACTCCCAGTACATCCCAGTACTTCACAGTTCCCTCCCAGTACATCCCAGTACGTCCCAGTTCCCCTCAGTACATAACACTTCCCTCCCAGTACATACCAGTACATCCCAGTGTCCTCACGGTACGTCCCAGTTCCCTCCCAGTACATCCCAGTTCCCTACCAGTTCACTCCCAGTACATAACAGTTACCTCCCAGTACATCCTAGTAGATCCTAGGACATTTCAAATCCCTGCCAGTTCCACCCGGTACAACCCAGTACAAGCCTGTACATCCTAGTTCCTCCACGGTACATCCAGGGCATCCCCGCACATTGTAGTGCCTCCCAGTACATCCCAGTTCCCTCCCAGTACTGGAAGAGACCTGGGTTGTACTGGGAGGGACCTGGGACGTACTGGGAGGGAACTGGGATGTACTGGGATGTAATGGGACGGAACTGGGATGTATTGGGAGGCACTGGGAAAGAAGTGGTAGTGAACCGGGAGGGAATTGGGATGTACGGGGATGAACTGGTAGGGAACTGGGATGTACTGGCATGGAACGGGGATGTATTGGGATGTACAGGAACAGAACTGGAATGTACAGCAATGTATTGGCATGTACTGGCAGCGAGCTGGGATTTACTGGGATGTACTGGGAGGAAACTGGGATATACTGGGAGGAAACTGGGATATACTGGGAGGCATTGGGAGGGAAGTGGGTGTCAACTGGGACATTCCAGTTTCCTCCCAGTACATCCCAGTTCCCTACCAGTGCAGCCCAGTACATCCCAGTTCCCTCCCAGTCCGTCCCAATCCCCTCCCAGTACATCCCAGTTCCCTGCCAGTATGTCCCAGTACATCCCAGTTCCCTACCAGTACATACCAGTTCCCTCCCAGTACATCCCAGTTTCCTCCCAGTTCCCTCCCACTACATCCCAGTACATCCCAGTTCCCTCCCAGTACATACCAGTTCCCTCCCAGTACATCCCAGTTCCCACCCAGTACATCCTACTACATACCAGTTCCCTCCCAGTTCACTCCCAGTACATCCCAGTACTTCACAGTTCCCTCCCAGTACATCCCAGTACGTCCCAGTTCCCCTCAGTACATAACACTTCCCTCCCAGTACATACCAGTACATCCCAGTGTCCTCACAGTACGTCCCAGTTCCCTCACAGTACTGGGAGGGAACTGGGATGTACTGGGAGGGAACTGGGATGTACTGGGATGTAATGGGACGGAACTGGGATGTATTGGGAGGCACTGGGAAAGAAGTGGTAGTGAACCGGGAGGGAATTGGGATGTACGGGGATGAACTGGTAGGAAACTGGGATGTACTGGCATGGAACGGGGATGTATTGGGATGGACAGGAACGGAACTGGAATGTACGGCGATGTATTGGGATGTACTGGGAGCGAACTGGGATTTACTGGGATGTACTGGGAGGAAACTGGGATATACTGGGAGGAAACTGGGATATACTGGGAGGAAACTGGGAGGGAAGTGGGTGTCAACTGGGACATTCCAGTTTCCTCCCAGTACATCCCAGTTCCCTACCAGTGCAGCCCAGTACATCCCAGATCCCTCCCAGTACATCCCAGTACATCCCAGTACATCCCAGTTCCCTCACAGTACATCCCAGTTCCCTCCCAGTTCACACACAGTTCACTCCCAGTTCCATTCCAGTACATCCCAGTACATGCCAGTTGCCTCCCAGTTTCCTCTAAGTACATCCCAGTACTTTAAAGTTCCCTCCCAGTACATCCCAGTTCCCTCACAGTACATCCCAGTACTTCACAGTTCACTCCCACTACATCCCAGTACATCCCAGTTCCCCCTTGGTACATAACACTTCCCTCCCAATACATCCAAGTTCCCTCCCAGTACATCCCAATCCCCTCCCAGTACATCCCAGTTCCCTGCAAGTATGTCCCAGTACATCCCAGTTCCCTCCCAGTACATACCAGTTCCCTCCCAGTACATCCCAGTTCCCTCCCAGTTCCCTCCCACTACATCCCAGTTCCCTCCCAGTACATACCAGTTCCCTCCCAGTACATCCCAGTACATCCTGGTACATCCCAGTTCCCACCCAGTACATCCTACTACATACCAGTTCCCTCCCAGTTCACTCCCAGTACATCCCAGTACTTCACAGTTCCATCCCAGTACATCCCAGTACGCACCAGTTCCCCTCAGTACATAACACTTCCCTCCCAGTACATAACAGTACATCCCAGTGTCCTCACACTACGTCCCAGTTCCCTCACAGTACATCCCAGTTCCCTACCAGTACATCCCAGTTCCCTCCCTGTTCACTCCCAGTACATAACAGTTACCTCCCAGTACATCCCAGTACATCCCAGTAGATCCTGGTACATCCCAAATCCCTGCCAGTTCCACCCGGTACAACCCAGTACAAGCCTGTACATCCTAGTTCCTCCACAGTACATCCCAGGGCATCCCCGCACATTGTAGTGCCTCCCAGTACTGGAAGGGAACTGGGATGTACTGGGAGGGACCTGGGATGTACTGGGATGTAATGGGACGGAACTGGGATGTAATGGGACGGAACTGGGAAAGAAGTGGTAGTGAACCGGGAGGGAATTGGGATGTACGGGGATGAACTGGTAGGGAACTGGGATGTACTGGCATGGAACGGGGATGTATTGGGATGTACAGGAACAGAACTGGAATGTACAGCGATGTATTGGCATGTACTGGCAGCGAGCTGGGATTTACTGGGATGTACTGGGAGGAAACTGGGATATACTGGGAGGAAACTGGGATATACTGGGAGGCATTGGGAGGGAAGTGGGTGTCAACTGGGACATTCCAGTTTCCTCCCAGTACATCCCAGTTCCCTACCAGTGCAGCCCAGTACATCCCAGTTCCCTCCCAGTCCGTCCCAATCCCCTCCCAGTACATCCCAGTTCCCTGCCAGTATGTCCCAGTACATCCCAGTTCCCTCCCAGTACATACCAGTTCCCTCCCAGTACATCCCAGTTCCCTCCCAGTTCCCTCCCACTACATCCCAGTTCCCTCCCAGTACATACCAGTTGCCTCCCAGTACATCCCAGTACATCCTGGTACATCCCAGTTCCCACCCAGTACATCCTACTACATACCAGTTCCCTCCCAGTTCACTCCCAGTACTTCACAGTTCCCTCCCAGTACATCCCAGTACGTCCCAGTTCCCCTCAGTACATAACACTTCCCTCCCAGTACATAACAGTACATCCCAGTGTCCTCACGGTACGTCCCAGTTCCCTCCCAGTACATCCCAGTTCCCTACCAGTTCACTCCCAGTACATAACAGTTACCTCCCAGTACATCCTAGTAGATCCTAGGACATTTCAAATCCCTGCCAGTTCCACCCGGTACAACCCAGTACAAGCCTGTACATCCTAGTTCCTCCACGGTACATCCAGGGCATCCCCGCACATTGTAGTGCCTCCCAGTACATCCCAGTTCCCTCCCAGTACTGGAAGAGACCTGGGTTGTACTGGGAGGGACCTGGGACGTACTGGGAGGGAACTGGGATGTACTGGGATGTAATGGGACGGAACTGGGATGTATTGGGAGGCACTGGGAAAGAAGTGGTAGTGAACCGGGAGGGAATTGGGATGTACGGGGATGAACTGGTAGGGAACTGGGATGTACTGGCATGGAACGGGGATGTATTGGGATGTACAGGAACAGAACTGGAATGTACAGCAATGTATTGGCATGTACTGGCAGCGAGCTGGGATTTACTGGGATGTACTGGGAGGAAACTGGGATATACTGGGAGGAAACTGGGATATACTGGGAGGCATTGGGAGGGAAGTGGGTGTCAACTGGGACATTCCAGTTTCCTCCCAGTACATCCCAGTTCCCTACCAGTGCAGCCCAGTACATCCCAGTTCCCTCCCAGTCCGTCCCAATCCCCTCCCAGTACATCCCAGTTCCCTGCCAGTATGTCCCAGTACATCCCAGTTCCCTCCCAGTACATACCAGTTCCCTCCCAGTACATCCCAGTTTCCTCCCAGTTCCCTCCCACTACATCCCAGTACATCCCAGTTCCCTCCCAGTACATACCAGTTCCCTCCCAGTACATCCCAGTTCCCACCCAGTACATCCTACTACATACCAGTTCCCTCCCAGTTCACTCCCAGTACATCCCAGTACTTCACAGTTCCCTCCCAGTACATCCCAGTACGTCCCAGTTCCCCTCAGTACATAACACTTCCCTCCCAGTACATACCAGTACATCCCAGTGTCCTCACAGTACGTCCCAGTTCCCTCACAGTACTGGGAGGGAACTGGGATGTACTGGGAGGGAACTGGGATGTACTGGGATGTAATGGGACGGAACTGGGATGTATTGGGAGGCACTGGGAAAGAAGTGGTAGTGAACCGGGAGGGAATTGGGATGTACGGGGATGAACTGGTAGGAAACTGGGATGTACTGGCATGGAACGGGGATGTATTGGGATGGACAGGAACGGAACTGGAATGTACGGCGATGTATTGGGATGTACTGGGAGCGAACTGGGATTTACTGGGATGTACTGGGAGGAAACTGGGATATACTGGGAGGAAACTGGGATATACTGGGAGGAAACTGGGAGGGAAGTGGGTGTCAACTGGGACATTCCAGTTTCCTCCCAGTACATCCCAGTTCCCTACCAGTGCAGCCCAGTACATCCCAGATCCCTCCCAGTACATCCCAGTACATCCCAGTACATCCCAGTTCCCTCACAGTACATCCCAGTTCCCTCCCAGTTCACACACAGTTCACTCCCAGTTCCATTCCAGTACATCCCAGTACATGCCAGTTGCCTCCCAGTTTCCTCTAAGTACATCCCAGTACTTTAAAGTTCCCTCCCAGTACATCCCAGTTCCCTCACAGTACATCCCAGTACTTCACAGTTCACTCCCACTACATCCCAGTACATCCCAGTTCCCCCTTGGTACATAACACTTCCCTCCCAATACATCCAAGTTCCCTCCCAGTACATCCCAATCCCCTCCCAGTACATCCCAGTTCCCTGCAAGTATGTCCCAGTACATCCCAGTTCCCTCCCAGTACATACCAGTTCCCTCCCAGTACATCCCAGTTCCCTCCCAGTTCCCTCCCACTACATCCCAGTTCCCTCCCAGTACATACCAGTTCCCTCCCAGTACATCCCAGTACATCCTGGTACATCCCAGTTCCCACCCAGTACATCCTACTACATACCAGTTCCCTCCCAGTTCACTCCCAGTACATCCCAGTACTTCACAGTTCCATCCCAGTACATCCCAGTACGCACCAGTTCCCCTCAGTACATAACACTTCCCTCCCAGTACATAACAGTACATCCCAGTGTCCTCACACTACGTCCCAGTTCCCTCACAGTACATCCCAGTTCCCTACCAGTACATCCCAGTTCCCTCCCTGTTCACTCCCAGTACATAACAGTTACCTCCCAGTACATCCCAGTACATCCCAGTACATCCTGGTACATCCCAAATCCCTGCCAGTTCCACCCGGTACAACCCAGTACAAGCCTGTACATCCTAGTTCCTCCACAGTACATCCCAGGGCATCCCCGCACATTGTAGTGCCTCCCAGTACTGGAAGGGAACTGGGATGTACTGGGAGGGACCTGGGATGTACTGGGATGTAATGGGACGGAACTGGGATGTAATGGGACGGAACTGGGAAAGAAGTGGTAGTGAACCGGGAGGGAATTGGGATGTACGGGGATGAACTGGTAGGGAACTGGGATGTACTGGCATGGAACGGGGATGTATTGGGATGTACAGGAACAGAACTGGAATGTACAGCGATGTATTGGCATGTACTGGCAGCGAGCTGGGATTTACTGGGATGTACTGGGAGGAAACTGGGATATACTGGGAGGAAACTGGGATATACTGGGAGGCATTGGGAGGGAAGTGGGTGTCAACTGGGACATTCCAGTTTCCTCCCAGTACATCCCAGTTCCCTACCAGTGCAGCCCAGTACATCCCAGTTCCCTCCCAGTCCGTCCCAATCCCCTCCCAGTACATCCCAGTTCCCTGCCAGTATGTCCCAGTACATCCCAGTTCCCTCCCAGTACATACCAGTTCCCTCCCAGTACATCCCAGTTCCCTCCCAGTTCCCTCCCACTACATCCCAGTTCCCTCCCAGTACATACCAGTTGCCTCCCAGTACATCCCAGTACATCCTGGTACATCCCAGTTCCCACCCAGTACATCCTACTACATACCAGTTCCCTCCCAGTTCACTCCCAGTACATCCCAGTACTTCACAGTTCCCTCCCAGTACATCCCAGTACGTCCCAGTTCCCCTCAGTACATAACACTTCCCTCCCAGTACATACCAGTACATCCCAGTGTCCTCACGGTACGTCCCAGTTCCCTCCCAGTACATCCCAGTTCCCTACCAGTTCACTCCCAGTACATAACAGTTACCTCCCAGTACATCCTAGTAGATCCTAGGACATTTCAAATCCCTGCCAGTTCCACCCGGTACAACCCAGTACAAGCCTGTACATCCTAGTTCCTCCACGGTACATCCAGGGCATCCCCGCACATTGTAGTGCCTCCCAGTACATCCCAGTTCCCTCCCAGTACTGGAAGAGACCTGGGTTGTACTGGGAGGGACCTGGGACGTACTGGGAGGGAACTGGGATGTACTGGGATGTAATGGGACGGAACTGGGATGTATTGGGAGGCACTGGGAAAGAAGTGGTAGTGAACCGGGAGGGAATTGGGATGTACGGGGATGAACTGGTAGGGAACTGGGATGTACTGGCATGGAACGGGGATGTATTGGGATGTACAGGAACAGAACTGGAATGTACAGCAATGTATTGGCATGTACTGGCAGCGAGCTGGGATTTACTGGGATGTACTGGGAGGAAACTGGGATATACTGGGAGGAAACTGGGATATACTGGGAGGCATTGGGAGGGAAGTGGGTGTCAACTGGGACATTCCAGTTTCCTCCCAGTACATCCCAGTTCCCTACCAGTGCAGCCCAGTACATCCCAGTTCCCTCCCAGTCCGTCCCAATCCCCTCCCAGTACATCCCAGTTCCCTGCCAGTATGTCCCAGTACATCCCAGTTCCCTCCCAGTACATACCAGTTCCCTCCCAGTACATCCCAGTTTCCTCCCAGTTCCCTCCCACTACATCCCAGTACATCCCAGTTCCCTCCCAGTACATACCAGTTCCCTCCCAGTACATCCCAGTTCCCACCCAGTACATCCTACTACATACCAGTTCCCTCCCAGTTCACTCCCAGTACATCCCAGTACTTCACAGTTCCCTCCCAGTACATCCCAGTACGTCCCAGTTCCCCTCAGTACATAACACTTCCCTCCCAGTACATACCAGTACATCCCAGTGTCCTCACAGTACGTCCCAGTTCCCTCACAGTACTGGGAGGGAACTGGGATGTACTGGGAGGGAACTGGGATGTACTGGGATGTAATGGGACGGAACTGGGATGTATTGGGAGGCACTGGGAAAGAAGTGGTAGTGAACCGGGAGGGAATTGGGATGTACGGGGATGAACTGGTAGGAAACTGGGATGTACTGGCATGGAACGGGGATGTATTGGGATGGACAGGAACGGAACTGGAATGTACGGCGATGTATTGGGATGTACTGGGAGCGAACTGGGATTTACTGGGATGTACTGGGAGGAAACTGGGATATACTGGGAGGAAACTGGGATATACTGGGAGGAAACTGGGAGGGAAGTGGGTGTCAACTGGGACATTCCAGTTTCCTCCCAGTACATCCCAGTTCCCTACCAGTGCAGCCCAGTACATCCCAGATCCCTCCCAGTACATCCCAGTACATCCCAGTACATCCCAGTTCCCTCACAGTACATCCCAGTTCCCTCCCAGTTCACACACAGTTCACTCCCAGTTCCATTCCAGTACATCCCAGTACATGCCAGTTGCCTCCCAGTTTCCTCTAAGTACATCCCAGTACTTTAAAGTTCCCTCCCAGTACATCCCAGTTCCCTCACAGTACATCCCAGTACTTCACAGTTCACTCCCACTACATCCCAGTACATCCCAGTTCCCCCTTGGTACATAACACTTCCCTCCCAATACATCCAAGTTCCCTCCCAGTACATCCCAATCCCCTCCCAGTACATCCCAGTTCCCTGCAAGTATGTCCCAGTACATCCCAGTTCCCTCCCAGTACATACCAGTTCCCTCCCAGTACATCCCAGTTCCCTCCCAGTTCCCTCCCACTACATCCCAGTTCCCTCCCAGTACATACCAGTTCCCTCCCAGTACATCCCAGTACATCCTGGTACATCCCAGTTCCCACCCAGTACATCCTACTACATACCAGTTCCCTCCCAGTTCACTCCCAGTACATCCCAGTACTTCACAGTTCCATCCCAGTACATCCCAGTACGCACCAGTTCCCCTCAGTACATAACACTTCCCTCCCAGTACATAACAGTACATCCCAGTGTCCTCACACTACGTCCCAGTTCCCTCACAGTACATCCCAGTTCCCTACCAGTACATCCCAGTTCCCTCCCTGTTCACTCCCAGTACATAACAGTTACCTCCCAGTACATCCCAGTACATCCCAGTAGATCCTGGTACATCCCAAATCCCTGCCAGTTCCACCCGGTACAACCCAGTACAAGCCTGTACATCCTAGTTCCTCCACAGTACATCCCAGGGCATCCCCGCACATTGTAGTGCCTCCCAGTACATCCCAGCTCCCTCCCAGTACTGGGAGGGAACTGGGATGTACTGGGAGGGAACTGGGATGTACTGGGACGGAACTGGGAAAGAAGTGGTAGTGAACCGGGAGGGAATTGGGATGTACGGGGATGAACTGGTAGGGAACTGGGATGTACTGGCATGGAACGGGGATGTATTGGGATGTACAGGAACAGAACTGGAATGTACAGCGATGTATTGGCATGTACTGGCAGCGACCTGGGATTTACTGGGATGTACTGGGAGGAAACTGGGATATACTGGGAGGAAACTGGGATATACTGGGAGGCATTGGGAGGGAAGTGGGTGTCAACTGGGACATTCCAGTTTCCTCCCAGTACATCCCAGTTCCCTACCAGTGCAGCCCAGTACATCCCAGTTCCCTCGAGTCCGTCCCAATCCCCTCCCAGTACATCCCAGTTCCCTGCCAGTATGTCCCAGTACATCCCAGTTCCCTCCCAGTACATACCAGTTCCCTCCCAGTACATCCCAGTTTCCTCCCAGTTCCCTCCCACTACATCCCAGTACATCCCAGTTCCCTCCCAGTACATACCAGTTCCCTCCCAGTACATCCCAGTTCCCTCCCGGTACATCCCAGTTCCCACCCAGTACATCCTACTACATACCAGTTCCCTCCCAGTTCACTCCCAGTACATCCCAGTACTTCACAGTTCCCTCCCAGTACATCCCAGTACGTCCCAGTTCCCCTCAGTACATAACACTTCCCTCCCAGTACATACCAGTACATCCCAGTGTCCTCACAGTACGTCCCAGTTCCCTCACAGTACTGGGAGGGAACTGGGATGTACTGGGAGGGAACTGGGATGTACTGGGATGTAATGGGACGGAACTGGGATGTATTGGGAGGCACTGGGAAAGAAGTGGTAGTGAACCGGGAGGGAATTGGGATGTACGGGGATGAACTGGTAGGAAACTGGGATGTACTGGCATGGAACGGGGATGTATTGGGATGGACAGGAACCGAACTGGAATGTACTGCGATGTATTGGCATGTACTGGCAGCGAGCTGGGATTTACTGGGATGTACTGGGAGGAAACTGGGATATACTGGGAGGAAACTGGGATATACTGGGAGGCATTGGGAGGGAAGTGGGTGTCAACTGGGACATTCCAGTTTCCTCCCAGTACATCCCAGTTCCCTACCAGTGCAGCCCAGTACATCCCAGTTCCCTCCCAGTCCGTCCCAATCCCCTCCCAATACATCCCAGTTCCCTGCCAGTATGTCCCAGTACATCCCAGTTCCCTCCCAGTACATACCAGTTCCCTCCCAATACATCCCAGTTCCCTCCCAGTACATACCAGTTGCCTCCCAGTACATCCCAGTACATCCTGGTACATCCCAGTTCCCACCCAGTACATCCTACTACATACCAGTTCCCTCCCAGTTCACTCCCAGTACATCCCAGTACTTCACAGTTCCCTCCCAGTACATCCCAGTACGTCCCAGTTCCCCTCAGTACATAACACTTCCCTCCCAGTACATAACAGTACATCCCAGTGTCCTCACGGTACGTCCCAGTTCCCTCCCAGTACATCCCAGTTCCCTACCAGTTCACTCCCAGTACATAACAGTTACCTCCCAGTACATCCTAGTAGATCCTAGGACATTTCAAATCCCTGCCAGTTCCACCCGGTACAACCCAGTACAAGCCTGTACATCCTAGTTCCTCCACGGTACATCCCAGGGCATCCCCGCACATTGTAGTGCCTCCCAGTACATCCCAGTTCCCTCCCAGTACTGGGAGGGACCTGGGTTGTACTGGGAGGGACCTGGGACGTACTGGGAGGGAACTGGGATGTACTGGGATGTAATGGGACGGAACTGGGATGTATTGGGAGGCACTGGGAAAGAAGTGGTAGTGAACCGGGAGGGAATTGGGATGTACGGGGATGAACTGGTAGGGAACTGGGATGTACTGGCATGGAACGGGGATGTATTGGGATGTACAGGAACAGAACTGGAATGTACAGCAATGTATTGGCATGTACTGGCAGCGAGCTGGGATTTACTGGGATGTACTGGGAGGAAACTGGGATATACTGGGAGGAAACTGGGATATACTGGGAGGCATTGGGAGGGAAGTGGGTGTCAACTGGGACATTCCAGTTTCCTCCCAGTACATCCCAGTTCCCTACCAGTGCAGCCCAGTACATCCCAGTTCCCTCCCAGTCCGTCCCAATCCCCTCCCAGTACATCCCAGTTCCCTGCCAGTATGTCCCAGTACATCCCAGTTCCCTCCCAGTACATACCAGTTCCCTCCCAGTACATCCCAGTTTCCTCCCAGTTCCCTCCCACTACATCCCAGTACATCCCAGTTCCCTCCCAGTACATACCAGTTCCCTCCCAGTACATCCCAGTTCCCACCCAGTACATCCTACTACATACCAGTTCCCTCCCAGTTCCCTCCCAGTACATCCCAGTACTTCACAGTTCCCTCCCAGTACATCCCAGTACGTCCCAGTTCCCCTCAGTACATAACACTTCCCTCCCAGTACATACCAGTACATCCCAGTGTCCTCACAGTACGTCCCAGTTCCCTCACAGTACTGGGAGGGAACTGGGATGTACTGGGAGGGAACTGGGATGTACTGGGATGTAATGGGACGGAACTGGGATGTATTGGGAGGCACTGGGAAAGAAGTGGTAGTGAACCGGGAGGGAATTGGGATGTACGGGGATGAACTGGTAGGAAACTGGGATGTACTGGCATGGAACGGGGATGTATTGGGATGGACAGGAACGGAACTGGAATGTACGGCGATGTATTGGGATGTACTGGGAGCGAACTGGGATTTACTGGGATGTACTGGGAGGAAACTGGGATATACTGGGAGGAAACTGGGATATACTGGGAGGAAACTGGGAGGGAAGTGGGTGTCAACTGGGACATTCCAGTTTCCTCCCAGTACATCCCAGTTCCCTACCAGTGCAGCCCAGTACATCCCAGATCCCTCCCAGTCCCTCCCAGTACATCCCAGTACATCCCAGTTCCCTCACAGTACATCCCAGTTCCCTCCCAGTTCACACACAGTTCACTCCCAGTTCCATTCCAGTACATCCCAGTACATGCCAGTTGCCTCCCAGTTTCCTCTAAGTACATCCCAGTACTTTAAAGTTCCCTCCCAGTACATCCCAGTTCCCTCACAGTACATCCCAGTACTTCACAGTTCACTCCCACTACATCCCAGTACGTCCCAGTTCCCCCTTGGTACATAACACTTCCCTCCCAATACATCCAAGTTCCCTCCCAGTACATCCCAATCCCCTCCCAGTACATCCCAGTTCCCTGCCAGTATGTCCCAGTACATCCCAGTTCCCTCCCAGTACATACCAGTTCCCTCCCAGTACATCCCAGTTCCCTCCCAGTTCCCTCCCACTACATCCCAGTTCCCTCCCAGTACATACCAGTTCCCTCCCAGTACATCCCAGTACATCCTGGTACATCCCAGTTCCCACCCAGTACATCCTACTACATACCAGTTCCCTCCCAGTTCACTCCCAGTACATCCCAGTACTTCACAGTTCCATCGCAGTACATCCCAGTATGTCCCAGTTCCCCTCAGTACATAACACTTCCCTCCCAGTACATAACAGTACATCCCAGTGTCCTCACACTACGTCCCAGTTCCCTCACAGTACATCCCAGTTCCCTACCAGTACATCCCAGTTCCCTCCCTGTTCACTCCCAGTACATAACAGTTACCTCCCAGTACATCCCAGTACATCCCAGTAGATCCTGGTACATCCCAAATCCCTGCCAGTTCCACCCGGTACAACCCAGTACAAGCCTGTACATCCTAGTTCCTCCACAGTACATCCCAGGGCATCCCCGCACATTGAAGTGCCTCCCAGTACATCCCAGCTCCCTCCCAGTACTGGGAGGGAACTGGGATGTACTGGGAGGGACCTGGGATGTACTGGGAGGGAACTGGGATGTACTGGGATGTAATGGGACGGAACTGGGATGTAATGGGACGGAACTGGGAAAGAAGTGGTAGTGAACCGGGAGGGAATTGGGATGTACGGGGATGAACTGGTAGGGAACTGGGATGTACTGGCATGGAACGGGGATGTATTGGGATGTACAGGAACAGAACTGGAATGTACAGCGATGTATTGGCATGTACTGGCAGCGAGCTGGGATTTACTGGGATGTACTGGGAGGAAACTGGGATATACTGGGAGGAAACTGGGATATACTGGGAGGCATTGGGAGGGAAGTGGGTGTCAACTGGGACATTCCAGTTTCCTCCCAGTACATCCCAGTTCCCTACCAGTGCAGCCCAGTACATCCCAGTTCCCTCCCAGTCCGTCCCAATCCCCTCCCAGTACATCCCAGTTCCCTGCCAGTATGTCCCAGTACATCCCAGTTCCCTACCAGTACATACCAGTTCCCTCCCAGTACATCCCAGTTTCCTCCCAGTTCCCTCCCACTACATCCCAGTTCCCTCCCAGTACATACCAGTTCCCTCCCAGTACATCCCAGTACATCCTGGTACATCCCAGTTCCCACCCAGTACATCCTACTACATACCAGTTCCCTCCCAGTTCACTCCCAGTACATCCCAGTACTTCACAGTTCCCTCCCAGTACATCCCAGTACGTCCCAGTTCCCCTCAGTACATAACACTTCCCTCCCAGTACATACCAGTACATCCCAGTGTCCTCACGGTACGTCCCAGTTCCCTCCCAGTACATCCCAGTTCCCTCCCAGTTCACTCCCAGTACATAACAGTTACCTCCCAGTACATCCTAGTAGATCCTAGGACATTTCAAATCCCTGCCAGTTCCACCCGGTACAACCCAGTACAAGCCTGTACATCCTAGTTCCTCCACGGTACATCCCAGGGCATCCCCGCACATTGTAGTGCCTCCCAGTACATCCCAGTTCCCTCCCAGTACATACCAGTTCCCTCCCAGTACATCCCAGTTCCCACCCAGTACATCCTACTACATACCAGTTCCCTCCCAGTTCACTCCCAGTACATCCCAGTACTTCACAGTTCCCTCCCAGTACATCCCAGTACGTCCCAGTTCCCCTCAGTACATAACACTTCCCTCCCAGTACATACCAGTACATCCCAGTGTCCTCACAGTACGTCCCAGTTCCCTCTCAGTACTGGGAGGGAACTGGGATGTACTGGGAGGGAACTGGGATGTACTGGGATGTAATGGGACGGAACTGGGATGTATTGGGAGGCACTGGGAAAGAAGTGGTAGTGAACCGGGAGGGAATTGGGATGTACGGGGATGAACTGGTAGGAAACTGGGATGTACTGGCATGGAACGGGGATGTATTGGGATGGACAGGAACGGAACTGGAATGTACGGCGATGTATTGGGATGTACTGGGAGCGAACTGGGATTTACTGGGATGTACTGGGAGGAAACTGGGATATACTGGGAGGAAACTGGGATATACTGGGAGGAAACTGGGAGGGAAGTGGGTGTCAACTGGGACATTCCAGTTTCCTCCCAGTACATCCCAGTTCCCTACCAGTGCAGCCCAGTACATCCCAGATCCCTCCCAGTCCCTCCCAGTACATCCCAGTACATCCCAGTTCCCTCACAGTACATCCCAGTTCCCTCCCAGTTCACACACAGTTCACTCCCAGTTCCATTCCAGTACATCCCAGTACATGCCAGTTGCCTCCCAGTTTCCTCTAAGTACATCCCAGTACTTTAAAGTTCCCTCCCAGTACATCCCAGTTCCCTCACAGTACATCCCAGTACTTCACAGTTCACTCCCACTACATCCCAGTACGTCCCAGTTCCCCCTTGGTACATAACACTTCCCTCCCAATACATCCAAGTTCCCTCCCAGTACATCCCAATCCCCTCCCAGTACATCCCAGTTCCCTGCCAGTATGTCCCAGTACATCCCAGTTCCCTCCCAGTACATACCAGTTCCCTCCCAGTACATCCCAGTTCCCTCCCAGTTCCCTCCCACTACATCCCAGTTCCCTCCCACTACATACCAGTTCCCTCCCAGTACATCCCAGTACATCCTGGTACATCCCAGTTCCCACCCAGTACATCCTACTACATACCAGTTCCCTCCCAGTTCACTCCCAGTACATCCCAGTACTTCACAGTTCCATCCCAGTACATCCCAGTACGCACCAGTTCCCCTCAGTACATAACACTTCCCTCCCAGTACATAACAGTACATCCCAGTGTCCTCACACTACGTCCCAGTTCCCTCACAGTACATCCCAGTTCCCTACCAGTACATCCCAGTTCCCTCCCTGTTCACTCCCAGTACATAACAGTTACCTCCCAGTACATCCCAGTACATCCCAGTACATCCTGGTACATCCCAAATCCCTGCCAGTTCCACCCGGTACAACCCAGTACAAGCCTGTACATCCTAGTTCCTCCACAGTACATCCCAGGGCATCCCCGCACATTGTAGTGCCTCCCAGTACATCCCAGTTCCCTCCCAGTACTGGGAGGGACCTGGGATGTACTGGGAGGGAACTGGGACGTACTGGGAGGGAACTGGGACGTACTGGGAGGGAACTGGGATGTACTGGGATGTAATGGGACGGAACTGGGATGTATTGGGAGGCACTGGGAAAGAAGTGGTAGTGAACCGGGAGGGAATTGGGATGTACGGGGATGAACTGGTAGGGAACTGGGATGTACTGGCATGGAACGGGGATGTATTGGGATGTACAGGAACAGAACTGGAATGTACAGCGATGTATTGGCATGTACTGGCAGCGAGCTGGGATTTACTGGGATGTACTGGGAGGAAACTGGGATATACTGGGAGGAAACTGGGATATACTGGGAGGCATTGGGAGGGAAGTGGGTGTCAACTGGGACATTCCAGTTTCCTCCCAGTACATCCCAGTTCCCTACCAGTGCAGCCCAGTACATCCCAGTTCCCTCCCAGTCCGTCCCAATCCCCTCCCAGTACATCCCAGTTCCCTGCCAGTATGTCCCAGTACATCCCAGTTCCCTCCCAGTACATACCAGTTCCCTCCCAGTACATCCCAGTTTCCTCCCAGTTCCCTCCCACTACATCCCAGTACATCCCAGTTCCCTCCCAGTACATACCAGTTCCCTCCCAGTACATCCCAGTTCCCACCCAGTACATCCTACTACATACCAGTTCCCTCCCAGTTCACTCCCAGTACATCCCAGTACTTCACAGTTCCCTCCCAGTACGTCCCAGTTCCCCTCAGTACATAACACTTCCCTCCCAGTACATACCAGTACATCCCAGTGTCCTCACAGTACGTCCCAGTTCCCTCACAGTACTGGGAGGGAACTGGGATGTACTGGGAGGGAACTGGGATGTACTGGGATGTAATGGGACGGAACTGGGATGTATTGGGAGGCACTGGGAAAGAAGTGGTAGTGAACCGGGAGGGAATTGGGATGTACGGGGATGAACTGGTAGGAAACTGGGATGTACTGGCATGGAACGGGGATGTATTGGGATGGACAGGAACGGAACTGGAATGTACGGCGATGTATTGGGATGTACTGGGAGCGAACTGGGATTTACTGGGATGTACTGGGAGGAAACTGGGATATACTGGGAGGAAACTGGGAGGGAAGTGGGTGTCAACTGGGACATTCCAGTTTCCTCCCAGTACATCCCAGTTCTCTACCAGTGCAGCCCAGTACATCCCAGTTCCCTCCCAGTCCGTCCCAATCCCCTCCCAGTACATCCCAGTTCCCTGCCAGTATGTCCCAGTACATCCCAGTTCCCTACCAGTACATACCAGTTCCCTCCCAGTACATCCCAGTTCCCTCCCAGTTCCCTCCCACTACATCCCAGTTCCCTCCCAGTACATACCAGTTCCCTCCCAGTACATCCCAGTACATCCTGGTACATCCCAGTTCCCACCCAGTACATCCTACTACATACCAGTTCCCTCCCAGTTCACTCCCAGTACATCCCAGTACTTCACAGTTCCCTCCCAGTACATCCCAGTACGTCCCAGTTCCCCTCAGTACATAACACTTCCCTCCCAGTACATAACAGTACATCCCAGTGTCCTCACGGTACGTCCCAGTTCCCTCCCAGTACATCCCAGTTCCCTCCCAGTTCACTCCCAGTACATAACAGTTACCTCCCAGTACATCCTAGTAGATCCTAGGACATTTCAAATCCCTGCCAGTTCCACCCGGTACAACCCAGTACAAGCCTGTACATCCTAGTTCCTCCACGGTACATCCCAGGGCATCCCCGCACATTGTAGTGCCTCCCAGTACATCCCAGTTCCCTCCCAGTACATACCAGTTCCCTCCCAGTACATCCCAGTTCCCACCCAGTACATCCTACTACATACCAGTTCCCTCCCAGTTCACTCCCAGTACATCCCAGTACTTCACAGTTCCCTCCCAGTACATCCCAGTACGTCCCAGTTCCCCTCAGTACATAACACTTCCCTCCCAGTACATACCAGTACATCCCAGTGTCCTCACAGTACGTCCCAGTTCCCTCTCAGTACTGGGAGGGAACTGGGATGTACTGGGAGGGAACTGGGATGTACTGGGATGTAATGGGACGGAACTGGGATGTATTGGGAGGCACTGGGAAAGAAGTGGTAGTGAACCGGGAGGGAATTGGGATGTACGGGGATGAACTGGTAGGAAACTGGGATGTACTGGCATGGAACGGGGATGTATTGGGATGGACAGGAACGGAACTGGAATGTACGGCGATGTATTGGGATGTACTGGGAGCGAACTGGGATTTACTGGGATGTACTGGGAGGAAACTGGGATATACTGGGAGGAAACTGGGATATACTGGGAGGAAACTGGGAGGGAAGTGGGTGTCAACTGGGACATTCCAGTTTCCTCCCAGTACATCCCAGTTCCCTACCAGTGCAGCCCAGTACATCCCAGATCCCTCCCAGTCCCTCCCAGTACATCCCAGTACATCCCAGTTCCCTCACAGTACATCCCAGTTCCCTCCCAGTTCACACACAGTTCACTCCCAGTTCCATTCCAGTACATCCCAGTACATGCCAGTTGCCTCCCAGTTTCCTCTAAGTACATCCCAGTACTTTAAAGTTCCCTCCCAGTACATCCCAGTTCCCTCACAGTACATCCCAGTACTTCACAGTTCACTCCCACTACATCCCAGTACGTCCCAGTTCCCCCTTGGTACATAACACTTCCCTCCCAATACATCCAAGTTCCCTCCCAGTACATCCCAATCCCCTCCCAGTACATCCCAGTTCCCTGCCAGTATGTCCCAGTACATCCCAGTTCCCTCCCAGTACATACCAGTTCCCTCCCAGTACATCCCAGTTCCCTCCCAGTTCCCTCCCACTACATCCCAGTTCCCTCCCACTACATACCAGTTCCCTCCCAGTACATCCCAGTACATCCTGGTACATCCCAGTTCCCACCCAGTACATCCTACTACATACCAGTTCCCTCCCAGTTCACTCCCAGTACATCCCAGTACTTCACAGTTCCATCCCAGTACATCCCAGTACGCACCAGTTCCCCTCAGTACATAACACTTCCCTCCCAGTACATAACAGTACATCCCAGTGTCCTCACACTACGTCCCAGTTCCCTCACAGTACATCCCAGTTCCCTACCAGTACATCCCAGTTCCCTCCCTGTTCACTCCCAGTACATAACAGTTACCTCCCAGTACATCCCAGTACATCCCAGTACATCCTGGTACATCCCAAATCCCTGCCAGTTCCACCCGGTACAACCCAGTACAAGCCTGTACATCCTAGTTCCTCCACAGTACATCCCAGGGCATCCCCGCACATTGTAGTGCCTCCCAGTACATCCCAGTTCCCTCCCAGTACTGGGAGGGACCTGGGATGTACTGGGAGGGAACTGGGACGTACTGGGAGGGAACTGGGACGTACTGGGAGGGAACTGGGATGTACTGGGATGTAATGGGACGGAACTGGGATGTATTGGGAGGCACTGGGAAAGAAGTGGTAGTGAACCGGGAGGGAATTGGGATGTACGGGGATGAACTGGTAGGGAACTGGGATGTACTGGCATGGAACGGGGATGTATTGGGATGTACAGGAACAGAACTGGAATGTACAGCGATGTATTGGCATGTACTGGCAGCGAGCTGGGATTTACTGGGATGTACTGGGAGGAAACTGGGATATACTGGGAGGAAACTGGGATATACTGGGAGGCATTGGGAG
Source organism: Phalacrocorax aristotelis (assembly GCF_949628215.1). Lineage (NCBI taxonomy): Eukaryota > Metazoa > Chordata > Aves > Suliformes > Phalacrocoracidae > Phalacrocorax > Phalacrocorax aristotelis. The sequence goes on along the minus strand of NW_027441125.1, from coordinate 406,164 downwards.
GGAAGTGGGTGTCAACTGGGACATTCCAGTTTCCTCCCAGTACATCCCAGTTCCCTACCAGTGCAGCCCAGTACATCCCAGTTCCCTCCCAGTCCGTCCCAATCCCCTCCCAGTACATCCCAGTTCCCTGCCAGTATGTCCCAGTACATCCCAGTTCCCTACCAGTACATACCAGTTCCCTCCCAGTACATCCCAGTTCCCTCCCAGTTCCCTCCCACTACATCCCAGTTCCCTCCCAGTACATACCAGTTGCCTCCCAGTACATCCCAGTACATCCTGGTACATCCCAGTTCCCACCCAGTACATCCTACTACATACCAGTTCCCTCCCAGTTCACTCCCAGTACATCCCAGTACTTCACAGTTCCCTCCCAGTACATCCCAGTACGTCCCAGTTCCCCTCAGTACATAACACTTCCCTCCCAGTACATACCAGTACATCCCAGTGTCCTCACGGTACGTCCCAGTTCCCTCCCAGTACATCCCAGTTCCCTCCCAGTTCACTCCCAGTACATAACAGTTACCTCCCAGTACATCCTAGTAGATCCTAGGACATTTCAAATCCCTGCCAGTTCCACCCGGTACAACCCAGTACAAGCCTGTACATCCTAGTTCCTCCACGGTACATCCCAGGGCATCCCCGCACATTGTAGTGCCTCCCAGTACATCCCAGTTCCCTCCCAGTACTGGGAGGGACCTGGGTTGTACTGGGAGGGACCTGGGACGTACTGGGAGGGAACTGGGATGTACTGGGAGGGAACTGGGATTTACTGGGATGTACTGGGAGGAAACTGGGATATACTGAGAGGAAACTGGGATATACTGGGAGGCATTGGGAGGGAAGTGGGTGTCAACTGGGACATTCCAGTTTCCTCCCAGTACATCCCAGTTCCCTACCAGTGCAGCCCAGTACATCCCAGTTCCCTCCCAGTCCGTCCCAATCCCCTCCCAGTACATCCCAGTTCCCTGCCAGTATGTCCCAGTACATCCCAGTTCCCTCCCAGTACATACCAGTTCCCTCCCAGTACATCCCAGTTTCCTCCCAGTTCCCTCCCACTACATCCCAGTACATCCCAGTTCCCTCCCAGTACATACCAGTTCCCTCCCAGTACATCCCAGTTCCCACCCAGTACATCCTACTACATACCAGTTCCCTCCCAGTTCACTCCCAGTACATCCCAGTACTTCACAGTTCCCTCCCAGTACGTCCCAGTTCCCCTCAGTACATAACACTTCCCTCCCAGTACATACCAGTACATCCCAGTGTCCTCACAGTACGTCCCAGTTCCCTCACAGTACTGGGAGGGAACTGGGATGTACTGGGAGGGAACTGGGATGTACTGGGATGTAATGGGACGGAACTGGGATGTATTGGGAGGCACTGGGAAAGAAGTGGTAGTGAACCGGGAGGGAATTGGGATGTACGGGGATGAACTGGTAGGAAACTGGGATGTACTGGCATGGAACGGGGATGTATTGGGATGGACAGGAACGGAACTGGAATGTACGGCGATGTATTGGGATGTACTGGGAGCGAACTGGGATTTACTGGGATGTACTGGGAGGAAACTGGGATATACTGGGAGGAAACTGGGAGGGAAGTGGGTGTCAACTGGGACATTCCAGTTTCCTCCCAGTACATCCCAGTTCTCTACCAGTGCAGCCCAGTACATCCCAGATCCCTCCCAGTCCCTCCCAGTACATCCCAGTACATCCCAGTTCCCTCACAGTACATCCCAGTTCCCTCCCAGTTCACACACAGTTCACTCTCAGTTCCATTCCAGTACATCCCAGTACATGCCAGTTGCCTCCCAGTTTCCTCTAAGTACATCCCAGTACTTTAAAGTTCCCTCCCAGTACATCCCAGTTCCCTCACAGTACATCCCAGTACTTCACAGTTCACTCCCACTACATCCCAGTACGTCCCAGTTCCCCCTTGGTACATAACACTTCCCTCCCAATACATCCAAGTTCCCTCCCAGTACATCCCAATCCCCTCCCAGTACATCCCAGTTCCCTGCCAGTATGTCCCAGTACATCCCAGTTCCCTCCCAGTACATACCAGTTCCCTCCCAGTTCCCTCCCACTACATCCCAGTTCCCTCCCACTACATACCAGTTCCCACCCAGTACATCCCAGTACATCCTGGTACATCCCAGTTCCCACCCAGTACATCCTACTACATACCAGTTCCCTCCCAGTTCACTCCCAGTACGTCCCAGTACTTCACAGTTCCATCCCAGTACATCCCAGTACGCACCAGTTCCCCTCAGTACATAACACTTCCCTCCCAGTACATACCAGTACATCCCAGTGTCCTCACACTACGTCCCAGTTCCCTCACAGTACATCCCAGTTCCCTACCAGTACGTCCCAGTTCCCTCCCAGTTCACTCCCAGTACATAACAGTTACCTCCCAGTACATCCCAGTACATCCCAGTACATCCTGGTACATCCCAAATCCCTGCCAGTTCCACCCGGTACAACCCAGTACAAGCCTGTACATCCTAGTTCCTCCACAGTACATCCCAGGGCATCCCCGCACATTGTAGTGCCTCCCAGTACATCCCAGTTCCCTCCCAGTACTGGGAGGGACCTGGGATGTACTGGGAGGGACCTGGGATGTACTGGGAGGGAACTGGGATGTAATGGGACGGAACTGGGAAAGAAGTGGTAGTGAACCGGGAGGGAATTGGGATGTACGGGGATGAACTGGTAGGGAACTGGGATGTACTGGCATGGAACGGGGATGTATTGGGATGTACAGGAACAGAACTGGAATGTACAGCAATGTATTGGCATGTACTGGCAGCGAGCTGGGATTTACTGGGATGTACTGGGAGGAAACTGGGATATACTGGGAGGAAACTGGGATATACTGGGAGGCATTGGGAGGGAAGTGGGTGTCAACTGGGACATTCCAGTTTCCTCCCAGTACATCCCAGTTCCCTACCAGTGCAGCCCAGTACATCCCAGTTCCCTCCCAGTCCGTCCCAATCCCCTCCCAGTACATCCCAGTTCCCTGCCAGTATGTCCCAGTACATCCCAGTTCCCTCCCAGTACATACCAGTTCCCTGCCAGTACATCCCAGTTTCCGCCCAGTTCCCTCCCACTACATCCCAGTACATCCCAGTTCCCTCCCAGTACATAACAGTTGCCTCCCAGTACATCCCAGTACATCCTGGTACATCCCAGTTCCCACCCAGTACATCCTACTACATACCAGTTCCCTCCCAGTTCCCTCCCAGTACATCCCAGTACTTCACAGTTCCCTCCCAGTACATCCCAGTACGTCCCAGTTCCCCTCAGTACATAACACTTCCCTCCCAGTACATACCAGTACATCCCAGTGTCCTCACGGTACGTCCCAGTTCCCTCCCAGTACATCCCAGTTCCCTCCCAGTTCACTCCCAGTACATAACAGTTACCTCCCAGTACATCCTAGTAGATCCTAGGACATTTCAAATCCCTGCCAGTTCCACCCGGTACAACCCAGTACAAGCCTGTACATCCTAGTTCCTCCACGGTACATCCCAGGGCATCCCCGCACATTGTAGTGCCTCCCAGTACATCCCAGTTCCCTCCCAGTACTGGGAGGGACCTGGGATGTACTGGGAGGGAACTGGGACGTACTGGGAGGGAACTGGGACGTACTGGGAGGGAACTGGGACGTACTGGGATGTAATGGGACGGAACTGGGATGTATTGGGAGGCACTGGGAAAGAAGTGGTAGTGAACCGGGAGGGAATTGGGATGTACGGGGATGAACTGGTAGGGAACTGGGATGTACTGGCATGGAACGGGGATGTATTGGGATGTACAGGAACAGAACTGGAATGTACAGCGATGTATTGGGATGTACTGGCAGCGAGCTGGGATTTACTGGGATGTACTGGGAGGAAACTGGGATATACTGGGAGGAAACTGGGATATACTGGGAGGCATTGGGAGGGAAGTGGGTGTCAACTGGGACATTCCAGTTTCCTCCCAGTACATCCCAGTTCCCTACCAGTGCAGCCCAGTACATCCCAGTTCCCTCGAGTCCGTCCCAATCCCCTCCCAGTACATCCCAGTTCCCTGCCAGTATGTCCCAGTACATCCCAGTTCCCTCCCAGTACATACCAGTTCCCTCCCAGTACATCCCAGTTCCCTCCCAGTTCCCTCCCACTACATCCCAGTACATCCCAGTTCCCTCCCAGTACATACCAGTTCCCTCCCAGTACATCCCAGTTCCCTCCCGGTACATCCCAGTTCCCACCCAGTACATCCTACTACATACCAGTTCCCTCCCAGTTCACTCCCAGTACATCCCAGTACTTCACAGTTCCCTCCCAGTACATCCCAGTACGTCCCAGTTCCCCTCAGTACATAACACTTCCCTCCCAGTACATACCAGTACATCCCAGTGTCCTCACAGTACGTCCCAGTTCCCTCACAGTACTGGGAGGGAACTGGGATGTACTGGGAGGGAACTGGGATGTACTGGGATGTAATGGGACGGAACTGGGATGTATTGGGAGGCACTGGGAAAGAAGTGGTAGTGAACCGGGAGGGAATTGGGATGTAAGGGGATGAACTGGTAGGAAACTGGGATGTACTGGCATGGAACGGGGATGTATTGGGATGGACAGGAACGGAACTGGAATGTACGGCGATGTATTGGGATGTACTGGGAGCGAACTGGGATTTACTGGGATGTACTGGGAGGAAACTGGGATATACTGGGAGGAAACTGGGAGGGAAGTGGGTGTCAACTGGGACATTCCAGTTTCCTCCCAGTACATCCCAGTTCCCTACCAGTGCAGCCCAGTACATCCCAGATCCCTCCCAGTCCCTCCCAGTACATCCCAGTACATCCCAGTTCCCTCACAGTACATCCCAGTTCCCTCCCAGTTCACACACAGTTCACTCCCAGTTCCATTCCAGTACATCCCAGTACATGCCAGTTGCCTCCCAGTTTCCTCTAAGTACATCCCAGTACTTTAAAGTTCCCTCCCAGTACATCCCAGTTCCCTCACAGTACATCCCAGTACTTCACAGTTCACTCCCACTACATCCCAGTACGTCCCAGTTCCCCCTTGGTACATAACACTTCCCTCCCAATACATCCAAGTTCCCTCCCAGTACATCCCAATCCCCTCCCAGTACATCCCAGTTCCCTGCCAGTATGTCCCAGTACATCCCAGTTCCCTCCCAGTACATACCAGTTCCCTCCCAGTTCCCTCCCACTACATCCCAGTTCCCTCCCAGTACATACCAGTTCCCTCCCAGTACATCCCAGTACATCCTGGTACATCCCAGTTCCCACCCAGTACATCCTACTACATACCAGTTCCCTCCCAGTTCACTCCCAGTACATCCCAGTACTTCACAGTTCCATCCCAGTACATCCCAGTACGCACCAGTTCCCCTCAGTACATAACACTTCCCTCCCAGTACATACCAGTACATCCCAGTGTCCTCACACTACGTCCCAGTTCCCTCACAGTACATCCCAGTTCCCTACCAGTACGTCCCAGTTCCCTCCCAGTTCACTCCCAGTACATAACAGTTACCTCCCAGTACATCCCAGTACATCCCAGTACATCCTGGTACATCCCAAATCCCTGCCAGTTCCACCCGGTACAACCCAGTACAAGCCTGTACATCCTAGTTCCTCCACAGTACATCCCAGGGCATCCCCGCACATTGTAGTGCCTCCCAGTACATCCCAGTTCCCTCCCAGTACTGGGAGGGACCTGGGATGTACTGGGAGGGACCTGGGATGTACTGGGAGGGAACTGGGATGTAATGGGACGGAACTGGGAAAGAAGTGGTAGTGAACCGGGAGGGAATTGGGATGTACGGGGATGAACTGGTAGGGAACTGGGATGTACTGGCATGGAACGGGGATGTATTGGGATGTACAGGAACAGAATTGGAATGTACAGCAATGTATTGGCATGTACTGGCAGCGAGCTGGGATTTACTGGGATGTACTGGGAGGAAACTGGGATATACTGGGAGGAAACTGGGATATACTGGGAGGCATTGGGAGGGAAGTGGGTGTCAACTGGGACATTCCAGTTTCCTCCCAGTACATCCCAGTTCCCTACCAGTGCAGCCCAGTACATCCCAGTTCCCTCGAGTCCGTCCCAATCCCCTCCCAGTACATCCCAGTTCCCTGCCAGTATGTCCCAGTACATCCCAGTTCCCTCCCAGTACATACCAGTTCCCTCCCAGTACATCCCAGTTTCCGCCCAGTTCCCTCCCACTACATCCCAGTACATCCCAGTTCCCTCCCAGTACATACCAGTTGCCTCCCAGTACATCCCAGTACATCCTGGTACATCCCAGTTCCCACCCAGTACATCCTACTACATACCAGTTCCCTCCCAGTTCCCTCCCAGTACATCCCAGTACTTCACAGTTCCCTCCCAGTACATCCCAGTACGTCCCAGTTCCCCTCAGTACATAACACTTCCCTCCCAGTACATACCAGTACATCCCAGTGTCCTCACGGTACGTCCCAGTTCCCTCCCAGTACATCCCAGTTCCCTCCCAGTTCACTCCCAGTACATAACAGTTACCTCCCAGTACATCCTAGTAGATCCTAGGACATTTCAAATCCCTGCCAGTTCCACCCGGTACAACCCAGTACAAGCCTGTACATCCTAGTTCCTCCACGGTACATCCCAGGGCATCCCCGCACATTGTAGTGCCTCCCAGTACATCCCAGTTCCCTCCCAGTACTGGGAGGGACCTGGGATGTACTGGGAGGGAACTGGGACGTACTGGGAGGGAACTGGGACGTACTGGGAGGGAACTGGGATGTACTGGGATGTAATGGGACGGAACTGGGATGTATTGGGAGGCACTGGGAAAGAAGTGGTAGTGAACCGGGAGGGAATTGGGATGTACGGGGATGAACTGGTAGGGAACTGGGATGTACTGGCATGGAACGGGGATGTATTGGGATGTACAGGAACAGAACTGGAATGTACAGCGATGTATTGGCATGTACTGGCAGCGAGCTGGGATTTACTGGGATGTACTGGGAGGAAACTGGGATATACTGGGAGGAAACTGGGATATACTGGGAGGCATTGGGAGGGAAGTGGGTGTCAACTGGGACATTCCAGTTTCCTCCCAGTACATCCCAGTTCCCTACCAGTGCAGCCCAGTACATCCCAGTTCCCTCGAGTCCGTCCCAATCCCCTCCCAGTACATCCCAGTTCCCTGCCAGTATGTCCCAGTACATCCCAGTTCCCTCCCAGTACATACCAGTTCCCTCCCAGTACATCCCAGTTCCCTCCCACTACATCCCAGTACATCCCAGTTCCCTCCCAGTACATACCAGTTCCCTCCCAGTACATCCCAGTTCCCTCCCGGTACATCCCAGTTCCCACCCAGTACATCCTACTACATACCAGTTCCCTCCCAGTTCACTCCCAGTACATCCCAGTACTTCACAGTTCCCTCCCAGTACATCCCAGTACGTCCCAGTTCCCCTCAGTACATAACACTTCCCTCCCAGTACATACCAGTACATCCCAGTGTCCTCACAGTACGTCCCAGTTCCCTCACAGTACTGGGAGGGAACTGGGATGTACTGGGAGGGAACTGGGATGTACTGGGATGTAATGGGACGGAACTGGGATGTATTGGGAGGCACTGGGAAAGAAGTGGTAGTGAACCGGGAGGGAATTGGGATGTACGGGGATGAACTGGTAGGAAACTGGGATGTACTGGCATGGAACGGGGATGTATTGGGATGGACAGGAACGGAACTGGAATGTACGGCGATGTATTGGGATGTACTGGGAGCGAACTGGGATTTACTGGGATGTACTGGGAGGAAACTGGGATATACTGGGAGGAAACTGGGAGGGAAGTGGGTGTCAACTGGGACATTCCAGTTTCCTCCCAGTACATCCCAGTTCCCTACCAGTGCAGCCCAGTACATCCCAGTTCCCTCCCAGTCCGTCCCAATCCCCTCCCAGTACATCCCAGTTCCCTGCCAGTATGTCCCAGTACATCCCAGTTCCCTCCCAGTACATACCAGTTCCCTGCCAGTACATCCCAGTTTCCGCCCAGTTCCCTCCCACTACATCCCAGTACATCCCAGTTCCCTCCCAGTACATAACAGTTGCCTCCCAGTACATCCCAGTACATCCTGGTACATCCCAGTTCCCACCCAGTACATCCTACTACATACCAGTTCCCTCCCAGTTCCCTCCCAGTACATCCCAGTACTTCACAGTTCCCTCCCAGTACATCCCAGTACGTCCCAGTTCCCCTCAGTACATAACACTTCCCTCCCAGTACATACCAGTACATCCCAGTGTCCTCACGGTACGTCCCAGTTCCCTCCCAGTACATCCCAGTTCCCTCCCAGTTCACTCCCAGTACATAACAGTTACCTCCCAGTACATCCTAGTAGATCCTAGGACATTTCAAATCCCTGCCAGTTCCACCCGGTACAACCCAGTACAAGCCTGTACATCCTAGTTCCTCCACGGTACATCCCAGGGCATCCCCGCACATTGTAGTGCCTCCCAGTACATCCCAGTTCCCTCCCAGTACTGGGAGGGACCTGGGATGTACTGGGAGGGAACTGGGACGTACTGGGAGGGAACTGGGACGTACTGGGAGGGAACTGGGACGTACTGGGATGTAATGGGACGGAACTGGGATGTATTGGGAGGCACTGGGAAAGAAGTGGTAGTGAACCGGGAGGGAATTGGGATGTACGGGGATGAACTGGTAGGGAACTGGGATGTACTGGCATGGAACGGGGATGTATTGGGATGTACAGGAACAGAACTGGAATGTACAGCGATGTATTGGGATGTACTGGCAGCGAGCTGGGATTTACTGGGATGTACTGGGAGGAAACTGGGATATACTGGGAGGAAACTGGGATATACTGGGAGGCATTGGGAGGGAAGTGGGTGTCAACTGGGACATTCCAGTTTCCTCCCAGTACATCCCAGTTCCCTACCAGTGCAGCCCAGTACATCCCAGTTCCCTCGAGTCCGTCCCAATCCCCTCCCAGTACATCCCAGTTCCCTGCCAGTATGTCCCAGTACATCCCAGTTCCCTCCCAGTACATACCAGTTCCCTCCCAGTACATCCCAGTTCCCTCCCAGTTCCCTCCCACTACATCCCAGTACATCCCAGTTCCCTCCCAGTACATACCAGTTCCCTCCCAGTACATCCCAGTTCCCTCCCGGTACATCCCAGTTCCCACCCAGTACATCCTACTACATACCAGTTCCCTCCCAGTTCACTCCCAGTACATCCCAGTACTTCACAGTTCCCTCCCAGTACATCCCAGTACGTCCCAGTTCCCCTCAGTACATAACACTTCCCTCCCAGTACATACCAGTACATCCCAGTGTCCTCACAGTACGTCCCAGTTCCCTCACAGTACTGGGAGGGAACTGGGATGTACTGGGAGGGAACTGGGATGTACTGGGATGTAATGGGACGGAACTGGGATGTATTGGGAGGCACTGGGAAAGAAGTGGTAGTGAACCGGGAGGGAATTGGGATGTAAGGGGATGAACTGGTAGGAAACTGGGATGTACTGGCATGGAACGGGGATGTATTGGGATGGACAGGAACGGAACTGGAATGTACGGCGATGTATTGGGATGTACTGGGAGCGAACTGGGATTTACTGGGATGTACTGGGAGGAAACTGGGATATACTGGGAGGAAACTGGGAGGGAAGTGGGTGTCAACTGGGACATTCCAGTTTCCTCCCAGTACATCCCAGTTCCCTACCAGTGCAGCCCAGTACATCCCAGATCCCTCCCAGTCCCTCCCAGTACATCCCAGTACATCCCAGTTCCCTCACAGTACATCCCAGTTCCCTCCCAGTTCACACACAGTTCACTCCCAGTTCCATTCCAGTACATCCCAGTACATGCCAGTTGCCTCCCAGTTTCCTCTAAGTACATCCCAGTACTTTAAAGTTCCCTCCCAGTACATCCCAGTTCCCTCACAGTACATCCCAGTACTTCACAGTTCACTCCCACTACATCCCAGTACGTCCCAGTTCCCCCTTGGTACATAACACTTCCCTCCCAATACATCCAAGTTCCCTCCCAGTACATCCCAATCCCCTCCCAGTACATCCCAGTTCCCTGCCAGTATGTCCCAGTACATCCCAGTTCCCTCCCAGTACATACCAGTTCCCTCCCAGTTCCCTCCCACTACATCCCAGTTCCCTCCCACTACATACCAGTTCCCTCCCAGTACATCCCAGTACATCCTGGTACATCCCAGTTCCCACCCAGTACATCCTACTACATACCAGTTCCCTCCCAGTTCACTCCCAGTACATCCCAGTACTTCACAGTTCCATCCCAGTACATCCCAGTACGCACCAGTTCCCCTCAGTACATAACACTTCCCTCCCAGTACATACCAGTACATCCCAGTGTCCTCACACTACGTCCCAGTTCCCTCACAGTACATCCCAGTTCCCTACCAGTACGTCCCAGTTCCCTCCCAGTTCACTCCCAGTACATAACAGTTACCTCCCAGTACATCCCAGTACATCCCAGTACATCCTGGTACATCCCAAATCCCTGCCAGTTCCACCCGGTACAACCCAGTACAAGCCTGTACATCCTAGTTCCTCCACAGTACATCCCAGGGCATCCCCGCACATTGTAGTGCCTCCCAGTACATCCCAGTTCCCTCCCAGTACTGGGAGGGACCTGGGATGTACTGGGAGGGACCTGGGATGTACTGGGAGGGAACTGGGATGTAATGGGACGGAACTGGGAAAGAAGTGGTAGTGAACCGGGAGGGAATTGGGATGTACGGGGATGAACTGGTAGGGAACTGGGATGTACTGGCATGGAACGGGGATGTATTGGGATGTACAGGAACAGAATTGGAATGTACAGCAATGTATTGGCATGTACTGGCAGCGAGCTGGGATTTACTGGGATGTACTGGGAGGAAACTGGGATATACTGGGAGGAAACTGGGATATACTGGGAGGCATTGGGAGGGAAGTGGGTGTCAACTGGGACATTCCAGTTTCCTCCCAGTACATCCCAGTTCCCTACCAGTGCAGCCCAGTACATCCCAGTTCCCTCCCAGTCCGTCCCAATCCCCTCCCAGTACATCCCAGTTCCCTGCCAGTATGTCCCAGTACATCCCAGTTCCCTCCCAGTACATACCAGTTCCCTCCCAGTACATCCCAGTTTCCGCCCAGTTCCCTCCCACTACATCCCAGTACATCCCAGTTCCCTCCCAGTACATACCAGTTGCCTCCCAGTACATCCCAGTACATCCTGGTACATCCCAGTTCCCACCCAGTACATCCTACTACATACCAGTTCCCTCCCAGTTCCCTCCCAGTACATCCCAGTACTTCACAGTTCCCTCCCAGTACATCCCAGTACGTCCCAGTTCCCCTCAGTACATAACACTTCCCTCCCAGTACATACCAGTACATCCCAGTGTCCTCACGGTACGTCCCAGTTCCCTCCCAGTACATCCCAGTTCCCTCCCAGTTCACTCCCAGTACATAACAGTTACCTCCCAGTACATCCTAGTAGATCCTAGGACATTTCAAATCCCTGCCAGTTCCACCCGGTACAACCCAGTACAAGCCTGTACATCCTAGTTCCTCCACGGTACATCCCAGGGCATCCCCGCACATTGTAGTGCCTCCCAGTACATCCCAGTTCCCTCCCAGTACTGGGAGGGACCTGGGATGTACTGGGAGGGAACTGGGACGTACTGGGAGGGAACTGGGACGTACTGGGAGGGAACTGGGATGTACTGGGATGTAATGGGACGGAACTGGGATGTATTGGGAGGCACTGGGAAAGAAGTGGTAGTGAACCGGGAGGGAATTGGGATGTACGGGGATGAACTGGTAGGGAACTGGGATGTACTGGCATGGAACGGGGATGTATTGGGATGTACAGGAACAGAACTGGAATGTACAGCGATGTATTGGCATGTACTGGCAGCGAGCTGGGATTTACTGGGATGTACTGGGAGGAAACTGGGATATACTGGGAGGAAACTGGGATATACTGGGAGGCATTGGGAGGGAAGTGGGTGTCAACTGGGACATTCCAGTTTCCTCCCAGTACATCCCAGTTCCCTACCAGTGCAGCCCAGTACATCCCAGTTCCCTCGAGTCCGTCCCAATCCCCTCCCAGTACATCCCAGTTCCCTGCCAGTATGTCCCAGTACATCCCAGTTCCCTCCCAGTACATACCAGTTCCCTCCCAGTACATCCCAGTTCCCTCCCACTACATCCCAGTACATCCCAGTTCCCTCCCAGTACATACCAGTTCCCTCCCAGTACATCCCAGTTCCCTCCCGGTACATCCCAGTTCCCACCCAGTACATCCTACTACATACCAGTTCCCTCCCAGTTCACTCCCAGTACATCCCAGTACTTCACAGTTCCCTCCCAGTACATCCCAGTACGTCCCAGTTCCCCTCAGTACATAACACTTCCCTCCCAGTACATACCAGTACATCCCAGTGTCCTCACAGTACGTCCCAGTTCCCTCACAGTACTGGGAGGGAACTGGGATGTACTGGGAGGGAACTGGGATGTACTGGGATGTAATGGGACGGAACTGGGATGTATTGGGAGGCACTGGGAAAGAAGTGGTAGTGAACCGGGAGGGAATTGGGATGTACGGGGATGAACTGGTAGGAAACTGGGATGTACTGGCATGGAACGGGGATGTATTGGGATGGACAGGAACGGAACTGGAATGTACGGCGATGTATTGGGATGTACTGGGAGCGAACTGGGATTTACTGGGATGTACTGGGAGGAAACTGGGATATACTGGGAGGAAACTGGGAGGGAAGTGGGTGTCAACTGGGACATTCCAGTTTCCTCCCAGTACATCCCAGTTCCCTACCAGTGCAGCCCAGTACATCCCAGATCCCTCCCAGTCCCTCCCAGTACATCCCAGTACATCCCAGTTCCCTCACAGTACATCCCAGTTCCCTCCCAGTTCACACACAGTTCACTCCCAGTTCCATTCCAGTACATCCCAGTACATGCCAGTTGCCTCCCAGTTTCCTCTAAGTACATCCCAGTACTTTAAAGTTCCCTCCCAGTACATCCCAGTTCCCTCACAGTACATCCCAGTACTTCACAGTTCACTCCCACTACATCCCAGTACGTCCCAGTTCCCCCTTGGTACATAACACTTCCCTCCCAATACATCCAAGTTCCCTCCCAGTACATCCCAATCCCCTCCCAGTACATCCCAGTTCCCTGCCAGTATGTCCCAGTACATCCCAGTTCCCTCCCAGTACATACCAGTTCCCTCCCAGTACATCCCAGTTCCCTCCCAGTTCCCTCCCACTACATCCCAGTTCCCTCCCACTACATACCAGTTCCCACCCAGTACATCCCAGTACATCCTGGTACATCCCAGTTCCCACCCAGTACATCCTACTACATACCAGTTCCCTCCCAGTTCACTCCCAGTACGTCCCAGTACTTCACAGTTCCATCCCAGTACATCCCAGTACGCACCAGTTCCCCTCAGTACATAACACTTCCCTCCCAGTACATACCAGTACATCCCAGTGTCCTCACACTACGTCCCAGTTCCCTCACAGTACATCCCAGTTCCCTACCAGTACGTCCCAGTTCCCTCCCAGTTCACTCCCAGTACATAACAGTTACCTCCCAGTACATCCCAGTACATCCCAGTACATCCTGGTACATCCCAAATCCCTGCCAGTTCCACCCGGTACAACCCAGTACAAGCCTGTACATCCTAGTTCCTCCACAGTACATCCCAGGGCATCCCCGCACATTGTAGTGCCTCCCAGTACATCCCAGTTCCCTCCCAGTACTGGGAGGGACCTGGGATGTACTGGGAGGGACCTGGGATGTACTGGGAGGGAACTGGGATGTAATGGGACGGAACTGGGAAAGAAGTGGTAGTGAACCGGGAGGGAATTGGGATGTACGGGGATGAACTGGTAGGGAACTGGGATGTACTGGCATGGAACGGGGATGTATTGGGATGTACAGGAACAGAACTGGAATGTACAGCAATGTATTGGCATGTACTGGCAGCGAGCTGGGATTTACTGGGATGTACTGGGAGGAAACTGGGATATACTGGGAGGAAACTGGGATATACTGGGAGGCATTGGGAGGGAAGTGGGTGTCAACTGGGACATTCCAGTTTCCTCCCAGTACATCCCAGTTCCCTACCAGTGCAGCCCAGTACATCCCAGTTCCCTCGAGTCCGTCCCAATCCCCTCCCAGTACATCCCAGTTCCCTGCCAGTATGTCCCAGTACATCCCAGTTCCCTCCCAGTACATACCAGTTCCCTCCCAGTACATCCCAGTTCCCTCCCAGTTCCCTCCCACTACATCCCAGTACATCCCAGTTCCCTCCCAGTACATACCAGTTCCCTCCCAGTACATCCCAGTTCCCTCCCGGTACATCCCAGTTCCCACCCAGTACATCCTACTACATACCAGTTCCCTCCCAGTTCACTCCCAGTACATCCCAGTACTTCACAGTTCCCTCCCAGTACATCCCAGTACGTCCCAGTTCCCCTCAGTACATAACACTTCCCTCCCAGTACATACCAGTACATCCCAGTGTCCTCACAGTACGTCCCAGTTCCCTCTCAGTACTGGGAGGGAACTGGGATGTACTGGGAGGGAACTGGGATGTACTGGGATGTAATGGGACGGAACTGGGATGTATTGGGAGGCACTGGGAAAGAAGTGGTAGTGAACCGGGAGGGAATTGGGATGTACGGGGATGAACTGGTAGGAAACTGGGATGTACTGGCATGGAACGGGGATGTATTGGGATGGACAGGAACGGAACTGGAATGTACGGCGATGTATTGGGATGTACTGGGAGCGAACTGGGATTTACTGGGATGTACTGGGAGGAAACTGGGATATACTGGGAGGAAACTGGGAGGGAAGTGGGTGTCAACTGGGACATTCCAGTTTCCTCCCAGTACATCCCAGTTCCCTACCAGTGCAGCCCAGTACATCCCAGTTCCCTCCCAGTCCGTCCCAATCCCCTCCCAGTACATCCCAGTTCCCTGCCAGTATGTCCCAGTACATCCCAGTTCCCTCCCAGTACATACCAGTTCCCTGCCAGTACATCCCAGTTTCCGCCCAGTTCCCTCCCACTACATCCCAGTACATCCCAGTTCCCTCCCAGTACATACCAGTTGCCTCCCAGTACATCCCAGTACATCCTGGTACATCCCAGTTCCCACCCAGTACATCCTACTACATACCAGTTCCCTCCCAGTTCCCTCCCAGTACATCCCAGTACTTCACAGTTCCCTCCCAGTACATCCCAGTACGTCCCAGTTCCCCTCAGTACATAACACTTCCCTCCCAGTACATACCAGTACATCCCAGTGTCCTCACGGTACGTCCCAGTTCCCTCCCAGTACATCCCAGTTCCCTCCCAGTTCACTCCCAGTACATAACAGTTACCTCCCAGTACATCCTAGTAGATCCTAGGACATTTCAAATCCCTGCCAGTTCCACCCGGTACAACCCAGTACAAGCCTGTACATCCTAGTTCCTCCACGGTACATCCCAGGGCATCCCCGCACATTGTAGTGCCTCCCAGTACATCCCAGTTCCCTCCCAGTACTGGGAGGGACCTGGGATGTACTGGGAGGGAACTGGGACGTACTGGGAGGGAACTGGGACGTACTGGGAGGGAACTGGGATGTACTGGGATGTAATGGGACGGAACTGGGATGTATTGGGAGGCACTGGGAAAGAAGTGGTAGTGAACCGGGAGGGAATTGGGATGTACGGGGATGAACTGGTAGGGAACTGGGATGTACTGGCATGGAACGGGGATGTATTGGGATGTACAGGAACAGAACTGGAATGTACAGCGATGTATTGGCATGTACTGGCAGCGAGCTGGGATTTACTGGGATGTACTGGGAGGAAACTGGGATATACTGGGAGGAAACTGGGATATACTGGGAGGCATTGGGAGGGAAGTGGGTGTCAACTGGGACATTCCAGTTTCCTCCCAGTACATCCCAGTTCCCTACCAGTGCAGCCCAGTACATCCCAGTTCCCTCGAGTCCGTCCCAATCCCCTCCCAGTACATCCCAGTTCCCTGCCAGTATGTCCCAGTACATCCCAGTTCCCTCCCAGTACATACCAGTTCCCTCCCAGTACATCCCAGTTCCCTCCCACTACATCCCAGTACATCCCAGTTCCCTCCCAGTACATACCAGTTCCCTCCCAGTACATCCCAGTTCCCTCCCGGTACATCCCAGTTCCCACCCAGTACATCCTACTACATACCAGTTCCCTCCCAGTTCACTCCCAGTACATCCCAGTACTTCACAGTTCCCTCCCAGTACATCCCAGTACGTCCCAGTTCCCCTCAGTACATAACACTTCCCTCCCAGTACATACCAGTACATCCCAGTGTCCTCACAGTACGTCCCAGTTCCCTCACAGTACTGGGAGGGAACTGGGATGTACTGGGAGGGAACTGGGATGTACTGGGATGTAATGGGACGGAACTGGGATGTATTGGGAGGCACTGGGAAAGAAGTGGTAGTGAACCGGGAGGGAATTGGGATGTACGGGGATGAACTGGTAGGAAACTGGGATGTACTGGCATGGAACGGGGATGTATTGGGATGGACAGGAACGGAACTGGAATGTACGGCGATGTATTGGGATGTACTGGGAGCGAACTGGGATTTACTGGGATGTACTGGGAGGAAACTGGGATATACTGGGAGGAAACTGGGAGGGAAGTGGGTGTCAACTGGGACATTCCAGTTTCCTCCCAGTACATCCCAGTTCCCTACCAGTGCAGCCCAGTACATCCCAGATCCCTCCCAGTCCCTCCCAGTACATCCCAGTACATCCCAGTTCCCTCACAGTACATCCCAGTTCCCTCCCAGTTCACACACAGTTCACTCCCAGTTCCATTCCAGTACATCCCAGTACATGCCAGTTGCCTCCCAGTTTCCTCTAAGTACATCCCAGTACTTTAAAGTTCCCTCCCAGTACATCCCAGTTCCCTCACAGTACATCCCAGTACTTCACAGTTCACTCCCACTACATCCCAGTACGTCCCAGTTCCCCCTTGGTACATAACACTTCCCTCCCAATACATCCAAGTTCCCTCCCAGTACATCCCAATCCCCTCCCAGTACATCCCAGTTCCCTGCCAGTATGTCCCAGTACATCCCAGTTCCCTCCCAGTACATACCAGTTCCCTCCCAGTACATCCCAGTTCCCTCCCAGTTCCCTCCCACTACATCCCAGTTCCCTCCCACTACATACCAGTTCCCACCCAGTACATCCCAGTACATCCTGGTACATCCCAGTTCCCACCCAGTACATCCTACTACATACCAGTTCCCTCCCAGTTCACTCCCAGTACGTCCCAGTACTTCACAGTTCCATCCCAGTACATCCCAGTACGCACCAGTTCCCCTCAGTACATAACACTTCCCTCCCAGTACATACCAGTACATCCCAGTGTCCTCACACTACGTCCCAGTTCCCTCACAGTACATCCCAGTTCCCTACCAGTACGTCCCAGTTCCCTCCCAGTTCACTCCCAGTACATAACAGTTACCTCCCAGTACATCCCAGTACATCCCAGTACATCCTGGTACATCCCAAATCCCTGCCAGTTCCACCCGGTACAACCCAGTACAAGCCTGTACATCCTAGTTCCTCCACAGTACATCCCAGGGCATCCCCGCACATTGTAGTGCCTCCCAGTACATCCCAGTTCCCTCCCAGTACTGGGAGGGACCTGGGATGTACTGGGAGGGACCTGGGATGTACTGGGAGGGAACTGGGATGTAATGGGACGGAACTGGGAAAGAAGTGGTAGTGAACCGGGAGGGAATTGGGATGTACGGGGATGAACTGGTAGGGAACTGGGATGTACTGGCATGGAACGGGGATGTATTGGGATGTACAGGAACAGAACTGGAATGTACAGCAATGTATTGGCATGTACTGGCAGCGAGCTGGGATTTACTGGGATGTACTGGGAGGAAACTGGGATATACTGGGAGGAAACTGGGATATACTGGGAGGCATTGGGAGGGAAGTGGGTGTCAACTGGGACATTCCAGTTTCCTCCCAGTACATCCCAGTTCCCTACCAGTGCAGCCCAGTACATCCCAGTTCCCTCGAGTCCGTCCCAATCCCCTCCCAGTACATCCCAGTTCCCTGCCAGTATGTCCCAGTACATCCCAGTTCCCTCCCAGTACATACCAGTTCCCTCCCAGTACATCCCAGTTCCCTCCCAGTTCCCTCCCACTACATCCCAGTACATCCCAGTTCCCTCCCAGTACATACCAGTTCCCTCCCAGTACATCCCAGTTCCCTCCCGGTACATCCCAGTTCCCACCCAGTACATCCTACTACATACCAGTTCCCTCCCAGTTCACTCCCAGTACATCCCAGTACTTCACAGTTCCCTCCCAGTACATCCCAGTACGTCCCAGTTCCCCTCAGTACATAACACTTCCCTCCCAGTACATACCAGTACATCCCAGTGTCCTCACAGTACGTCCCAGTTCCCTCACAGTACTGGGAGGGAACTGGGATGTACTGGGAGGGAACTGGGATGTACTGGGATGTAATGGGACGGAACTGGGATGTATTGGGAGGCACTGGGAAAGAAGTGGTAGTGAACCGGGAGGGAATTGGGATGTACGGGGATGAACTGGTAGGAAACTGGGATGTACTGGCATGGAACGGGGATGTATTGGGATGGACAGGAACGGAACTGGAATGTACGGCGATGTATTGGGATGTACTGGGAGCGAACTGGGATTTACTGGGATGTACTGGGAGGAAACTGGGATATACTGGGAGGAAACTGGGAGGGAAGTGGGTGTCAACTGGGACATTCCAGTTTCCTCCCAGTACATCCCAGTTCCCTACCAGTGCAGCCCAGTACATCCCAGATCCCTCCCAGTCCCTCCCAGTACATCCCAGTTCCCTCACAGTACATCCCAGTTCCCTCCCAGTTCACACACAGTTCACTCCCAGTTCCATTCCAGTACATCCCAGTACATGCCAGTTGCCTCCCAGTTTCCTCTAAGTACATCCCAGTACTTTAAAGTTCCCTCCCAGTACATCCCAGTTCCCTCACAGTACATCCCAGTACTTCACAGTTCACTCCCACTACATCCCAGTACGTCCCAGTTCCCCCTTGGTACATAACACTTCCCTCCCAATACATCCAAGTTCCCTCCCAGTACATCCCAATCCCCTCCCAGTACATCCCAGTTCCCTGCCAGTATGTCCCAGTACATCCCAGTTCCCTCCCAGTACATACCAGTTCCCTCCCAGTACATCCCAGTTCCCTCCCAGTTCCCTCCCACTACATCCCAGTTCCCTCCCACTACATACCAGTTCCCACCCAGTACATCCCAGTACATCCTGGTACATCCCAGTTCCCACCCAGTACATCCTACTACATACCAGTTCCCTCCCAGTTCACTCCCAGTACGTCCCAGTACTTCACAGTTCCATCCCAGTACATCCCAGTACGCACCAGTTCCCCTCAGTACATAACACTTCCCTCCCAGTACATACCAGTACATCCCAGTGTCCTCACACTACGTCCCAGTTCCCTCACAGTACATCCCAGTTCCCTACCAGTACGTCCCAGTTCCCTCCCAGTTCACTCCCAGTACATAACAGTTACCTCCCAGTACATCCCAGTACATCCCAGTACATCCTGGTACATCCCAAATCCCTGCCAGTTCCACCCGGTACAACCCAGTACAAGCCTGTACATCCTAGTTCCTCCACAGTACATCCCAGGGCATCCCCGCACATTGTAGTGCCTCCCAGTACATCCCAGTTCCCTCCCAGTACTGGGAGGGACCTGGGATGTACTGGGAGGGAACTGGGACGTACTGGGAGGGACCTGGGATGTACTGGGAGGGAACTGGGATGTAATGGGACGGAACTGGGAAAGAAGTGGTAGTGAACCGGGAGGGAATTGGGATGTACGGGGATGAACTGGTAGGGAACTGGGATGTACTGGCATGGAACGGGGATGTATTGGGATGTACAGGAACAGAACTGGAATGTACAGCAATGTATTGGCATGTACTGGCAGCGAGCTGGGATTTACTGGGATGTACTGGGAGGAAACTGGGATATACTGGGAGGAAACTGGGATATACTGGGAGGCATTGGGAGGGAAGTGGGTGTCAACTGGGACATTCCAGTTTCCTCCCAGTACATCCCAGTTCCCTACCAGTGCAGCCCAGTACATCCCAGTTCCCTCCCAGTCCGTCCCAATCCCCTCCCAGTACATCCCAGTTCCCTGCCAGTATGTCCCAGTACATCCCAGTTCCCTCCCAGTACATACCAGTTCCCTGCCAGTACATCCCAGTTTCCGCCCAGTTCCCTCCCACTACATCCCAGTACATCCCAGTTCCCTCCCAGTACATCCCAGTTCTCTCCCAGTTCACTCCCAGTACACAACAGTTACCTCCCAGTAGATCCTGGTACATCCCAAATCCCTGCCAGTTCCACCCGGTACAACCCAGTACAAGCCTGTACATCCTAGTTCCTCCACAGTACATCCCAGGGCATCCCCGCACATTGTAGTGCCTCCCAGTACATCCCAGTTCCCTCCCAGTACTGGGAGGGACCTGGGATGTACTGGGAGGGAACTGGGACGTACTGGGAGGGAACTGGGATGTACTGGGATGTAATGGGACGGAACTGGGATGTATTGGGAGGCACTGGGAAAGAAGTGGTAGTGAACCGGGAGGGAATTGGGATGTACGGGGATGAACTGGTAGGGAACTGGGATGTACTGGCATGGAACGGGGATGTATTGGGATGTACAGGAACAGAACTGGAATGTACAGCGATGTATTGGCATGTACTGGCAGCGAGCTGGGATTTACTGGGATGTACTGGGAGGAAACTGGGATATACTGGGAGGCATTGGGAGGGAAGTGGGTGTCAACTGGGACATTCCAGTTTCCTCCCAGTACATCCCAGTTCCCTACCAGTGCAGCCCAGTACATCCCAGTTCCCTCCCAGTCCGTCCCAATCCCCTCCCAGTACATCCCAGTTCCCTGCCAGTATGTCCCAGTACATCCCAGTTCCCTCCCAGTACATACCAGTTCCCTGCCAGTACATCCCAGTTTCCGCCCAGTTCCCTCCCACTACATCCCAGTACATCCCAGTTCCCTCCCACTACATACCAGTTCCCTCCCAGTACATCCCAGTACATCCTGGTACATCCCAGTTCCCACCCAGTACATCCTACTACATACCAGTTCCCTCCCAGTTCACTCCCAGTACATCCCAGTACTTCACAGTTCCATCCCAGTACATCCCAGTACGCACCAGTTCCCCTCAGTACATAACACTTCCCTCCCAGTACATACCAGTACATCCCAGTGTCCTCACACTACGTCCCAGTTCCCTCACAGTACATCCCAGTTCCCTACCAGTACGTCCCAGTTCCCTCCCTGTTCACTCCCAGTACATAACAGTTACCTCCCAGTACATCCCAGTACATCCCAGTAGATCCTGGTACATCCCAAATCCCTGCCAGTTCCACCCGGTACAACCCAGTACAAGCCTGTACATCCTAGTTCCTCCACAGTACATCCCAGGGCATCCCCGCACATTGTAGTGCCTCCCAGTACATCCCAGTTCCCTCCCAGTACTGGGAGGGACCTGGGATGTACTGGGAGGGACCTGGGATGTACTGGGAGGGAACTGGGATGTAATGGGACGGAACTGGGAAAGAAGTGGTAGTGAACCGGGAGGGAATTGGGATGTACGGGGATGAACTGGTAGGGAACTGGGATGTACTGGCATGGAACGGGGATGTATTGGGATGTACAGGAACAGAACTGGAATGTACAGCGATGTATTGGCATGTACTGGCAGCGAGCTGGGATTTACTGGGATGTACTGGGAGGAAACTGGGATATACTGGGAGGCATTGGGAGGGAAGTGGGTGTCAACTGGGACATTCCAGTTTCCTCCCAGTACATCCCAGTTCCCTACCAGTGCAGCCCAGGACATCCCAGTTCCCTCCCAGTCCGTCCCAATCCCCTCCCAGTACATCCCAGTTCCCTGCCAGTATGTCCCAGTACATCCCAGTTCCCTCCCAGTACATACCAGTTCCCTGCCAGTACATCCCAGTTTCCGCCCAGTTCCCTCCCACTACATCCCAGTACATCCCAGTTCCCTCCCAGTACATACCAGTTGCCTCCCAGTACATCCCAGTACATCCTGGTACATCCCAGTTCCCACCCAGTACATCCTACTACATACCAGTTCCCTCCCAGTTCCCTCCCAGTACATCCCAGTACTTCACAGTTCCCTCCCAGTACATCCCAGTACGTCCCAGTTCCCCTCAGTACATAACACTTCCCTCCCAGTACATACCAGTACATCCCAGTGTCCTCACGGTACGTCCCAGTTCCCTCCCAGTACATCCCAGTTCCCTCCCAGTTCACTCCCAGTACATAACAGTTACCTCCCAGTACATCCTAGTAGATCCTAGGACATTTCAAATCCCTGCCAGTTCCACCCGGTACAACCCAGTACAAGCCTGTACATCCTAGTTCCTCCACGGTACATCCCAGGGCATCCCCGCACATTGTAGTGCCTCCCAGTACATCCCAGTTCCCTCCCAGTACTGGGAGGGACCTGGGATGTACTGGGAGGGAACTGGGACGTACTGGGAGGGAACTGGGACGTACTGGGAGGGAACTGGGATGTACTGGGATGTAATGGGACGGAACTGGGATGTATTGGGAGGCACTGGGAAAGAAGTGGTAGTGAACCGGGAGGGAATTGGGATGTACGGGGATGAACTGGTAGGGAACTGGGATGTACTGGCATGGAACGGGGATGTATTGGGATGTACAGGAACAGAACTGGAATGTACAGCGATGTATTGGCATGTACTGGCAGCGAGCTGGGATTTACTGGGATGTACTGGGAGGAAACTGGGATATACTGGGAGGAAACTGGGATATACTGGGAGGCATTGGGAGGGAAGTGGGTGTCAACTGGGACATTCCAGTTTCCTCCCAGTACATCCCAGTTCCCTACCAGTGCAGCCCAGTACATCCCAGTTCCCTCGAGTCCGTCCCAATCCCCTCCCAGTACATCCCAGTTCCCTGCCAGTATGTCCCAGTACATCCCAGTTCCCTCCCAGTACATACCAGTTCCCTCCCAGTACATCCCAGTTCCCTCCCAGTTCCCTCCCACTACATCCCAGTACATCCCAGTTCCCTCCCAGTACATACCAGTTCCCTCCCAGTACATCCCAGTTCCCTCCCGGTACATCCCAGTTCCCACCCAGTACATCCTACTACATACCAGTTCCCTCCCAGTTCACTCCCAGTACATCCCAGTACTTCACAGTTCCCTCCCAGTACATCCCAGTACGTCCCAGTTCCCCTCAGTACATAACACTTCCCTCCCAGTACATACCAGTACATCCCAGTGTCCTCACAGTACGTCCCAGTTCCCTCACAGTACTGGGAGGGAACTGGGATGTACTGGGAGGGAACTGGGATGTACTGGGATGTAATGGGACGGAACTGGGATGTATTGGGAGGCACTGGGAAAGAAGTGGTAGTGAACCGGGAGGGAATTGGGATGTACGGGGATGAACTGGTAGGAAACTGGGATGTACTGGCATGGAACGGGGATGTATTGGGATGGACAGGAACGGAACTGGAATGTACGGCGATGTATTGGGATGTACTGGGAGCGAACTGGGATTTACTGGGATGTACTGGGAGGAAACTGGGATATACTGGGAGGAAACTGGGATATACTGGGAGGCATTGGGAGGGAAGTGGGTGTCAACTGGGACATTCCAGTTTCCTCCCAGTACATCCCAGTTCCCTACCAGTGCAGCCCAGTACATCCCAGTTCCCTCGAGTCCGTCCCAATCCCCTCCCAGTACATCCCAGTTCCCTGCCAGTATGTCCCAGTACATCCCAGTTCCCTCCCAGTACATACCAGTTCCCTCCCAGTACATCCCAGTTCCCTCCCAGTTCCCTCCCACTACATCCCAGTACATCCCAGTTCCCTCCCAGTACATACCAGTTCCCTCCCAGTACATCCCAGTTCCCTCCCGGTACATCCCAGTTCCCACCCAGTACATCCTACTACATACCAGTTCCCTCCCAGTTCACTCCCAGTACATCCCAGTACTTCACAGTTCCCTCCCAGTACATCCCAGTACGTCCCAGTTCCCCTCAGTACATAACACTTCCCTCCCAGTACATACCAGTACATCCCAGTGTCCTCACAGTACGTCCCAGTTCCCTCACAGTACTGGGAGGGAACTGGGATGTACTGGGAGGGAACTGGGATGTACTGGGATGTAATGGGACGGAACTGGGATGTATTGGGAGGCACTGGGAAAGAAGTGGTAGTGAACCGGGAGGGAATTGGGATGTACGGGGATGAACTGGTAGGAAACTGGGATGTACTGGCATGGAACGGGGATGTATTGGGATGGACAGGAACGGAACTGGAATGTACGGCGATGTATTGGGATGTACTGGGAGCGAACTGGGATTTACTGGGATGTACTGGGAGGAAACTGGGATATACTGGGAGGAAA
Source organism: Phalacrocorax aristotelis (assembly GCF_949628215.1). Taxonomy (NCBI): domain Eukaryota; kingdom Metazoa; phylum Chordata; class Aves; order Suliformes; family Phalacrocoracidae; genus Phalacrocorax; species Phalacrocorax aristotelis. Next base: position 381,518 of record NW_027441125.1, on the reverse strand, counting down.
CTGGGAGGGAAGTGGGTGTCAACTGGGACATTCCAGTTTCCTCCCAGTACATCCCAGTTCCCTACCAGTGCAGCCCAGTACATCCCAGATCCCTCCCAGTCCCTCCCAGTACATCCCAGTTCCCTCACAGTACATCCCAGTTCCCTCCCAGTTCACACACAGTTCACTCCCAGTTCCATTCCAGTACATCCCAGTACATGCCAGTTGCCTCCCAGTTTCCTCTAAGTACATCCCAGTACTTTAAAGTTCCCTCCCAGTACATCCCAGTTCCCTCACAGTACATCCCAGTACTTCACAGTTCACTCCCACTACATCCCAGTACGTCCCAGTTCCCCCTTGGTACATAACACTTCCCTCCCAATACATCCAAGTTCCCTCCCAGTACATCCCAATCCCCTCCCAGTACATCCCAGTTCCCTGCCAGTATGTCCCAGTACATCCCAGTTCCCTCCCAGTACATACCAGTTCCCTCCCAGTACATCCCAGTTCCCTCCCAGTTCCCTCCCACTACATCCCAGTTCCCTCCCACTACATACCAGTTCCCACCCAGTACATCCCAGTACATCCTGGTACATCCCAGTTCCCACCCAGTACATCCTACTACATACCAGTTCCCTCCCAGTTCACTCCCAGTACGTCCCAGTACTTCACAGTTCCATCCCAGTACATCCCAGTACGCACCAGTTCCCCTCAGTACATAACACTTCCCTCCCAGTACATACCAGTACATCCCAGTGTCCTCACACTACGTCCCAGTTCCCTCACAGTACATCCCAGTTCCCTACCAGTACGTCCCAGTTCCCTCCCAGTTCACTCCCAGTACATAACAGTTACCTCCCAGTACATCCCAGTACATCCCAGTACATCCTGGTACATCCCAAATCCCTGCCAGTTCCACCCGGTACAACCCAGTACAAGCCTGTACATCCTAGTTCCTCCACAGTACATCCCAGGGCATCCCCGCACATTGTAGTGCCTCCCAGTACATCCCAGTTCCCTCCCAGTACTGGGAGGGACCTGGGATGTACTGGGAGGGAACTGGGACGTACTGGGAGGGACCTGGGATGTACTGGGAGGGAACTGGGATGTAATGGGACGGAACTGGGAAAGAAGTGGTAGTGAACCGGGAGGGAATTGGGATGTACGGGGATGAACTGGTAGGGAACTGGGATGTACTGGCATGGAACGGGGATGTATTGGGATGTACAGGAACAGAACTGGAATGTACAGCAATGTATTGGCATGTACTGGCAGCGAGCTGGGATTTACTGGGATGTACTGGGAGGAAACTGGGATATACTGGGAGGAAACTGGGATATACTGGGAGGCATTGGGAGGGAAGTGGGTGTCAACTGGGACATTCCAGTTTCCTCCCAGTACATCCCAGTTCCCTACCAGTGCAGCCCAGTACATCCCAGTTCCCTCCCAGTCCGTCCCAATCCCCTCCCAGTACATCCCAGTTCCCTGCCAGTATGTCCCAGTACATCCCAGTTCCCTCCCAGTACATACCAGTTCCCTGCCAGTACATCCCAGTTTCCGCCCAGTTCCCTCCCACTACATCCCAGTACATCCCAGTTCCCTCCCAGTACATCCCAGTTCTCTCCCAGTTCACTCCCAGTACACAACAGTTACCTCCCAGTAGATCCTGGTACATCCCAAATCCCTGCCAGTTCCACCCGGTACAACCCAGTACAAGCCTGTACATCCTAGTTCCTCCACAGTACATCCCAGGGCATCCCCGCACATTGTAGTGCCTCCCAGTACATCCCAGTTCCCTCCCAGTACTGGGAGGGACCTGGGATGTACTGGGAGGGAACTGGGACGTACTGGGAGGGAACTGGGATGTACTGGGATGTAATGGGACGGAACTGGGATGTATTGGGAGGCACTGGGAAAGAAGTGGTAGTGAACCGGGAGGGAATTGGGATGTACGGGGATGAACTGGTAGGGAACTGGGATGTACTGGCATGGAACGGGGATGTATTGGGATGTACAGGAACAGAACTGGAATGTACAGCGATGTATTGGCATGTACTGGCAGCGAGCTGGGATTTACTGGGATGTACTGGGAGGAAACTGGGATATACTGGGAGGCATTGGGAGGGAAGTGGGTGTCAACTGGGACATTCCAGTTTCCTCCCAGTACATCCCAGTTCCCTACCAGTGCAGCCCAGTCCATCCCAGTCCCCTCCCAGTCCGTCCCAATCCCCTCCCAGTACATCCCAGTTCCCTGCCAGTATGTCCCAGTACATCCCAGTTCCCTCCCAGTACATACCAGTTCCCTGCCAGTACATCCCAGTTTCCGCCCAGTTCCCTCCCACTACATCCCAGTACATCCCAGTTCCCTCCCACTACATACCAGTTCCCTCCCAGTACATCCCAGTACATCCTGGTACATCCCAGTTCCCACCCAGTACATCCTACTACATACCAGTTCCCTCCCAGTTCACTCCCAGTACATCCCAGTACTTCACAGTTCCATCCCAGTACATCCCAGTACGCACCAGTTCCCCTCAGTACATAACACTTCCCTCCCAGTACATACCAGTACATCCCAGTGTCCTCACACTACGTCCCAGTTCCCTCACAGTACATCCCAGTTCCCTACCAGTACGTCCCAGTTCCCTCCCTGTTCACTCCCAGTACATAACAGTTACCTCCCAGTACATCCCAGTACATCCCAGTAGATCCTGGTACATCCCAAATCCCTGCCAGTTCCACCCGGTACAACCCAGTACAAGCCTGTACATCCTAGTTCCTCCACAGTACATCCCAGGGCATCCCCGCACATTGTAGTGCCTCCCAGTACATCCCAGTTCCCTCCCAGTACTGGGAGGGACCTGGGATGTACTGGGAGGGACCTGGGATGTACTGGGAGGGAACTGGGATGTAATGGGACGGAACTGGGAAAGAAGTGGTAGTGAACCGGGAGGGAATTGGGATGTACGGGGATGAACTGGTAGGGAACTGGGATGTACTGGCATGGAACGGGGATGTATTGGGATGTACAGGAACAGAACTGGAATGTACAGCGATGTATTGGCATGTACTGGCAGCGAGCTGGGATTTACTGGGATGTACTGGGAGGAAACTGGGATATACTGGGAGGCATTGGGAGGGAAGTGGGTGTCAACTGGGACATTCCAGTTTCCTCCCAGTACATCCCAGTTCCCTACCAGTGCAGCCCAGGACATCCCAGTTCCCTCCCAGTCCGTCCCAATCCCCTCCCAGTACATCCCAGTTCCCTGCCAGTATGTCCCAGTACATCCCAGTTCCCTCCCAGTACATACCAGTTCCCTGCCAGTACATCCCAGTTTCCGCCCAGTTCCCTCCCACTACATCCCAGTACATCCCAGTTCCCTCCCAGTACATACCAGTTGCCTCCCAGTACATCCCAGTACATCCTGGTACATCCCAGTTCCCACCCAGTACATCCTACTACATACCAGTTCCCTCCCAGTTCCCTCCCAGTACATCCCAGTACTTCACAGTTCCCTCCCAGTACATCCCAGTACGTCCCAGTTCCCCTCAGTACATAACACTTCCCTCCCAGTACATACCAGTACATCCCAGTGTCCTCACGGTACGTCCCAGTTCCCTCCCAGTACATCCCAGTTCCCTCCCAGTTCACTCCCAGTACATAACAGTTACCTCCCAGTACATCCTAGTAGATCCTAGGACATTTCAAATCCCTGCCAGTTCCACCCGGTACAACCCAGTACAAGCCTGTACATCCTAGTTCCTCCACGGTACATCCCAGGGCATCCCCGCACATTGTAGTGCCTCCCAGTACATCCCAGTTCCCTCCCAGTACTGGGAGGGACCTGGGATGTACTGGGAGGGAACTGGGACGTACTGGGAGGGAACTGGGACGTACTGGGAGGGAACTGGGATGTACTGGGATGTAATGGGACGGAACTGGGATGTATTGGGAGGCACTGGGAAAGAAGTGGTAGTGAACCGGGAGGGAATTGGGATGTACGGGGATGAACTGGTAGGGAACTGGGATGTACTGGCATGGAACGGGGATGTATTGGGATGTACAGGAACAGAACTGGAATGTACAGCGATGTATTGGCATGTACTGGCAGCGAGCTGGGATTTACTGGGATGTACTGGGAGGAAACTGGGATATACTGGGAGGAAACTGGGATATACTGGGAGGCATTGGGAGGGAAGTGGGTGTCAACTGGGACATTCCAGTTTCCTCCCAGTACATCCCAGTTCCCTACCAGTGCAGCCCAGTACATCCCAGTTCCCTCGAGTCCGTCCCAATCCCCTCCCAGTACATCCCAGTTCCCTGCCAGTATGTCCCAGTACATCCCAGTTCCCTCCCAGTACATACCAGTTCCCTCCCAGTACATCCCAGTTCCCTCCCAGTTCCCTCCCACTACATCCCAGTACATCCCAGTTCCCTCCCAGTACATCCCAGTTCCCTCCCAGTACATCCCAGTTCCCTCCCGGTACATCCCAGTTCCCACCCAGTACATCCTACTACATACCAGTTCCCTCCCAGTTCACTCCCAGTACATCCCAGTACTTCACAGTTCCCTCCCAGTACATCCCAGTACGTCCCAGTTCCCCTCAGTACATAACACTTCCCTCCCAGTACATACCAGTACATCCCAGTGTCCTCACAGTACGTCCCAGTTCCCTCACAGTACTGGGAGGGAACTGGGATGTACTGGGAGGGAACTGGGATGTACTGGGATGTAATGGGACGGAACTGGGATGTATTGGGAGGCACTGGGAAAGAAGTGGTAGTGAACCGGGAGGGAATTGGGATGTACGGGGATGAACTGGTAGGAAACTGGGATGTACTGGCATGGAACGGGGATGTATTGGGATGGACAGGAACGGAACTGGAATGTACGGCGATGTATTGGGATGTACTGGGAGCGAACTGGGATTTACTGGGATGTACTGGGAGGAAAATGGGATATACTGGGAGGAAACTGGGAGGGAAGTGGGTGTCAACTGGGACATTCCAGTTTCCTCCCAGTACATCCCAGTTCCCTACCAGTGCAGCCCAGTACATCCCAGATCCCTCCCAGTCCCTCCCAGTACATCCCAGTACATCCCAGTTCCCTCACAGTACATCCCAGTTCCCTCCCAGTTCACACACAGTTCACTCCCAGTTCCATTCCAGTACATCCCAGTACATGCCAGTTGCCTCCCAGTTTCCTCTAAGTACATCCCAGTACTTTAAAGTTCCCTCCCAGTACATCCCAGTTCCCTCACAGTACATCCCAGTACTTCACAGTTCACTCCCACTACATCCCAGTACGTCCCAGTTCCCCCTTGGTACATAACACTTCCCTCCCAATACATCCAAGTTCCCTCCCAGTACATCCCAATCCCCTCCCAGTACATCCCAGTTCCCTGCCAGTATGTCCCAGTACATCCCAGTTCCCTCCCAGTACATACCAGTTCCCTCCCAGTACATCCCAGTTCCCTCCCAGTTCCCTCCCACTACATCCCAGTTCCCTCCCACTACATACCAGTTCCCACCCAGTACATCCCAGTACATCCTGGTACATCCCAGTTCCCACCCAGTACATCCTACTACATACCAGTTCCCTCCCAGTTCACTCCCAGTACGTCCCAGTACTTCACAGTTCCATCCCAGTACATCCCAGTACGCACCAGTTCCCCTCAGTACATAACACTTCCCTCCCAGTACATACCAGTACATCCCAGTGTCCTCACACTACGTCCCAGTTCCCTCACAGTACATCCCAGTTCCCTACCAGTACGTCCCAGTTCCCTCCCTGTTCACTCCCAGTACATAACAGTTACCTCCCAGTACATCCCAGTACATCCCAGTAGATCCTGGTACATCCCAAATCCCTGCCAGTTCCACCCGGTACAACCCAGTACAAGCCTGTACATCCTAGTTCCTCCACAGTACATCCCAGGGCATCCCCGCACATTGTAGTGCCTCCCAGTACATCCCAGTTCCCTCCCAGTACTGGGAGGGAACTGGGATGTACTGGGAGGGACCTGGGATGTACTGGGAGGGAACTGGGATGTAATGGGACGGAACTGGGAAAGAAGTGGTAGTGAACCGGGAGGGAATTGGGATGTACGGGGATGAACTGGTAGGGAACTGGGATGTACTGGCATGGAACGGGGATGTATTGGGATTGACAGGAACGGAACTGGAATGTACTGCGATGTACTGGGATGTACTGGCAGCGAGCTGGGATTTACTGGGATGTACTGGGAGGAAACTGGGATATACTGGGAGGCACTGGGAGGGAAGTGGGTGTCAACTGGGACATTCCAGTTTCCTCCCAGTACATCCCAGTTCCCTACCAGTGCAGCCCAGTACATCCCAGATCCCTACCAGTACATCCCAGTTCCCTCCCAGTCCGTCCCAGTACATCCCAGTACATCCCAGTTCCCTCACAGTTCACACACAGTTCACTCCCAGTTCCATTCCAGTACAGCCCAGTACATGCCACTTTCCTCCAAGTAAACCCCAGTTCCCTCCCACTACATCCAAGTTCCCTCCCACTTCCCTCTAAGTACATCCCAGTACTTCACAGTTCACTCCCAGTACATCCCAGTTCCCCCTCGGTACATAACAGTTCCCTCCCAGTACACCCCAGTACATCCCAGTTCCCTCCCAGTATGTCCCACTACATCCCAGTTCCCTCCCAGTCCATCCCAGTTCCCTCCCAGTAAATCCCAATTCCCAACACTTTCCACCCAGTACATCTCAGTTCCCTCCCAGTTCACTCCCAGTTGCCTCCCAGTACATCCCAGTTCCCTCTAAGTACATCCCAATACTTCATAGTTCCCTCCCAGCACGTCCCAGTACGTCCCAGTTCCCCTCAGTACATAACACTTCCCTCCCAGTACATACCAGTACATCCCAGTGTCCTCACACTACGTCCCAGTTCCCTCCCAGTACATCCCAGTTCTCTCCCAGTTCACTCCCAGTACACAACAGTTACCTCCCAGTACATCCCAGTACATCCCAGTAGATCCTGGTACATCCCAAATCCCTGCCAGTTCCACCCGGTACAACCCAGTACAAGCCTGTACATCCTAGTTCCTCCACAGTACATCCCAGGGCATCCCCGCACATTGTAGTGCCTCCCAGTACATCCCAGTTCCCTCCCAGTACTGGGAGGGACCTGGGATGTACTGGGAGGGACCTGGGACGTACTGGGAGGGAACTGGGATGTACTGGGATGTAATGGGACGGAACTGGGATGTATTGGGAGGCACTGGGAAAGAAGTGGTAGTGAACCGGGAGGGAACTGGGATGTACGGGGATGAACTGGTAGGAAACTGGGATGTACTGGCATGGAACGGGGATGTATTGGGATGTACAGGAACAGAACTGGAATGTACAGCAATGTATTGGCATGTACTGGCAGCGAGCTGGGATTTACTGGGATGTACTGGGAGGAAACTGGGATATACTGGGAGGAAACTGGGATATACTGGGAGGCATTGGGAGGGAAGTGGGTGTCAACTGGGACATTCCAGTTTCCTCCCAGTACATCCCAGTTCCCTACCAGTGCAGCCCAGTACATCCCAGTTCCCTCCCAGTCCGTCCCAATCCCCTCCCAGTACATCCCAGTTCCCTGCCAGTATGTCCCAGTACATCCCAGTTCCCTCCCAGTACATACCAGTTCCCTCCCAGTACATCCCAGTTTCCTCCCAGTTCCCTCCCACTACATCCCAGTACATCCCAGTTCCCTCCCAGTACATACCAGTTCCCTCCCAGTACATCCCAGTACATCCTGGTACATCCCAGTTCCCACCCAGTACATCCTACTACATACCAGTTCCCTCCCAGTTCACTCCCACTACATCCCAGTACTTCACAGTTCCCTCCCAGTACATCCCAGTACGTCCCAGTTCCCCTCAGTACATAACACTTCCCTCCCAGTACATACCAGTACATCCCAGTTCCTCACAGTACGTCCCAGTTCCCTCCCAGTTCCCTCCCAGTACATAACAGTTACCTCCCAGTACATCCTAGTAGATCCTAGGACATTTCAAATCCCTGCCAGATCCACCCGGTACAACCCAGTACAAGCCTGTACATCCTAGTTCCTCCACAGTACATCCCAGGGCATCCCCGCACATTGTAGTGCCTCCCAGTACATCCCAGTTCCCTCCCAGTACTGGGAGGGACCTGGGATGTACTGGGAGGGAACTGGGACGTACTGGGAGGGAACTGGGACGTACTGGGAGGGAACTGGGACGTACTGGGAGGGAACTGGGATGTACTGGGATGTAATGGGACGGAACTGGGATGTATTGGGAGGCACTGGGAAAGAAGTGGTAGTGAACCGGGAGGGAATTGGGATGTACGGGGATGAACTGGCAGGAAACTGGGATGTACTGGCATGGAACGGGGATGTATTGGGATGTACAGGAACAGAACTGGAATGTACAGCGATGTATTGGCATGTACTGGCAGCGAGCTGGGATTTACTGGGATGTACTGGGAGGAAACTGGGATATACTGGGAGGAAACTGGGATATACTGGGAGGCATTGGGAGGGAAGTGGGTGTCAACTGGGACATTCCAGTTTCCTCCCAGTACATCCCAGTTCCCTACCAGTGCAGCCCAGTACATCCCAGTTCCCTCCCAGTCCGTCCCAATCCCCTCCCAGTACATCCCAGTTCCCTGCCAGTATGTCCCAGTACATCCCAGTTCCCTCCCAGTACATACCAGTTCCCTCCCAGTACATACCAGTTTCCTCCCAGTTCCCTCCCAGTACATCCTGGTACATCCCAGTTCCCACCCAGTACATCCTACTACATACCAGATCCCTCCCAGTTCACTCCCAGTACATCCCAGTACTTCACAGTTCCCTCCCAGTACATCCCAGTACGTCCCAGTTCCCCTCAGTACATAACACTTCCCTCCCAGTACATAACAGTACATCCCAGTGTCCTCACAGTACGTCCCAGTTCCCTCACAGTACATCCCAGTTTCCTCCCAGTACATCCCAGTTCCCTCCCTGTTCCTTCCCAGTACATAACAGTTACCTCCCAGTACATCCCAGTAGATCCTGGTACATCCCAAATCCCTGCCAGTTCCACCCGGTACAACCCAGTACAAGCCTGTACATCCTAGTTCCTCCACAGTACATCCCAGGGCATCCCCGCACATTGTAGTGCCTCCCAGTACATCCCAGATCCCTCCCAGTACATCCGAGATCCCTCCCAGTCTGTCCCAGTACGTCCCTGTACATCCCAGTTCCCTCACAGTACATCCCAGTTCCCTCACAGTTCACACACAGTTCACTCCCAGTTCCATTCCAGTACAGCCCAGTACATGCCACTTTCCTCCAAGTAAATCCCAGTACCCTCCCACTACATTCAAGTTCCCTCCCACTTCCCTCTAAGTACATCCCAGTACTTCACAGTTCACTCCCAGTACATCCCAGTTCCCCCTCGGTACATAACAATTCCCTCCCAGTACACCCCAGTACATCCCAGTTCCCTCCCAGTATGTCCCACTACATCCCAGTTCCCTCCCAGTCCATCCCAGTTCCCTCCCAGTAAATCCCAATTCCCAACACTTTCCACCCAGTACATCCCAGTTCCCTCCCAGTACATCCCAGTTCCCTCTAAGTACATCCCAGTACTTCACAGTTCCCTCCCAGTTCACTCCCAGTACACAACAGTTACCTCCCAGTACATCCCAGTACATCCTAGTAGATACTAGGACATTTCAAATCCCTGCCAGTTCCACCCGGTACAACCGAGTACAAGCCTGTACATCCTAGTTCCTCCACGGTACATCCCTGTGCATCCCCGCACATTGTAGTGCCTTCCAGTACATCCCAGGTCCCTCCCAGTTCACTCCCAGTACACAACAGTTACCTCCCAGTACATCCCAGTACATCCCAGTACATCCTGGTACATCCCAAATCCCTGCCAGTTCCACCCGGTACAACCCAGTACAAGCCTGTACATCCTAGTTCCTCCACGGTACATCCCAGGGCATCCCCGCACATTGTAGTGCCTCCCAGTACATCCCAGTTCCCTCCCAGTACTGGGAGGGAACTGGGACGTACTGGGATGTAATGGGACGGAACTGGGATGTATTGGGAGGCACTGGGAAAGAAGTGGTAGTGAACCGGGAGGGAATTGGGATGTACGGGGATGAACTGGTAGGGAACTGGGATGTACTGGCATGGAACGGGGATGTATTGGGATGTACAGGAACGGAACTGGAATGTACTGGGATGTACTGGGAGCCAACTGGGATTTACTGGGATGTACTGGGAGGAAACTGGGATATACTGGGAGGAAACTGGGAGGAAAGTGGGTGTCAACTGGGACATTCCAGTTTCCTCCCAGTACATCCCAGTTCCCTACCAGTGCATCCCAGTCCGTCCCAGTACATCCCAGTTCCCTCCCAGTACATCCTACTACATACCAGTTCCCTCCCAGTTCACTCCCAGTACACAACAGTTCCCTCCCAGTACGTCCCAGTTCCCTCCCAGTACGTCCCAGTACATCCCAGTTCCGTCCCTGTTTCCGACCAGTGCGTCCTAGTTGCCTCTTATTCCATTCCAGTTCCCTCCAGTACATCTCAGTTCTCTCCCATTTCCCTCCAAGTACATCCCAGTTCCCTCCCAGTTCACTCCCAGTACACAACAGTTACCTCCCAGTACATCCCAGTACATCCCAGTAGATCCTAGGACATTTCAAATCCCTGCTAGTTCCACCCGGTACAACCCAGTACAAGCCTGTACATCCTAGTTCCTCCACAGTACATCCCAGGGCATCCCCGCACATTGTAGTGCCTCCCAGTACATCCCAGTTCCCTCCCAGTACTGGGAGGGACCTGGGATGTACTGGGAGGGAACTGGGATGTACTGGGATGTAATGGGACGGATCTGGGATGTATTGGGAGGCACTGGGAAAGAAGTGGTAGTGAACCGGGAGGGAATTGGGATGTACGGGGATGAACTGGTAGGGAACTGGGATGTACTGGCATGGAACGGGGATGTATTGGGATGTACAGGAACGGAACTGGAATGTACGGCGATGTATTGGGTTGTACTGGGAGCGAACTGGGATTTACTGGGATGTACTGGGAGGAAACTGGGATTTACTGGGAGGAAACTGGGATTTACTGGGAGGAAACTGGGATATACTGGGAGGAAACTGGGATATACTGGGAGGAAACTGGGATATACTGGGAGGAAACTGGGAGGGAAGTGGGTGTCAACTGGGACATTCCAGTGTCCTCCCAGTACATCCCAGTTCCCTACCAGTGCAGCCCAGTACATCCCAGATCCCTCCCAGTCCCTCCCAGTACATCCCAGTACCCTCACAGTACATCCCAGTTCCCTCCCAGTTCCATTCCAGTACGTCCCACTACATCCCAGTTGCCTCCCAGTTTCCTCTAAGTACATCCCAGTACTTCAAAGTTCCCTCCCAGTACATCCCAGTTCCCTCACAGTACATCCCAGTACTTCACAGTTCACTCCCACTACATCCCAGTACGTCCCAGTTCCCCCTTGGTACATAACACTTCCCTCCCAATACATCCAAGTTCCCTCCCAGTACATCCCAATCCCCTCCCAGTACATCCCAGTTCCCTGCCAGTATGTCCCCAGTACATCCCAGTTCCCTCCCAGTACATACCAGTACATCCCAGTTCCCTCCCAGTACATCCCAGTACATCCTGGTACATCCCAGTTCCCACCCAGTACATCCTACTACATACCAGTTCCCTCCCAGTTGACTCCCAGTACATCCCAGTACTTCACAGTTCCCTCCCAGTACGTCCCAGTTCCCTTCAGTACATAACACTTCCCTCCCAGTACATAACAGTACATCCCAGTGTCCTCACAGTACGTCCCAGTTCCCTCCCTGTTCCTTCCCAGTACATAACAGTTACCTCCCAGTACATCCCAGTACATCCTGGTACATTCCATATCCCTGCCAGTTGCACCCGGTACAACCCAGTACAAGCCTGTACATCCTAGTTCCTCCACAGTACATCCCAGGGCATCCCCGCACATTGTAGTGCCTCCCAGTACATCCCAGTTCCCCCCCAGTACTGGGAGGGACCTGGGATGTACTGGGAGGGAACTGGGACGTACTGGGAGGGAACTGGGACGTACTGGGAGGGAACTGGGATGTACTGGGAGGAAACTGGGATATACTGGGAGGCACTGGGAGGGAAGTGGGTGTCAACTGGGACATTCCAGATTCCTCCCAGTACATCCCAGTTCCCTACCAGTGCAGCCCAGTACATCCCAGATCCCTACCAGTGCATCCCAGTACATCCCAGTACATCCCAGTTCCCTCACAGTACATCCCAGTTCCCTCACAGTTCACACACAGTTCACTCCCAGTTCCATTCCAGTACAGCCCAGTACATGCCACTTTCCTCCAAGTAAATCCCAGTTCCCTCCCACTACATCCAAGTTCCCTCCCACTTCCCTCTAAGTACATCCCAGTACTTCACAGTTCACTCCCAGTACATCCCAGTTCCCCCTCGGTACATAACAGTCCCCTCCCAGTACACCCCAGTACATCCCAGTTCCCTCCCAGTATGTCCCACTACATCCCAGCTCCCTCCCAGTCCATCCCAGTTCCCTCCCAGTAAATCCCAATTCCCAACACTTCCCACCCAGTACATCCCAGTTCCCTCCCAGTACATCCCAGTTCCCTCTAAGTACATCCCAGTACTTCACAGTTCCCTCCCAGCACATCCCAGTACGTCCCAGTTAGCCTCAGTACATAACACTTCCCTCCCAGTACATACGAGTACATCCCAGTTCCCTACCAGTTCCTTCCCAGTACATAACAGTTACCTCCCAGTACATCCCAGTACATCCTGGTACATCCCAAATCCCTGCCAGTTCCACCCGGTACAACCCAGTACAAGCCTGTACATCCTAGTTCCTCCACACTACATCCCAGGACATCCCAGGACATTGTAGAGCCTCCCAGTACGTCCCAGTTCCCTCCCAGTACAACCCAGTAGATCCTGGTACGTCCCCGTTCCCCGCACTGTACGTCCCCGTTCCCCGCACTGTACTGGGAGGACAACCGAGCCTGCGCAGTGACTGACATAGGGAACGAGCAAGTTTGTACCCATCACTAGACAAGACAATAATGACTATGTATGAGTATGTGAAATTTTAATCTATAAATTGTACGGGAAAGGTGCGTGAGGTACGCACGCCAGGAGGAGCGATCCCCCGTGCATCCGGCGCCGCGAATAAAGAATGCCTGCTCTTTAATACTAAATTGGTGTTGAGGAGTCGTTTCCGATTTTAACGCGTTTTTCGGTAACACAGGGAGTCAGATCAAGAGAGCCAGAGAACAACAAAACACCGACAGGCTACAGGACAGAGCAGGAGGAATAAAAAAAAAAAAAAAAACGGAGCCAGAGCCAGGCAGAGAAAGGCGGAGAAAGAAAAAGGAGCCACAGGCTACAGGACAGAGAGAGGGAGGACTGAAAAGACGGGGAGGCAGGGAGACACTCAGAGCGAGACAGAGAAAGAAGGTGCGGGGGGGGGGGCGCAAAAAAAAAAAGTAAATTTTGCAGCAGGTAAGGAAAGAGAGGGGGCCGGGGGAGAGACAGGGAGGGCCCAGGACGTACAAGAGAGGCAACGGGGCCCCACTGGCCCAGGACTCACCGCGACTCTCGCTCTCAGCGCTGCTGGCACAATTTAGCCGTTCAGATGCTTCTTTCCCCTCCTCTCCTCCCTGCCTCTTCTGCAGCTCCAGACTCTAGGCCGTCCTCCACCTGAAGAGAATACGTGGGTGTCTTACAGCTCTTACCAGATGAGGCTTCCTAGGCACGTAGCCTAGCTCGCTCGTGCACTACACGCCCGTACCCAACTCCGGGTTACGCGTACAGACCCTACGGTGCACGTTGGTGGCCTGGCCCGCTGCGGCTATGAAGGGGGATCCTTCCTCCCCCACCTGCATGGACAGGCTCTCTCTTGCCTGCGGCAGGAAGGCAGCTGGCAGCCAGAGCACCTTCAGTTTCTTCTTCTTTACCTTTCGTTGGCGTCTCCAGCTTCAGCCGAGGCAGCTCCTGTCCGCAGCCGGGAAGGGCTTTGTCTATCCCTTTTCGGCCCTGCGCTGCGAGGACGGCGAGGACGGGCAGAGAGAAGCACGCGAGCCTGAGACGGCCACAGGCAACGGCATCCCCGGGGGAAGGACAGACAACCACGTCCTCAGCACGGTCTCTGGGAGAGGGAAAGAAGAAACAGCGACCGTCATTACCGTCGATCGACCCTGGCCAAAGCCTCTCCTTCCGCAGGGGCTTCTGGACACACCGCTCCCTCCCCACGCTACTGCTAAGGCCCCTGCACCAAGGGGGAATCCAGTGCGCTTGAGGGACGGCTTGCTGCCTTCACGACAGGGCCTGGGGCGGCCTAAGGCTATGCAGCACGCTTATGGGGAGGTGCCGGAGCTGGGGGCAGGCGCACGGGGCAAGGGGGGCCAGGGGAGGCTGAGCGGGACCTCCAGTGGGCCGGGGACGCGGCCATCATCTGCGCCCTGGGCACGGGGAAAAGGTCATCGTCCTCCTCCTTTCCCTCTTCCCTTCTGTCAGCTCCCGGGGAACTCACCGCTTCTCGGGAAGCGGCCGCACCCGCAAGCCCCCAGTAATCAACACGAATCCAACCCCAAAAATATACACCTCGCGTACCGTACGCGCCACGGCCGCCCGGCACCCGAGCGCCGGAAGACCGCGCCTCCCGCCATGCCCGGCGAACCACGTGACAGGGCCGGCAGCCACTGCGCCAGGAATACAGCTCCCGCCATGCTCTGCGGCACAACCCGGCCGCCCGGCAGCCGCAAGGACTACAGCTCCCGGCATGCTCTGCGGCACAACCCGGCCGCCCGGCGGCCGGTTTGATGCGGAGCCACCCAGCATCCCTGCGAGCACAGCTGCAGGCGCAACAGCAGTTACGCAGCCACAACTAGGCACTAAACAAAGGCTTTCCAACACTGGAGGTCTAGAACAGGTAGACATTAGCACAGAAGCACAAGGGGCTCCGTCACCCTGCACAAATCTCCCCGTGCCTACACACGCACACGTTCAGAAGTTAGTTATCAGAAAACGCCCGACTCAGCCATTTGCCACAGTCACGAGACTCACGACATGATAACACGACATGACACACGAGGTGGGCTCAGAGTTTTAAGGCAAGAAATACCTCCCACGCCCCCCACCCGAGATCTTTCAGGGTCCACACCTGCCATCGCCCCGCACCAAACCTACCCGGCCAAAGGCTTTCAGGTGGCCCGAAACACTGTACACAGAAAATAACCAGGGACAGACCTGCATTGTTCGGAAGCGAACGATGCCCGACCGGGGCTCCTCTGCGGGGCACGGAGCCCCCCGGCCCCGCCCGGAGACACACACCCGCCCCCCGCTGCCCGAACTCACCCACCAGCGCTCTCCGGCCCCCGGACACGGCCGCGCTGCTCTCTCAGGCGGCTGCCGCAGGCGAGGCTCGGGCACCGCCAGGCCTCCAGGCGTCCCGAGGGGCTGCCGGACACCGCAGGGGATGGCTGCCGGCGGCCGGACCGCCGCGGCGCTCCCCGCCCAGCTCCGAGCAGGCTCCGCCGGCCGCGGGCTTCCCACGCCGGGCCGCAGAGGGGCCCCGGCACCGCACAGGGACGCCTCGCGACCCGGCCGCCACACGCACCGGCCCTTCGGCCTCCACACGCACCGCTCCCGCCCCCGCTCCGACGCGCCGCGCACGCGCCACCGGAAGCCCGAGCCCCGCGGGGCGGCCCTTAAAGGGCGGCCGGAAGGAACGGCCCCCACCGGCCCCGCCACCGCGCCCAGCCGGTGAGCGCCAGCGCCCCCTGCTGGCCGGGCCGCGCTCAGCTCGCGAGGGCGCCGAGGGCCGGGCGGGGCGGGACGCGCCGGCTCGGGGCCAGCGCCTTCTCGGGGCGAGCGGGAAACCCCTGCGGGCCCCGGTCACGGCCGGGCACAGCCGCGCGCCCTCCGAGAGCTGCTGAACGGGGCTGCCGCTCGTGACACATACCGAGCCGTCTGCGACGGGAGCGGGCAGAGGAGGAAGGGGCCGGCGGCCGCGGCGCCCTGGCCCCAGGCGGGGGGGGGGGGCTGGGGCCCGGGGGGCCGCCCCCCTACTCACAGTTCCCTCACAGTTCCCTCACAGTTCCCTCACAGTTCCCTCACAGTTCCCTCACAGTTCCCTCACAGTTCCCTCACAGTTCCCTCACAGTTCCCTCACAGTTCCCTCACAGTTCCCTCACAGTTCCCTCACAGTTCCCTCACAGTTCCCTCACAGTTCCCTCACAGTTCCCTCACAGTTCCCTCACAGTTCCCTCACAGTTCCCTCACAGTTCCCTCACAGTTCCCTCACAGTTCCCTCACAGTTCCCTCACAGTTCCCTCACAGTTCCCTCACAGTTCCCTCACAGTTCCCTCACAGTTCCCTCACAGTTCCCTCACAGTTCCCTCACAGTTCCCTCACAGTTCCCTCACAGTTCCCTCACAGTTCCCTCACAGTTCCCTCACAGTTCCCTCACAGTTCCCTCACAGTTCCCTCACAGTTCCCTCACAGTTCCCTCACAGTTCCCTCACAGTTCCCTCACAGTTCCCTCACAGTTCCCTCACAGTTCCCTCACAGTTCCCTCACAGTTCCCTCACAGTTCCCTCACAGTTCCCTCACAGTTCCCTCACAGTTCCCTCACAGTTCCCTCACAGTTCCCTCACAGTTCCCTCACAGTTCCCTCACAGTTCCCTCACAGTTCCCTCACAGTTCCCTCACAGTTCCCTCACAGTTCCCTCACAGTTCATCCCATGGACGGAACCGGGACCTACTGTGAGGCACTGGGAAAGAAGTGGGAGGAAGCCGGGACAGACCAATATAGCCCAGTATGGACTAGACCAATATAGCCCAGTATGGACTGGAGGGAACTGCGAGGGAACCGCGAGAGAACCCCACAGAACAAACCATGGGGCACGAGAAGGCAGAGAATTAAGAATTAGGGACAGGGAGCCAGAAAAAAAAAAAGAAAAAAACCAAAGGGAGACAGAGAGCAAAAGGAATCGCAATGCGTACGGAGAGAAGAGAGAAACAATTCTAGCATAGGGTCACGGGGGAGCCAGGGACAGCAAGATGGAGAAAGGACAGAAGCTACAGGCTACAGGGCAGAGAGGGAAGAATTAATGAATAGACACAGAGAGCTGGGCAGAAAGACATGGAGAAAGGCTAAAGATCACACGGCCTACAGGGAAGAGAGAAGAGAGGGAGGAATTTTAAAAACAGGGGCAAGAAGCCAGAGAGAGGGAGAGAGAAGCAACAATAAAATGGGGACAAGCCACAGGGCAGCGAGGAGGGAATCAATGAATAAGAACACGAGACCAAAGAGAACACAATGTAGAATGGAAAAAAGGAACAGTGGCCTACAGGGAAGGAGGAATTAAAGATCAGGGACTGGGAGGCAGACAGAGACACATGAAGAAACAAGTGGAAAAAAAAAAAAACAAACCAACAGCAATGGGCTACAAAGACAGAGAGGGAGGAAATGAGGAAATAAAACGTCGCAGCAAGGAGCTGGACAGAGAGAGATGAGGACAAACAAATAGCACGGGTCCACGTGACAGAGAACGTGGAATTAGAACACAGAGAGAGGGAGCCGGACAGAGAGAGAGGCCGAGAGAAACATCTAGACAGGCTACAGCGGGCAGAGGCAGGAATTAAAACCTAGGGACAGGGAGCTGGACAGAGAGAGATGGAGGTCACAGGGAACAGCGGTGGCTGCAGGAAGAACAGGAATTCATGAATAGGGAAAGGGAGCTGGACAGAGAAGAACTCAGAAAGGCAAGAACAGTAGCAGGGTACAGAGCAGAGAAGACAAATTAAAAAGCACGGGGGGAGCGTTGAGGCAGACAGAGAGAGATTAAGAAAAAAGTCACGGGCTACGTGGCAAAGCAGGAGGAATTCAGAAACGAGGATGGGAACCAAGGGAGAGTGTGCTGGTGAAGGATAACGGGCATTAAAAGTGAGGGACGGGGAGCTGGGAAAAGCGAGGCAGAGAAAAACAGAATCACAGAGAGAATCACACAAAGCCAAAAAAGAAGAAACTGAACAACAGGAACAGGTGTAACCAAAGCGATGAAATCAACCAACCAGAGACGGTGTTCCATTACGGGAACATGGAGCGTACCAATCAGCGCACCTGTCGATCTGCATTTTAGTGCCTAGGCGATCGTTAATGTCAGCAGAACAACAGACAACATGCTTCTGTCAGAAAAGGATGACAAAACGCGGTTTCGCTTAGCGGACTGAGAAAACTAGCCAAGACTGCCAAGAGTAAGAGCCGAGAAGCTAAAAGGTAATTCCGGCAGGGGGAGATCGCGACCACCGACTCACAGACCACCACCGACCCAAGTAACACCACCTACTCAGAAGAGAACAACGGAAGAGGACAACCGAGCCTGCGCAGTGATTGACATACGGAACGAGCAAGTTTGTACCCATCGCTAGACAAGACAATAATGACTATGTATGAGTATGTAAAATTTTCATCTACAAATTGTACAGGAAAGGTGCGTGAGGTACGCACGCCAGGAGGAGCGATCCCCCGTGCATCCGGCGCCGTGAATATAGAATGCCTGCTCTTTAATACTAAATTGGTGTTGAGGAGTCGTTTCCGATTTTAACGTGTTTTTCGGTAACAGTTTTGGCACCCCAGGTGGGAACCTGCTTTTGAATCTCGACGGATGCGTGGGATCGTGGGACCTGCAGCCGGCCCCGAGGAATTCTCCGGGAGAGCTTCCGATCCCCGGGCCAGAGAATTCTGAGCAAGATCCCCTGGATTGAGGTAAACAAGGCATTCTTTGAAGAAGAAACTTAGGTAGAATAATACGTGGGGTTAGTTTCCCACATAGGATAGGATAGCGGGTTTGAGTCCCACAGGCCTGCCCGTAAGGCGCGGCGAAAGCCACGCAGGGTCGGGGCCAAGAGGTGCCTCGGTTGGTAAGTCTCTGCTAGGCGAAAGCCTGTGGAGCGGGACCCGAGGGTAGGGGAGTCTTCAACAGGGGGTTGAAGTCTCCAGGGATATCTAGCAGGGGGCTACAGATCCCAGTGGCAGATTTCCAGTGAGACCTCTAACGGGGGTTGGAGTCCCTCTGACTACTATTTGCGATAGCGCACAATCACAACTACTAGTTGACTGGGAGACGGGAGCATTACTGAGTAGGAAACCTATCCCACAGAGAACACCTTTGCGATGTATTTTGAAGCACTGGAAAGACGTCGGGGGCGGTGACCCACTAACTCGGAAACCATTAATTGAATATTGCAATCATTGGTGGCCAACGTATCAATTGGAAGGTGGGCACAAATGGCCAGAACATGAGACATTGCAATATCGTACCATCTTGCAATTAATGTTGTTTTGTAAAAAGGAAAGGCAAATGGGAAGAAGTGGCATATGTTGATTTGTTCTTTACACCGTGGAATCATCCCGAGCAGCAGAAACAGCGTGAGGTATGTCCACAAGATTCTACGGCAATGTTTCTGAAAAGAGGAAAACGTGGTGAGAACTTGAAAGTGTTGCTCTACTTGTGATACTGGATACTTCGCTTGATGAAACTGACAAGAAAATAGTACTGAATACAGCCAGAAGGCAGGTGCAGGGAGCACATGCTAACGGGAATTTACAGAGAACAATGAATAAGAATTTTCCATCTACAAATCCCGAGTGGGACCCTAATCAGCCAGGACCCAGGGGAATGTTGACTAGATGTCAGAGAGAGATTTTATTTGGAGTAAGACAAGCAATGCCAAAAGCAATAAATTGGTCAAAATTTATGAAGTGAGACAAGAATTAAGTGAGTCCCCTTCAGCCTTTATGGAAAGACTGAAGGTGACCACCAGAAAATATACTCATTTGAACCCAGAAAAACCAGAAAAAGCAATTCAGCTGGTCTCTATATTCATAAGACAATCAGCCCCAGATGGGGGCGGGGGGAGAGAAAACAACCTTCAGAAACTAGAACAACCTGAATCCAGAGATCTGGGTTAAATGCTTGAAGTAGCTTGGCATGAAGGAGACCAGGGGAATCAACCCTAGCTGAACACCTGGTTACACTGAAGCTACGGAATGAAGAAATAGAATTTTTGGTAGATACGGGAGCCACTTATTTGGTATTGAATACACGTGAAGAGAAATTTGATCATAAATCAGTAGATGTTGCTAGCGCAACAGGGCAAAGAAAAATTAGCCCCTCTCAGAGCCATTAAAGTTTAAATTGGAGAAGCAATGGGCAACTCACCAGTTTCTGCATATGCCTGAATGTCCACTGCCTCTGTTATGACGAGATCTATTAGGTCAATTAGATGCTCAAGTAACTTTTAAAGATGGAGAGATTAAATCACTAATACCAGAATCAAAAGCCACAGAGGCGAGAGCGTTTATGTTACAGGATTCCTCCAGGGAGGAACGGGTTCCCGAGGAAGTGGAAAACGTAGTAATTCCTTTGGTTTGAGCGAGCGGAGCTCCGGAGCGATCTAAGTGGGCAGAGCCGGTAAAAGTAACCTTAAAGCTTGGAGCCAAGCCCGTAAGACAAAAACAATACCCTATTAAGCGAGAGGCTCGAAAAGGATTACAGAAGTTAATTATAAAATTTTTCAGAATATGAGCTTTTAGTGGAATGTGAATCAGAATATAGTACTCCTGTGTCGCCAGTAAAGAAATCTAGAGGCAAAGAGTATTAGCTAGTTCACGATTTAAGGGCTATAAATCAGGTGGTCCAAGATATACATCCGGTAGTAGCTAATCCATACACTTTACTGACCTCTTTTAAAGGAGGAGCATAAATGGTTTACTGTACTAGATTTGAAGGACGCCTTCTTTTGCATACCTCCAGGCATAAAAAGTCAAAGCCTATTTGCTTTGCAATGGGAAAGCCCCACCACAGAATGAAAGACACAGCTACCATGGACCGTACTTCCACAAGGATTTAAAAATAGTCCTACGATACTTGAGACTCAGCTGGCAAAAAAAAATTAGAGATATAGAAAAAACAGAACCCAGGGAGAGGCATCTTGTTACAGAATGCGGATGACATTCTGATAGCGGCACAAAGTAAAGAAAAATGTTTTGAAATTTTTAAATTTTCTGGGCCAAGGAAGATGCGGAGTTTCCAGAAACAAAACCCAAATAGGAAAAGAAGCAGCCATTTATTTAGGATTTGAAATATCTCAAAGACAAAGACAATTAGAAAGTGAAAAGAAAGAAACTATTTGTCAAATTCCCGAACCTAGCAGCCCGAAGGAACTGAGAGCTTTTCTGAAAACAATGAAATAGCATCAGCTCTGGATTCTGAACTGTAGACTGTATGTAAAACCATTATTTGAGGCATTGAAAGACTCAAAAGGATAAATATTTAACCTGGACGCCCGGATGCCAAACGGCATTCAAAGAACTGAAAAGAGCCTCGATGATGGCCCCTGCATTAGGCCTACCTGATTTCGCTAAACCTTTTCAGTTGTTTGTCCACGAAAGACAACATTTAGCCCTTGGAGTGCTGACACAGCGACTGGGAACCTGGAAGAGACCTGTGGGCTACTTCTCCAAACAACCTGACCACGCGAGTAAAAGATGGCCTAGGTGTTTACGGGCAGTAGCAACAACAGCGCTGCCGATCCGGGAAGCCCCAAAGTTAACAATGGGACAGAAGATGACAGTATATGTCCCGCACATAGCGGTGACTGTTTTAGAACAAAAGGGGGGTCGTTGGCTATCCCTTAGCAGAATGTTGAAATATCAAGTTGTTCTGTTAGAACAAGACGATGTGGAATCGAAGACTACTGCTATACTGAATCCTGCTATGTTTTTAACAACAGAAAACCTTACGGACAATTTAGAACACGATCGCTTGCTAACTATTGAACAAGTCTATTCCAGCAGACCAGACCTGAGACACAAACCTCTGGGAAAATCCTGATCTGGAGTTGTTTACAGATGGAAGAAGCTCTGGGCGAGAAGAGAAGCGAATGGCCGGATATGCTGTCGTTATCGCCGCCGAGGGAATGGAGTCAGGGGTGCTGCCTGCAAACACCTCAGCACAGAAAGCAGTATTGGTAGCATTGAAGCGAGCTCTGCGAATGGCAGAAGGACAAAGGATAAATATCTAGACTGATTCCAAACGTGCATTTGGTGTGATCCACGATCATGGAGCTATTGGGAAGGAGAAAGGACTGCCATCAGCCCAAGAATCATCAATACAGCATAAAGAAGAAATTCTCCAACTTCCGGAAGACGTGCAGAAACCAAAAGAAGTGGCGGTAAAGCGTTGCAAAGCTCATCAATTTGGCCAGACGGCTGTAAACATAAGCAAACGACTGACCGATAAAGCTGCAAAGAGGACTGCAGAGCAAGGTATCCTTGCACTAGTACCAGTAAAACAGATCAGAATTCCAAAGTTGAAACCGAGATATAATAAATTGGATGAGCAATTAGCAGAACAATTGGAAGCATCACAAAACACAGAGAGATGGTAGGTAACACCAGAAAAACAAGTAATAACAACAACCACCCCACAAGTTATGACAGAACTTGCAAAAGAAAACCATGAGCAAACACATTAGGCTGTAGGCGCTACGGTTTTGAGTTTAAAAACATCTGTAGCGTGTGTAGGCACGACAAGAATAGTTAAACCCATAGTAGCTAAGTGTCCAATCTGTCCTAGAAATAATCCCCTGAACCAAAGGAAACAACCTTTAGGAGTAACAAAACAAAAAATTCTCCCGGAAATTATTAGCAAATTAAGTTCTCTGAGTTACCCAGACAAAATAGATAGAGCAGTATTTGTCAGTGCTGATTGACAAATTTTCTAGATGGCCAGCAGCTTTCTCGTGCTGCACCGACAAAGCTAGAGTAGTAGTTAAGACGTTGCTGAAGGAAATAATACCAAGATTTAGAGTGCCAACGGGAATGTCCTCTGATAGAGCACCACATTTTTTTGCAGAGGTACTTCAACAAATTAATAAAATTTTGGGTAGAAAATGGGACCTGCATACACCCTGGAGACCACAATCAAGTGAAAAATTTCAGAACATGAAGCAAACACTAAACTGACATAGTGGAATATTATTGATCTAGGATGGAAGTATTGAGAAAATTATTATTTCAGAACTTCCAAACAGGGGAAATGTAACCAAAGTGATGAAATCAACCAGAGACGGTGTTCCATTACGGGAACATGGAGCGTACCAATCAGCGCACCTGTCGATCTGCATTTTAGTCCGTAGGCGATCATTAATGCGAACAGAACAACAGACAACGTGCTTCTGTCAGAAAAGGATGAAAAAACGCTGTTTCGCTTAGCGGACTGAGAAAACTAGCCAAGACTGCCAAGAGTAAGAGCCGAGAAGCTAAAAGCTAATTCCGGCAGGGGGAGATCGCGACCACCGACTCACAGACCACCACCGACCCAAGTAACAGAAGAGAACAACGGAAGAGGACAACCGAGCCTGCGCAGCGATTTACATACGGAACGAGCAAGTTTGTACCAATCAGCAGACAGGACAATAATGAATATGTATGAATACGTAAAACATTGATCTACAAATTGTACGGGAAAGGTGCGTGAGGTACGCACGCCAGGAGGAGCGATCCCCCGTGCATCCGGCGCCGCGAATAAAGAATGCCTGCTCTTTAATACTAAATTGGTGTTGAGGAGTCGTTTCCGATTTTAACGCGTTTTTCGGTAACACAGGGAGTCAGATCAAGAGAGCCAGAGAACAACAAAACACCGACAGGCTACAGGACAGAGCAGGAGGAATAAAAAAAAAAAAAACACGGAGCCAGAGCCAGGCAGAGAGAGGCGGAGAAAGAAAAAGGAGCCACAGGCTACAGGACAGAGAGAGGGAGGACTGAAAAGACGGGGAGGCAGGGAGACACTCAGAGCGAGATGGAGAAAGAAGGTGCGGGGGGGGGGGGGGGGGGCGCAAAAAAAAAAAGTAAATTTTGCAGCAGGTAAGGAAAGAGAGGGGGCCGGGGGAGAGACAGGGAGGGCCCAGGACGCACAAGAGAGGCAACGGGGCCCCAGTGGCCCAGGACTCACCGCGACTCTCGCTCTCAGCGCTGCTGGCACAATTTAGCCGTTCAGATGCTTCTTTCCCCTCCTCTCCTCCCTGCCTCTTCTGCAGCTCCAGACTCTAGGCCGTCCTCCACCTGAAGAGAATACGTGGGTGTCTTACAGCTCTTACCAGATGAGGCTTCCTAGGCACGTAGCCTAGCTCGCTCGTGCACTACACGCCCGTACCCAACTCCGGGTTACGCGTACAGACCCTACGGTGCACGTTGGTGGCCTGGCCCGCTGCGGGCTATGAAGGGGGATCCTTCCTCCCCCACCTGCATGGACAGGCTCTCTCTTGCCTGCGGCAGGAAGGCAGCTGGCAGCCAGAGCACCTTCAGTTTCTTCTTCTTTACCTTTCGTTGGCGTCTCCAGCTTCAGCTGAGGCAGCTCCTGTCCGCAGCCGGGAAGGGCTTTGTCTATCCCTTTTCGGCCCTGCGCTGCGAGGACGGCGAGGACGGGCAGAGAGAAGCCACGCGAGCCTGAGACGGCCACAGGCAACGGCATCCCCGGGGGAAGGACAGACAACCACGTCCTCAGCACGGTCTCTGGGAGAGGGAAAGAAGAAACAGTGACCGTCATTACCGTCGATCGACCCTGGCCAAAGCCTCTCCTTCCGCAGGGGCTTCTGGACACACCGCTCCCTCCCCACGCTACTGCTAA
Source organism: Phalacrocorax aristotelis (assembly GCF_949628215.1). Lineage (NCBI taxonomy): Eukaryota > Metazoa > Chordata > Aves > Suliformes > Phalacrocoracidae > Phalacrocorax > Phalacrocorax aristotelis. Next base: position 356,765 of record NW_027441125.1, on the reverse strand, counting down.
GGGCCCCTGCACCAAGGGGGAATCCAGTGCGCTTGAGGGACGGCTTGCTGCCTTCACGACAGGGCCTGGGGGCGGCCTAAGGCTATGCAGCACGCTTATGGGGAGGTGCCGGAGCTGGGGGCAGGCGCACGGGGCAAGGGGTGCCCGGGGAGGCTGAGCGGGACCTCCGGTGGGCCGGGGACGCGGCCATCATCTGCGCCCTGGGCACGGGGAAAAGGTCATCGTCCTCCTCCTTTCCCTCTTCCCTTCTGTCAGCTCCCGGGGAACTCACCGCTTCTCGGGAAGCGGCCGCACCCGCAAGCCCCCAGTAATCAACACGAAGCCAACCCCAAAAATACACCTCGCGTACCGTACGCGCCACGGCCGCCCGGCACCCGAGCGCCGGAAGACCGCGCCTCCCGCCATGCCCGGCGAACCACGTGACAGGGCCGGCAGCCACTGCGCCAGGAATACAGCTCCCGCCATGCTCTGCGGCACAACCCGGCCGCCCGGCAGCCGCAAGGACTACAGCTCCCGGCATGCTCTGCGGCACAACCCGGCCGCCCGGCGGCCGGTTTGATGCGGAGCCACCCAGCATCCCTGCGAGCACAGCTGCAGGCGCAACAGCAGTTACGCAGCCACAACTAGGCACTAAACAAAGGCTTTCCAACACTGGAGGTCTAGAACAGGTAGACATTAGCACAGAAGCACAAGGGGCTCCGTCACCCTGCACAAATCTCCCCGTGCCTACACACGCACACGTTCAGAAGTTAGTTATCAGAAAACGCCCGACTCAGCCATTTGCCACAGTCACGAGACTCACGACATGATAACACGACATGACACACGAGGTGGGCTCAGAGTTTTAAGGCAAGAAATACCTCCCACGCCCCCCACCCGAGATCTTTCAGGGTCCACACCTGCCATCGCCCCGCACCAAACCTACCCGGCCAAAGGCTTTCAGGTGGCCCGAAACACTGTACACAGAAAATAACCAGGGACAGACCTGCATTGTTCGGAAGCGAACGATGCCCGACCGGGGCTCCTCTGCGGGGCACGGAGCCCCCCGGCCCCGCCCGGAGACACACACCCGCCCCCCGCTGCCCGAACTCACCCACCAGCGCTCTCCGGCCCCCGGACACGGCCGCGCTGCTCTCTCAGGCGGCTGCCGCAGGCGAGGCTCGGGCACCGCCAGGCCTCCAGGCGTCCCGAGGGGCTGCCGGACACCGCAGGGGATGGCTGCCGGCGGCCGGACCGCCGCGGCGCTCCCCGCCCAGCTCCGAGCAGGCTCCGCCGGCCGCGGGCTTCCCACGCCGGGCCGCAGAGGGGCCCCGGCACCGCACAGGGACGCCTCGCGACCCGGCCGCCACACGCACCGGCCCTTCGGCCTCCACACGCACCGCTCCCGCCCCCGCTCCGACGCGCCGCGCACGCGCCACCGGAAGCCCGAGCCCCGCGGGGCGGCCCTTAAAGGGCGGCCGGAAGGAACGGCCCCCACCGGCCCCGCCACCGCGCCCAGCCGGTGAGCGCCAGCGCCCCCTGCTGGCCGGGCCGCGCTCAGCTCGCGAGGGCGCCGAGGGCCGGGCGGGGCGGGACGCGCCGGCTCGGGGCCAGCGCCTTCTCGGAGCGAGCGGGAAACCCCTGCGGGCCCCGGTCACGGCCGGGCACAGCCGCGCGCCCTCCGAGAGCTGCTGAACGGGGCTGCCGCTCGTGACACATACCGAGCCGTCTGCGACGGGAGCGGGCAGAGGAGGAAGGGGCCGGCGGCCGCGGCGCCCTGGCCCCAGGCGGGGGGGGGGGGCTGGGGCCCGGGGGGCCGCCCCCCTACTCACAGTTGCCCCCTCACAGTTCCCTCACAGTTCCCTCACAGTTCCCTCACAGTTCCCTCAGAGTTCCCTCACAGTTCCCTCAGAGTTCCCTCAGAGTTCCCTCAGAGTTCCCTCAGAGTTCCCTCAGAGTTCATCCCATGGACGGAACCGGGACCTACTGTGAGGCACTGGGAAAGAAGTGGGAGGAAGCCGGGACAGACCAATATAGCCCAGTATGGACTAGACCAATATAGCCCTGTATGGACTAGACCAATATAGCCCTGTATGGACTAGACCAATATAGCCCAGTATGGACTGGAGGGAACTGCGAGGGAACCGCGAGAGAACCCCACAGAACAAACCATGGGGCACGAGAAGGCAGAGAATTAAGAATTAGGGACAGGGAGCCAGAAAAAAAAAAAGAAAAAAACCAAAGGGAGACAGAGAGCAAAAGGAATCGCAATGCGTACGGAGAGAAGAGAGAAACAATTCTAGCATAGGGTCACGGGGGAGCCAGGGACAGCAAGATGGAGAAAGGACAGAAGCTACAGGCTACAGGGCAGAGAGGGAAGAATTAATGAATAGACACAGAGAGCTGGGCAGAAAGAGATGGAGAAAGGCTAAAGATCACACGGCCTACAGGGAAGAGAGAAGAGAGGGAGGAATTTTAAAAACAGGGGCAAGAAGCCAGAGAGAGGGAGAGAGAAGCAACAATAAAATGGGGACAAGCCACAGGGCAGCGAGGAGGGAATCAATGAATAAGAACACGAGACCAAAGAGAACACAATGTAGAATGGAAAAAAGGAACAGCGGCCTACAGGGAAGGAGGAATTAAAGATCAGGGACTGGGAGGCAGACAGAGACACATGAAGAAACAAGTGGAAAAAAAAAAAACAAAAACAAACCAACAGCAATGGGCTACAAAGACAGAGAGGGAGGAAATGAGGAAATAAAACATCGCAGCAAGGAGCTGGACAGAGAGAGATGAGGACAAACAAATAGCACGGGTCCACGTGACAGAGAACGTGGAATTAGAACACAGAGAGAGGGAGCCGGACAGAGAGAGAGGCCGAGAGAAACATCTAGACAGGCTACAGCGGGCAGAGGCAGGAATTAAAACCTAGGGACAGGGAGCTGGACAGAGAGAGATGGAGGTCACAGGGAACAGCGGTGGCTGCAGGAAGAACAGGAATTCATGAATAGGGAAAGGGAGCTGGACAGAGAAGAACTCAGAAAGGCAAGAACAGTAGCAGGGTACAGAGCAGAGAAGACGAATTAAAAAGCACGGGGGGAGCGTTGAGGCAGACAGAGAGAGATTAAGAAAAAAGTCACGGGCTACGTGGCAAAGCAGGAGGAATTCAGAAACGAGGATGGGAACCAAGGGAGAGTGTGCTGGTGAAGGATAACGGGCATTAAAAGTGAGGGACGGGGAGCTGGGAAAAGCGAGGCAGAGAAAAACAGAATCACAGAGAGAATCACACAAAGCCAAAAAAGAAGAAACTGAACAACAGGAACAGGTGTAACCAAAGCGATGAAATCAACCAACCAGAGACGGTGTTCCATTACGGGAACATGGAGCGTACCAATCAGCGCACCTGTCGATCTGCATTTTAGTGCCTAGGCGATCGTTAATGTCAGCAGAACAACAGACAACATGCTTCTGTCAGAAAAGGATGACAAAACGCGGTTTCGCTTAGCGGACTGAGAAAACTAGCCAAGACTGCCAAGAGTAAGAGCCGAGAAGCTAAAAGGTAATTCCGGCAGGGGGAGATCGCGACCACCGACTCACAGACCACCACCGACCCAAGTAACACCACCTACTCAGAAGAGAACAACGGAAGAGGACAACCGAGCCTGCGCAGTGATTGACATACGGAACGAGCAAGTTTGTACCCATCGCTAGACAAGACAATAATGACTATGTATGAGTATGTAAAATTTTCATCTACAAATTGTACAGGAAAGGTGCGTGAGGTACGCACGCCAGGAGGAGCGATCCCCCGTGCATCCGGCGCCGTGAATATAGAATGCCTGCTCTTTAATACTAAATTGGTGTTGAGGAGTCGTTTCCGATTTTAACGCGTTTTTCGGTAACAGTTTTGGCACCCCAGGTGGGAACCTGCTTTTGAATCTCGACGGATCCGTGGGATCGTGGGACCTGCAGCCGGCCCCGAGGAATTCTCCGGGAGAGCTTCCGATCCCCGGGCCAGAGAATTCTGAGCAAGATCCCCTGGATTGAGGTAAACAAGGCATTCTTTGAAGAAGAAACTTAGGTAGAATAATACGTGGGGTTAGTTTCCCACATAGGATAGGATAGCGGGTTTGAGTCCCACAGGCCTGCCCGTAAGGCGCGGCGAAAGCCACGCAGGGTCGGGGCCAAGAGGTGCCTCGGTTGGTAAGTCTCTGCTAGGCGAAAGCCTGTGGAGCGGGACCTGAGGGTAGGGGAGTCTTCAACAGGGGGTTGAAGTCTCCAGGGATATCTAGCAGGGGGCTACAGATCCCAGTGGCAGATTTCCAGTGAGACCTCTAACGGGGGTTGGAGTCCCTCTGACTAGTATTTGTGATAGTGCACTATCACAACTACTAGTCGACTGGGAGACGGGAGCATTACTGAGTAGGAAACCTATCCCACAGAGAACACCTTTGCGATGTATTTTGAAGCACTGGAAAGACGTCGGGGGCGGTGACCCACTAACTCGGAAACCATTAATTGAATATTGCAATCATTGGTGGCCAACGTATCAATTGGAAGGTGGGCACAAATGGCCAGAACACGAGACATTGCAATATCGTACCATCTTGCAATTAATGTTGTTTTGTAAAAAGGGAAGGCAAATGGGAAGAAGTGGCATATGTTGATTTGTTCTTTACACCGTGGAATCATCCCGAGCAGCAGAAACAGCGTGAGGTATGTCCACAAGATTCTACGGCAATGTTTCTGAAAAGAGGAAAACGTGGTGAGAACTTGAAAGAGTGTTGCTCTACTTGTGATACTGGATACTTCGCTTGATGAAACTGACAAGAAAATAGTATGGAATACAGCCAGAAGGCAGGTGCAGGGAGCACATGCTAACGGGAATTTACAGAGAACAATGAATAAGAATTTTCCATCTACAAATCCCGAGTGGGACCCTAATCAGCCAGGACCCAGGGGAATGTTGACTAGATGTCAGAGAGAGATTTTATTTGGAGTAAGACAAGCAATGCCAAAAGCAATAAATTGGTCAAAATTTATGAAGTGAGACAAGAATTAAGTGAGTCCCCTTCAGCCTTTATGGAAAGACTGAAGGTGACCACCAGAAAATATACTCATTTGAACCCAGAAAAACCAGAAAAAGCAATTCAGCTGGTCTCTATATTCATAAGACAATCAGCCCCAGATGGGGGCGGGGGGAGAGAAAACAACCTTCAGAAACTAGAACAACCTGAATCCAGAGATCTGGGTTAAATGCTTGAAGTAGCTTGGCATGAAGGAGACCAGGGGAATCAACCCTAGCTGAACACCTGGTTACACTGAAGCTACGGAATGAAGAAATAGAATTTTTGGTAGATACGGGAGCCACTTATTTGGTATTGAATACACGTGAAGAGAAATTTGATCATAAATCAGTAGATGTTGCTAGCGCAACAGGGCAAAGAAAAATTAGCCCCTCTCAGAGCCATTAAAGTTTAAATTGGAGAAGCAATGGGCAACTCACCAGTTTCTGCATATGCCTGAATGTCCACTGCCTCTGTTATGACGAGATCTATTAGGTCAATTAGATGCTCAAGTAACTTTTAAAGATGGAGAGATTAAATCACTAATACCAGAATCAAAAGCCACAGAGGCGAGAGCGTTTATGTTACAGGATTCCTCCAGGGAGGAACAGGTTCCCGAGGAAGTGGAAAACGTAGTAATTCCTTTGGTTTGAGCGAGCGGAGCTCCGGAGCGATCTAAGTGGGCAGAGCCGGTAAAAGTAACCTTAAAGCTTGGAGCCAAGCCCGTAAGACAAAAACAATACCCTATTAAGCGAGAGGCTCGAAAAGGATTACAGAAGTTAATTATAAAATTTTTCAGAATATGAGCTTTTAGTGGAATGTGAATCAGAATATAGTACTCCTGTGTCGCCAGTAAAGAAATCTAGAGGCAAAGAGTATTAGCTAGTTCATGATTTAAGGGCTATAAATCAGGTGGTCCAAGATATACATCCGGTAGTAGCTAATCCATACACTTTACTGACCTCTTTTAAAGGAGGAGCATAAATGGTTTACTGTACTAGATTTGAAGGACGCCTTCTTTTGCATACCTCCAGGCATAAAAAGTCAAAGCCTATTTGCTTTGCAATGGGAAAGCCCCACCACAGAATGAAAGACACAGCTACCATGGACCGTACTTCCACAAGGATTTAAAATTAGTCCTACGATACTTGAGACTCAGCTGGCAAAAAAAAATTAGAGATATAGAAAAAACAGAACCCAGGGAGAGGCATCTTGTTACAGAATGCGGATGACATTCTGATAGCGGCACAAAGTAAAGAAAAATGTTTTGAAATTTTTAAATTTTCTCGGCCAAGGAAGATGCGGAGTTTCCAGAAACAAAACCCAAATAGGAAAAGAAGCAGCCATTTATTTAGGATTTGAAATATCTCAAAGACAAAGACAATTAGAAAGTGAAAAGAAAGAAACTATTTGTCAAATTCCCGAACCTAGCAGCCCGAAGGAACTGAGAGCTTTTCTGAAAACAATGAAATAGCATCAGCTCTGGATTCTGAACTATAGACTGTATGTAAAACCATTATTTGAGGCATTGAAAGACTCAAAAGGATAAATATTTAACCTGGACGCCCGGATGCCAAACGGCATTCAAAGAACTGAAAAGAGCCTCGATGATGGCCCCTGCATTAGGCCTACCTGATTTCGCTAAACCTTTTGAGTTGTTTGTCCACGAAAGACAACATTTAGCCCTTGGAGTGCTGACACAGCGACTGGGAACCTGGAAGAGACCTGTGGGCTACTTCTCCAAACAACTCGACCACGCGAGTAAAAGATGGCCTAGGTGTTTACGGGCAGCAGCAACAACAGCGCTGCCGATCCGGGAAGCCCCAAAGTTAACAATGGGACAGAAGATGACAGTATATGTCCCGCACATAGCGGTGACTGTTTTAGAACAAAAGGGGGGTCGTTGGCTATCCCTTAGCAGAATGTTGAAATATCAAGTTGTTCTGTTAGAACAAGACGATGTGAAATCGAAGACTACTGCTATACTGAATCCTGCTATGTTTTTAACAACAGAAAACCTTACGGACAATTTAGAACACGATCGCTTGCTAACTATTGAACAAGTCTATTCCAGCAGACCAGACCTGAGACACAAACCTCTGGGAAAATCCTGATCTGGAGTTGTTTACAGATGGAAGAAGCTCTGGGCGAGAAGAGAAGCGAATGGCCGGATATGCTGTCGTTATCGCCGCCGAGGGAACGGAGTCAGGGGTGCTGCCTGCAAACACCTCAGCACAGAAAGCAGCATTGGTAGCATTGAAGCGAGCTCTGCGAATGGCAGAAGGACAAAGGATAAATATCTAGACTGATTCCAAACGTGCATTTGGTGTGATCCACGATCATGGAGCTATTGGGAAGGAGAAAGGACTGCCATCAGCCCAAGAATCATCAATACAGCATAAAGAAGAAATTCTCCAACTTCCGGAAGACGTGCAGAAACCAAAAGAAGTGGCGGTAAAGCGTTGCAAAGCTCATCAATTTGGCCAGACGGCTGTAAACATAAGCAAACGACTGACCGATAAAGCTGCAAAGAGGACTGCAGAGCAAGGTATCCTTGCACTAGTACCAGTAAAACAGATCAGAATTCCAAAGTTGAAACCGAGATATAATAAATTGGATGAGCAATTAGCAGAACAATTGGAAGCATCACAAAACACAGAGAGATGGTAGGTAACACCAGAAAAACAAGTAATAACAACAACCACCCCACAAGTTATGACAGAACTTGCAAAAGAAAACCATGAGCAAACACATTAGGCTGTAGGCGCTACGGTTTTGAGTTTAAAAACATCTGTAGCGTGTGTAGGCACGACAAGAATAGTTAAACCCATAGTAGCTAAGTGTCCAATCTGTCCTAGAAATAATCCCCTGAACCAAAGGAAACAACCTTTAGGAGTAACAAAACAAAAAATTCTCCCGGAAATTATTAGCAAATTAAGTTCTCTGAGTTACCCAGACAAAATAGATAGAGCAGTATTTGTCAGTGCTGATTGACAAATTTTCTAGATGGCCAGCAGCTTTCTCGTGCTGCACCGACAAAGCTAGAGTAGTAGTTAAGACGTTGCTGAAGGAAATAATACCAAGATTTAGAGTGCCAACGGGAATGTCCTCTGATAGAGCACCACATTTTTTTGCAGAGGTACTTCAACAAATTAATAAAATTTTGGGTAGAAAATGGGACCTGCATACACCCTGGAGACCACAATCAAGTGAAAAATTTCAGAACATGAAGCAAACACTAAACTGACATAGTGGAATATTATTGATCTAGGATGGAAGTATTGAGAAAATTATTATTTCAGAACTTCCAAACAGGGGAAATGTAACCAAAGTGATGAAATCAACCAGAGACGGTGTTCCATTACGGGAACATGGAGCGTACCAATCAGCGTATCTGTCGATCTGCATTTTAGTCCCTAGGCGATCATTAATGCGAACAGAACAACAGACAACGTGCTTCTGTCAGAAAAGGATGAAAAAACGCTGTTTCGCTTAGCGGACTGAGAAAACTAGCCAAGACTGCCAAGAGTAAGAGCCGAGAAGCTAAAAGGTAATTCCGGCAGGGGGAGATCGCGACCACCGACTCACAGACCACCACCGACCCAAGTAACAGAAGAGAACAACGGAAGAGGACAACCGAGCCTGCGCAGCGATTTACATACGGAACGAGCAAGTTTGTACCAATCAGCAGACAGGACAATAATGAATATGTATGAATACGTAAAACATTGATCTACAAATTGTACGGGAAAGGTGCGTGAGGTACGCACGCCAGGAGGAGCGATCCCCCGTGCATCCGGCACCGCGAATAAAGAATGCCTGCTCTTTAATACTAAATTGGTGTTGAGGAGTCGTTTCCGATTTTAACGCGTTTTTCGGTAACACAGGGAGTCAGATCAAGAGAGCCAGAGAACAACAAAACACCGACAGGCTACAGGACAGAGCAGGAGGAATAAAAAAAAAAACGGAGCCAGAGCCAGGCAGAGAGAGGCGGAGAAAGAAAAAGGAGCCACAGGCTACAGGACAGAGAGAGGGAGGACTGAAAAGACGGGGAGGCAGGGAGACACTCAGAGCGAGATGGAGAAAGAAGGTGCGGGGGCGGGGGGGGGGGGCGCAAAAAAAAAAAGTAAATTTTGCAGCAGGTAAGGAAAGAGAGGGGGCCGGGGGAGAGACAGGGAGGGCCCAGGACGCACAAGAGAGGCAACGGGGCCCCAGTGGCCCAGGACTCACCGTGACTCTCGCTCTCAGCGCTGCTGGCACAATTTAGCCGTTCAGATGCTTCTTTCCCCTCCTCTCCTCCCTGCCTCTTCTGCAGCTCCAGACTCTAGGCCGTCCTCCACCTGAAGAGAATACGTGGGTGTCTTACAGCTCTTACCAGATGAGGCTTCCTAGGCACGTAGCCTAGCTCGCCCGTGCTGGAGCTGGGGGCAGGCGCACGGGGCAAGGGGGGCCAGGGGAGGCTGAGGGGGAGCTCTGGTGAGCTGGGGAGTCGGCCATCTTCTGCACCCAGAAGCTGCAGGGGGAAAAGGTCATCATCCTCCTCCTCCTTTCCCTCTTCCCTTCTATCAGCTCCCGGGTAACTCCTAGGGCTGCCCTCACCCGCTCGCCTTTAGCATACCAGAAGCCTGCCTCGGCGGGTCATTTGAAGCTTCCCATCCCACCAGCCCCAGTAGTACAGGCACACAAGGAGATACCCCTGCACCCACCAAAGGGGCTCGCTCACCTCGCCGGCAGCCCTAGGCCTCACCCGACACAGGGAATCGTGTCCGACACACCACCACGCTGCAGCAAGAGCAGAGGAGGCCTTTCCTTACCAGGAAGCAGCAACGAGCACGGCGGCATCACCTCACAGGCACTGCAGCATCGCAGGGCTGTTACCTGCGGAGAGAGCAATGGGGATCACAGGGACGCCACCGCGCGTGCGCGGCTCCCGGGCTCAGTACCCAATTCTGGTCGCTGGGCAGCAGCATTATCTGAATTACTCTTCTCGATTAATACCATCCAGAAACCGTAACTTGGCTGCATCCACAGAGCTTCTATTCCTCTGCACCTTTCCCCCTCGCAGCCCCAGCAGCGCCATTCATTGCCTCTGCACCAAACAGCAAAGTGTCTCGAGGGAGGAGAAGCAGCACAGCAAACCTGGGGAACAAGGTTGGGTTCCCACCCCCGCAGAATAAGCCCCAGGAACTGCTTGTAGGCATGTGGCATCAGGGTTGTGATCGGGTTTTGGTTTGGTTTTCTTTTTTTTTCCCCCGCCTTCTTTACATAATGTAATAATTGGGGTTGCTTTTCCAAACTACTGAGTTCTGTGGGGATTTTTTGTGCTTTTGCCCTACAAAAAATGGTCATTTTCACTTTCGGTTTTGTGCATGAGAATGGTTGGTGGGTGCTTTTAGGTTGTTGTTCCTTCCCCCCACCCCCTTTTTTTTTTTCCTTTCCAGCCGCACAAATCCAGCTGGAGTTGGCTTTCCCAGAAGCCCCAAGTTGTTTTCTTTCCACCAGAATTCTTCCTGTATTTTCACCCCTCATTGCAGGCCCAGAGTCAAGGGGTTTGAGGTATTTTTGCGCCCAGGCAGCAGCTCCCAGGCTGCATAAGCAGCCCCACAGGGGGAAGTCCCCGTTTGAGGGAATCGGCCCCAAATTGGGATGGGAAAGTGAAGAGAAGGAGAAAAAACCCTGAATAACCTGAAAAAGAACACCTACTCCAGCCCACCAAGCACCGGTCACCTTGCCTGACTCACCTCCAGGGCCCACATCACGCTCGGCTCATCGCTTAGCACCCTCAGATCACAAAAAAAAAAAAAAGAGTAAAACCCATAATGGAGCCCTATAGCCATCAGTCACATCTTCCCTCCAGTACTACACACAGACTCACCTTCTTACAGCGCTCCCCTGGGCCCTCCTCCGTTGCCCTGCACGACTCATCCATCTGCACCTGGAAAAACAGTGTTACTGAACAAGTCACCTGGAGGCACAGCAACAGCTTAACCATTCCACAGCTCCTGCGCCCACGTAGGAATACCATCTAGAGCCCAACTACAGCCTGCCGTTAAAGGAAATGCATTAAATCAAACGTTAAGCCCTCGCACATACAAGCCGGAACAGCAAAAACACGGCACGCTCGCGCACCCAGGGCGCAGCCCGACGGAGGTCCACGCGCACCTCGCCGGTTTGATGCGGAGCCACCCAGCATCCCTGCGAGCACAGCTGCAGGCGCAACAGCAGTTTCACCTACACCCATCTCGGCGCGCAGCGCTTCTGAAGCTTTAAGCTGAAAGCCCTACCTTGACGCTTGGCCACACTAGAAGCGAGCCGTAGCTAGGACTCCACAGAAACACAGCAACACAAATTGCACACCCACAGCGGCGACAGCCTTGCAACTACTTAGACCAGGAACAACAGAGGAAAGTAAAACGGCTTCATCACCCGCACAGGAAAAGCGGCAGACGGAGGCAAAGGGTCAGCATTCATAGCCCTTACAGAACACAGGCGTTCTCTCTCCTTCCATTCCTAAACCCATCCCTTAGGTCTAAATATCGCAGCCCTGCTGTGGCAATAGCGAGAGCGGGGAACGAGAGCCCTGCCGCCGGCCGTTTGTGCGGCAGGACACAAAAACAGAGGGACATGTTTTGCCACACACAACCCTGAATCTCCTGAAAAGTTATGTTTACCAAAAATAGGCATTTGGAACATATTGCCAAAAACAAAACATTCGGCAATAAAACTTTTATGTGTTTGACACCCGCACATTTTTTGGGAACTTGCTATTTGCTTCCTGGTTTTGCTGGTCTTCCCTCAGAAGTTCTACCTGCAGCCAAGTTATTCCCACCCGCCCGACCGGTTCAAGCATTCACCTTCCTGGTATTACCAGCACATTGAGACACAGGCGAGGAACTTAACTGCTCTTCTAAAACTATCCAAATGACAATTACAGCCCTGAAAGAGGAGTGGAAGAGAAGAACAGGAGAGATCAGGCAGCAAAAATGCTCTGCAGGCTGCTGCCAGCCAACACTGCACTCTTTTGTTAAAGCCACCCCGCCCCCCCAAATGCAAACAAAAAAACCCCCCATGACTTCATGAAGTGCGTGGGTTTTTTTTCTTTTCAGTAGTCCTTTTGGAGCTCATCCCTGTCTCAGCATCTTGTCTTGTCAGAGCATGAAGTGCAGATGATCTGTATCCCAATGACATTTGCATGGGATGAATACATTTTCAGAAATAGACCCGATCCGTGAGACTCCTGTCACCTTTGTGGTTTTAATAATCGTAACTCAATTTTATCGACTGACACACTTGTGAGAAAACTAATTAACTTGAAACGTAGCCTCTCCTCGGGGAAAAAATGTGTTAGACACCAAATGAAACCGATTCAGAGCTCCAAACCACGATGGAGCCGATAGAGCTGTTGTGACTTAGTTTGTATGTTTAATTAATTGGTTAATAACTCTTCTAAGCAGCGCAGAATGAAGAGCTGGACCCAAAGAGGGTGCGCTGCGCTGGATCCAAAAAGCACCCTTCCTCCAGAGACCCGCCTCAGGTGGCGAGTTCGCTCTGGTGCATGCCGGCCTCCCGAACTTCGGGGTCCGATGTGACCGGACCCCCACCTCCGGGGAGGGTCCTCGTACCCTGCCCAACCCTTGCTTTCCCCTGCAGCCCCCGATGCCCCCACGCCACCCCCACAAGCAGCCAAACCGGCTTCTGCTTTTGGCCCCCAAACCAGCTCACTTTGGGACCGGTTCTGAGCCAAAAAGCCCAGCTGCTGAGCCTGTTCTCAAGTCCCAAAAGCGCAGCACTTGACCTCTGCTCCTCAGCCCAAAACCACACCACTTAGTCCCCTCGCTCAGGCCCTCAAAACGCACGACTCGATCTGTTTCAGGGCCCCGGCGTCAGCCACAGGAGCCTGCTCTCAAGGCCCAGGAACAGAAGAGCTGTGCTCTCCACGCTCAGGGACCAAACCAGCTGAGCCTGGCTGCGTCCCGGCCCCCTCCGCAGTCCCCACGGGCAACGCTCAGGGCCGCGGAGAGCGCAGCCACCCCGCAGCCCTGCACCCCCACGGCCCACGCGGGCACTGTCGGGGAGGCCTTGGGAACTGAACTGCGCGGGCCCGGCCCCGCACCCCGGCGGGGCAGCCCAGCACCGGCCCGGCAGCGCTTTCTTCCTGCTCTCGCAGGCCTCGTTTCCCCGGCAGCGCCGGGCCCGCACCCCAACCCCACAGGGGGCCGGGCCCGGCCCGCCTCCAGCAAACCGCGGCGGCAGCAGCCGGGGTCCCTGCCTGCCTCGCGGGCAAGGGGGGACCCGCCCGGCACCGCAGGAGCCCCCGCCGGGGTCGCCGCCGCCGCCGCCCGACCCCGACGAGGAGCAGTCGAGAGCCGGGTGGGGCTGCCCCTACTCCCCGGGGACGGGCACGGGCTCGGCCCCAAAACCCAACCACCGACCCACGACAGCGCTCGGCCCGGGGCCGCTGCTGCCCGCACCCCGCCGCCCCCCCGGGGGCTCCGCGGACCGGGAGACCCCACAGCCCAAACCCGCCGACCCACAGCGCGCCCGGCCATGCGGCTCCTCACCTGCTCTGGCGCGGCTCCGGCTGCCCCACGGCCCGGCACGGAGCCGAACCCGGCCACCGGACCATCCGCCAACCCCCCCAACCCCCGGACGCTCCGGGACGGTTCTCGTCCCTTTTCGCTCTGACGCCTCGAGCCGAGCCGGCCCCGCTCCTCCGAGCTACCGGCGGTGCCCGCTCTGCTGCTCGGGGCCGGGCCCTGTTCTCGCCCGGACGCGAGAAGCCGCTCCGGGGTCTTCTCGGTGCGTCCAGCCCCGTGCCGTGCCGGAGCGGGGAGAGCCGGGTACGAGCGCGGAGCCCTGGGGCAGGGGTTGCCCCAGTGCCGCCGACGGTGTGTGGGGGGGTGTCGTCGTCCCCCGCCCCACGCGGGGGGCGCACACACGGTACACCCGCGGGCAGGGGCATCCCCGGGGAGCCGTGCGGCCGGGCTGCGCCGTAGGAGGGGAAGGTGATGTTGGTTTCCCATTTTCCCCGCAAACTGATCCTCCCCCCCGGCCCCCCTTTCCCGCGCGTTACAGCCCGCGAAAAAGCTTTTAACAACCCGATCGACAACACTCCCTTTATCCCTCTTCCAGCAGCAGCAGCGAGAGATTAAGGCAACTGCAGCAGAGGGGAGGAAGGCAAGGAGAGCCTTTTCAAGCAAGGGCAGGACAAAATGCACGGCGTGGACAGGCACAGGAGAGGCTGCATTATCTGGAAAGCACAACGCCTGCCCAAGGGCAGAAAATAAGGAACGAATTGTTTCCAAGGAGCTGCAGCAGACGAATCACCTTTTTCTTTATTGCACTCCTGCCCTTTGTTATCCAAAGCGATAGGCTTCACCACCGGGCAGAAAATAGCTGCCTAGATTTACACGGACAACCAGAAACAATCAAGCCACCCAGCAAGAAGTTCGCAGCAGAGGTATAACCCATCAGCAGCTAAAACATTTGTTACGCAGGCACAACTAGGCACTAAACAAAGGCTTTCCAACTCTGGAGGTCTAGAACAGGTAGACATTAGCACAGAAGCACAAGGGGCTCCGTCACCCTGCACAAATCTCCCCGTGCCTACACACGCACACGTTCAGAAGTTAGTTATCAGAAAACGCCCGACTCAGCCATTTGCCACAGTCACGAGACTCACGACATGACACACGAGGTGGGCTCAGAGTTTTAAGGCAAGAAATACCTCCCCCACCCCCCACCAGAGATCTTTCAGGCTCCAGACCTGCCATCTCCCCGCACCAAACGTAACCGGCCAAAGGCTTTCAGGTGACCCAAAACACAGTACACAAAAAATAACCGGGGAGAGCCCTACATTGTGGAAAAGCGAACGATGCCCGACCGGGGCTTCTCTGCGGGGCCCGGCCCCCGCCCCGCCCCCGGCCCGACCCGCACGGAGATACCCCCCGGCCCGCGCCAGGCCTCACCTCACACGGAGACCCACCCGCTGCCCGAACTCACCCACCAGCGCTCTCCGGCCCCCGGACACGGCCGCGCTGCTCTCTCAGGCGGCTGCCGCAGGCGAGGCTCGGGCACCGCCAGGCCTCCAGGCGTCCCGAGGGGCTGCCGGCCACCGCAGGGGATGGCTGCCGGCGGCCGGACCGCCGCGGCGCTCCCCGCCCAGCTCCGAGCAGGCTCCGCCGGCCGCGGGCTTCCCACGCCGGGCCGCAGAGGGGCCCCGGCACCGCACAGGGACGCCTCGCGACCCGGCCGCCACACGCACCGGCCCTTCGGCCTCCACACGCACCGCTCCCGCCCCCGCTCCGACGCGCACGCGCCACCGGAAGCCCGAGCCCCGCGGGGCGGCCCTTAAAGGGCGGCCGGAAGGAACGGCCCCCACCGGCCCCGCCCCCGCGCCGGACCGCCCCCGCGCCCAGCCGGTGAGCGCCAGCGCCCCCTGCTGGCCGGGCCGCGCTCAGCTCGCGAGGGCGCCGAGGGCCGGGCGGGGCGGGGCGGGACGCCCCGGCTCGGGGCCAGCGCCTTCTCGGGGCGAGCGGGAAACCCCTGCGGGCCCCGGTCACGGCCGGGCACAGCCGCGCGCCCTCCGAGAGCTGCTGAACGGGGCTGCCGCTCGTGACACATACCGAGCCGTCTGCGACGGGAGCGGGCAGAGGAGGAAGGGGCCGGCGGCCGCGGGGCCTGGCCGCAGGCGGGGGGGGGGGGGGGCTGGGGCCCGGGGGGCCGCCCTGCTGGGTCACTGCCCTGCGCCGCACCGCGCTGGGGGCTGGGGCCCGACCGGCGCCGGGCGACCGGGGGCAGCCACGAGCAGGGGGCCTGAGCTTAGCCACGGCCTGCAAAACACCCCGAAGCGTGAGACGCTGCAAGGCCAAGGTGGTCCTTGGCAATGGGGGCGCCTGGGCTCGGCCTCCGCCTTACCTGTCCTGGGTCTGCGTGGCGTTCCAGGGGAATGGTGTTTTCCTTGTGCGGAAGGTGGGCTGGCCGTTCGGCCGTGCACCGGCCGTTACCGATCCTGCCAAAGGCGCTCGCACGCTCTGGCCCATTACTGCTGTGGTACCGCGCCGTAGCGAAAGGTGTTGTGTTTTCTCACAAAAAGCCTCCTATGGTCAGTTGAAGAAATAACCTCCTTCCGTGGCACTGACTCTTTTTGTACAGTCCATAGCTGGCTTTCGGCTTTTGTCTTTACAGCATTCAGTTTGCTTTCTGCCTAGCTTTCTACCTGCTGTGAAACATTTGGATGGTTTTTTCTTGTTGGTTTTTTTTCCCCCTACTTGCTCCACAACTCCCACACCAACCACCCAGCGTGGCTTGCCTTTCAGCCCCCAGACCGAGGAGCCTTGCCCTGGGACGGCCCTTACATGTCAGCAGAGTTGTTCCAGCTCTCACCCTGTCCCTACCCAGCTGAGGACGTCTGTGTCCGTGGGAGACACCCAGACACTCCCCCTGCAGCGTGGCAGCCCCCTGCCCCGTCAGTGAAAACTGCGGCAATATCGGCTAAGTTTAAAAGCGTCGGCAGGAGGTGCAGAATACGTAAATAAAGCGGCGGTTGGCTGCCGGGTATGGGTGCGATATAAATACCTTTTGTTTACAGGCCTTCGTGCCTATTCAGCGTTGAACGGCACCGCAGCCCACCCACCCCGGGGCTCACGGGGCTCGGAGAAGGGTCTCTCCAAGGGCACAACCTAAGGCAGCGCAGGAAGCCCAGCTGCCACGCTCCCAGTCGCTACGGGACACTTGCTTACAGCTACACCGACGAGGGTACGGATGAGGCTGGAACTAGCAGAAATGCTGACTCTTCTGGCCTTTTATTTGTGGAAGGTACAGCGCGCGAGCCTCGGCGGCTCACAGGAGAAGCGCGCAGTGCTGCCTAACTCTCATTCTCAGCTCACGTACTACTGCCAAAGCTCCTGCCCTGTGCTGTGCCAGATGCCGGCTGGCGTGAGCACCTGGGCTCCTGAGGGACCCCCTTGTCCTGAGAGCCAGAGGTACTCACTTCCCTTTGCATGAGGCCTGTAGGAGATATACCCTGCAATTTAAAAAATCCGTATCAAATGTGGCAGACTCAAAAGAGGGCATTTTTAAAAAGGCAGGTTTGTTTTCTTTGTTAACTTTACGATCTACAGCCTAGCAAAGAGCTCCCTTTCAGTGTCAGTCGCTTGGCTTTCTCCCCTACTGACGAGGTCCCAGCCTCCCGGTGAGATCTCGCTGGAGATATTCTGAGTTTCCCTCGAGTACGTGGCTGCCCTGGCCCGAGGCCAGCGAAGAAGCTGACTTTGCCCGTGCCTGAATCAGCAACACGTCCAGCAGGCGACTTGCAGAGCCCAGGGAACCCTCGTAAAGAGGTTTGGGGGTGGGGCGCGCCACATCTGCGGCATCGGCCGTGGGAAAGGACCGGCGCAGTAAAACAGGTGGGTGAAACCGCGGTCCGCGCCAATACGTGCTGCTGCCTGGGGCATCGCTTTGCTGCGGGTCAAGTCAGATGCTCTCTGTAAGAGTCAGTCAGGGTAAAGGCAGCAGCAGATTTCTTTTCTGCTCATTTTAACAAAGGCTGGACGGAGCCCATAGAGGAAGGCACTACGCGTCTTGCTGGGTTGGTTTCCCTGCCTTCTCGTAAGCTGTCGCGGAAACTTGCACGAGCAAAGCCTGTGCAAGCTGATGACAGCCACACACGGTTGAAGAGGGAGCAGACGGTGAGAGCAGAGGTACGCGCTCAGGCTGTGCGCTGGAAGCTAATGCTAATGCTGCAAAATAAAGAGTGGATTTTCTTTTTTGGGTTTAGGTGAGCGCTAAACATGACATGTGCGTATGTGCGTGTGTCTCTCGCAGGTTTTTGTCATACACCCCACCCTCCCACCCCAAAAAAACAACCCACACATGCCACGCGTTAAACAGTGGTTTTCCGTTGTACTTAGAAGTGCTTACATAGGTGTGTTGGTTTTTTTCTTTTTTATTTTTTAATGCAGAAACAGCAATACGATAGATTTAATACAGCTAGCAGTTAGATGGGTGTAGCTTTAGAGCGTCGGCTGTTTACAAAGCAACCGCACACCTTCTTTAACTCACAGTTTAAACAAGTAAACTTGCAGTGCATCACACGTGCTTTGTACAGTCACGTTCCACACGGCAGGCCAGATGCTTCACCCTGCCTTGTCCTTGTTGCCCCGACTCCAACGGGACCGCCGAGGCCATCCTGGGGACAGCGCCGCTTTCTAGCAGCTGGGTTGCTTGCCTGGACGCCCCACAGACAAAGAGTCATTTCCCCACTGAACCTCTTCTCAAATAATTTCCTAGCCCTGCAGGCCCCACGTCCTTTGGTTCATATTTCCTTTTTTCCGGGCTTGATGCACAGGACCGACGATTTCCAGAAATAGAAACAGAGGCTGATTCAGTCCAGGCTCAACATTCTCTGACCTAAACCAAACTGTCTTCGAAGAGATAGCTGTACCGTAGGCACCACCTCGGGAACAGAAGTTGCCCTGTCATAAAAAAAAAAAAAAAGAAGGAAAACAAGGCATTTCAGGCTGAGGAGGCTGAGCGGTGTGCTGGGGGCGGTGGGGGTTGGAAAGAAACAGTTCAGACGATTAGAGCGAGCTTAGCGTTGCAAAGCGTGCCATTATTTTTAATTTGGCAGTCAGAAGACAATAGATTCTGACACTGATTTCCTGTGTGCTGCGGGAGTTCTCTCCTCAGCATTCCTGTGCACCATTTTACTTTTGTGTCCCGTCCGCTTCGCTTTTGCGCTGTAGCTCTCCGGTTCTAGCTACGCTTCCCACCACCCCCATTACTCTTTGACAAGCCCAGCTCTCACTGTGCTTCCCTTCCCTTCCCTTCCCTTCCCGTATGTGTGTGCAGGGAAAAGCCCGCGCGTCTGCCACTACAGGACACGCTCTGGGAGGCAGGAGAGATGACGACGCTCCCTGACAGAGGACACAGCTGAGGGGCGGTCCGCCGGGGCTGGGGAGATGGCAGCACCTTCCCTCAGCTGCCCCATCCGAGCACAGGTGCAGGTGAGCACTGAGGAGAGACAAGCAGGCAGGAGCCGCAGAGCGAGAGAGAAAATAAAATTCACGGGTGGGTGCTACTTGCGTCTCATTTTTAGCGCAAGGGATGAATTCTCAGCACATTCTTGGAGCTGCCCCTTTGGGACTCACGGAGAAGAGGGAGGTTGGCCACGCGGTGCAGCCCAGCTCTGCTTCCCCTAAATGGTTTTACTGTTCAGGTGTTGCCCTAATCTGGCCGGTATCCCTGCAAAGAGTTTGGGATTTCTGCTGCCTCTCCGGGCCAGCCGCAGACCCTGACTTCATCGCAGCGAATGACCCTGCGCTCGTCAGAGCGGTTGCCGAGTCACATCCCGCTGCCTTCCCTGCAGAACCGGTGACCCTTTTTCAGCCCTTGCCCCCTCTTCTCTCCGCTCGTTGCCCATCCCTTTATCAGTGCCGGCACCGATCCTGCCTCCAGCTCGCCCTGTCTCCACCTGCGAGCGCCCAACAGGAGCTAAATGTCTCCTCAAGGACGCACGGAAGAGACGCGCAGGTAACCCAGCACAGACCCCCTGCAAACATCTTCTTTCCATTTTCTTTCCTCTCCTGACACGAAGAGATGACTTAGGAAAAAGCGTACTGCTCACACTTCACCTGCACTGCTTCTACTTTCACTTTCGCTCTCCTTGGCAGTAATTAATAGCGGTGGCTGGGGGGGCTGGGGCATTCCCCCAAAGCGGCTGCAGTTACATCCGGGCGGTTGTGGCACTCCATTAGCTCTGTAGTTTTTAAATCTAAATCTTCTGGAATTGTTAGTTCTGCTCAGGAATCACCCGTACCTGCAAATTTTCTTAATAGCTACGCTTGACCCCAGCCACTGTTTAACAGCTCACCTTTATTTCTCTTCATTTAAGAACCTAAAGCTTCGTTTACTGCTTGGGTTGGAAGCAGGAGCTGTCGCTGCCTCTGAACTTTCTAACAGCCCTGTTACAATTTCAGTACTACCCGCTCCCAATTTAGCTTTCCGGGTCGATTTTCATTCTAGATTCGAAAATTTCCTTATTTTGTTTCTGATCAGGAGTCATTAATGCCTGCAGTTGATTTAGTAACGGCTGTATTTAGATTGAGCTATTAATGACTCGCAACTCTATTTATGGCATAAAAAAGGACTGCCTTTATTTTTTTTTAACTACAGATTAGGAATAATGACTGCCTGGTTTGTTCAGTAATAGGTGTGATTAAATTTAGTCACGACTCCTCCCTAAATAATATGTATTTATTTGCACTCTAACAATTTAACCTTCCCTTTACCAGCCAGGGGCACCGACAAGTGCCCGTGCGTACCTCCGCTCCCCCTGCGCCGGCTCCCCAGGGAACAGCCTCTTACCCTGACCAGAGTCTGCAGCGGCCCGTTGTCATCCCAGCTCCTCGCCCTCGAGAAAGCGGCCGCCTGAAGCGGCGGCAGCTCCGCTGCTGCCCAGAGGGGACGGAAATGGCGCGGGGTAAAGCTCTCCGGGCCGCCTGCGTCCCGCGCGGAGGCGGTGACCTCAGCAGCCTGTACGCTGTTGGGGCCGAGCCAACAACCTGAGGAGGAGTCGCAGGGCGTAGCTGTTTCTGCAACAACCACGCTTTCCCGCCTGGCTGGACAAGAATGCGGGGCCTGCGGGGGCCTGGAGAGGCAGCATCGCTGCAGGTTGTGCCACGGCTGTTGAGAGGCCAAGGCAACACCTGAAACAGTGAACGGCACAACTAGTGAAAACCCCCAAGGTTCCGGGTTCAGTAAAGACAGGAATTGCAGCAGCACAATAAAATGATCTCACGAGGGGAAAAAAAACAGCAAAGCAAAAACCAAACCCCAAACAGAACACCATACCACTAACCCGTCTCACCGCCCCCTCAGCGCCCAAAACAGCATCCTGGGAGAAAAAAAGCAAAGCAGGCCACAAGGGACCTTTCTAGTACAGATGCCGCCAAAGAGTGCCAAGCTCTGGAATCCTTACCTCAGGCAACGCCTCCGCTTCTCTAAACGCCAGAGCACGCCTGCCCGGGGGGCTGAGACAGCCCCAAAGCTGCGACCGCCCGAGGGAACACGGGAGCACCGACGCCAGAGAAGCCCAGGGCCAGAGCCGGGGCTCTTCCACCCCCGGGCCCCGCCCCCGCCCTTCCCACAGCGCCCCGCGAAAGGGGCGGGCCGAGCCCCCCGGGGGGTGAAGGCCCCGGGAGCCGTACGAGAGCCGCCTGGAGTTCCCGGCACGGGAGGGAGGGGGGAGAGAAAACACCCAAACCGAGCCCCCCGAGCGGAGCAAACACAGGCTCGGGCTGTTGCCGGGGGGCGGGGCCTGTCGCTAACGGGAGAGAGCCGGCACCGCCCCCCGGGCCGTTGCCGGGGGGTGGGGCCTGTCACTAAGGGGGTGTGTCCAAAGGGACGCTGGCAATGCCCCTGGAGCCATCACCAAGGGCAGGGCCTGTTGCTATGGAGGGTGGGGCCAGGCAGCACCAGCAACACCCCCAGGCTGTCACCAGGGGGTGGGACCTGTTGCTAACTGGGGATGCTGGGGAGCACACGAGCACGGCCCCACCCCACCAGGCCCTCGCCAGGGGGCGGGGCCTGTCGCAAAGGTGGGTGGGGCCAGAGGGGTCAGATATCAGCCCGCGCGTATAGACCAGTGCGTCCCAGTAATGACCAACATGCCACACAGTATGGATCCCAGTACATCCCAGCTCCCTCCCAGCGACGCCCAGTACATCCCAGTTCCCTCCCAGTACATCCCAGTTGCCTACCAGTGCAGCCCAGTACATCCCAGATCCCTCCCAGTCCGTCCCAGTTCTTTCCCAGTCCGTCCCAGTACATCCCAGTTCCCTCACAGTACATCCCAGTTCCCTCACAGTTCCCACACAGTTCACTCCCAGTTCCATTCCAGTACATCCCAGTACATGCCAGTTGCCTCCCAGTTTCCTCTAAGTACATCCCAGTACTTCAAAGTTCCCTCCCAGTACATCCCAGTTCCCTCACAGTACATCCCAGTACTTCACAGTTCACTCCCACTACATCCCAGTACGTCCCAGTTCCCCCTTGGTACATAACACTTCCCTCCCAATACATCCCAGTTCCCTCCCATTACATCCCGATTCCCTCCCAGTACATCCCAGTTCCCTGCCAGTATGTCCCAGTACATCCCAGTTCCCTCCCATTCCATCCCAGTTCCCTCCCAGTATATCCCAGTTCCCTCTAAGTACATCCCAGTACTTCACAGTTCCCTCCCAGTTCACTCCCAGTACACAACAGTTACCTCCCAGTACATCCCAGTACATCCCAGTAGATCCTGGTACATCCCAAATCCCTGCCAGTTCCACCCGGTACAACCCAGTACAAGCCTGTACATCCTAGTTCCTCCACGGTACATCCCAGGACATCCCCGCACATTGTAGTGCCTCCCAGTACATCCCAGTTCCCTCCCAGTACTGGGAGGGACCTGGGATGTACTGGGAGGGAACTGGGATGTACTGGGAGGGAACTGGGATGTACTGGGATGTAATGGGACGGAACTGGGATGTATTGGGAGGCACTGGGAAAGAAGTGGTAGAGAACCGGGAGGGAATTGGGATGTACGGGGATGAACTGGTAGGAAACTGGGATGTACTGGCATGGAACGGGGATGTATTGGGATGTACAGGAACAGAACTGGAATGTACAGCGATGTATTGGGATGTACTGGCAGCGAGCTGGGATTTACTGGGATGTACTGGGAGGAAACTGGGATATACTGGGAGGCACTGGGAGGGTAGTGGGTGTCAACTGGGACATTCCAGTTTCCTCCCAGTACATCCCAGTTCCCTACCAGTGCAGCCCAGTACATCCCAGATCCCTCCCAGTACATCCCAGATCCCTCCCAGTCTGTCCCAGTACATCCCAGTACATCCCAGTTCCCTCACAGTACATCCCAGTTCCCTCCCAGTTCACACACAGTTCACTCCCAGTTCCATTCCAGTACATCCCAGTACATGCCTGTTGCCTCCCAGTTTCCTCTAAGTACATCCCAGTACTTCAAAGTTCCCTCCCAGTACATCCCAGTTCCCTCCCAGTACATCCCAGTTCTCTCCCAGTACATCCCAGTTCCCTCCCAGTTCCCTCCTACTACATACCAGTTCCCTCCCAGTTCACTCCCAGTACATCCCAGTACTTCACAGTTCCATCCCAGTACATCCCAGTACGTCCCCGTTCCCCTCAGTACATAACACTTCCCTCCCAGTACATACCAGTACATCCCAGTGTCCTCACAGTACGTCCCAGTTCCCTCCCAGTTCACTCCCAGTACATAACAGTTACCTCCCAGTACATCCCAGTACATCCCAGTAGATCCTGGTACATCCCAAATCCCTGCCAGTTCCACCCGGTACAACCCAGTACAAGCCTGTACATCCTAGTTCCTCCACAGTACATCCTAGGGCATCCCTGCACATTGTAGTGCCTCCCAGTACATCCCAGGTCCCTCCCAGTACTGGGAGGGACCTGGGATTAACTGGGAGGGACCTGGGATTTACTGGGAGGGACCTGGGATGTACTGGGAGGGACCTGGGATGTACTGGGATGTAATGGGACGGAACTGGGATGTATTGGGAGGCACTGGGAAAGAAGTGGTAGCGAACCGGGAGGGAATTGGGATGTACGGGGATGAACTGGTAGGGAACTGGGATGTACTGGCATGGAACGGGGATGTATTGGGATGTACAGGAAGGGAACTGGAATGTACTGCGATGTACTGGGAGCAAACTGGGATTTACTGGGATGTACTGGGAGGAAACTGGGATATACTGGGAGGAAACTGGGAGGAAAGTGGGTGTCAACTGGGACATTCCAGTTTCCTCCCAGTACATCCCAGTTCCCTACCAGTGCATCCCAGTCCGTCCCAGTTCCCTCCCAGTCCATCCCAGTACATCCCAGTTCCCTCCCAGTTCACTCCCAGTACATAACAGATACCTCCCAGTACATCCCAGTACATCCCAGTAGATCCTGGTACATCCCAAATCCCTGCCAGTTCCACCCGGTACAACCCAGTACAAGACTGTACATCCTAGTTCCTCCACAGTACATCCCAGGGCATCCCCGCACATTGTAGTGCCTCCCAGTACATCCCAGGTCCCTCCCAGTTCACTCCCAGTACACAACAGTTACCTCCCAGTACATCCCAGTACATCCTAGTAGATCCTGGTACATCCCAAATCCCTGCCAGTTCCACCCGGTACAACCCAGTACAAGCCTGTACATCCTAGTTCCTCCACAGTACATCCCAGGGCATCCCCGCACATTGTAGTGCCTCCCAGTACATCCCAGGTCCCTCCCAGTACTGGGAGGGACCTGGGATGTACTGGAAGGGAACTGGGATGTACTGGGAGGGAACTGGGACGTACTGGGAGGGAACTGGGATGTACTGGGATGTAATGGGACGAAACTGGGATGTAATGGGACGGAACTGGGAATGAAGTGGTAGTGAACCGGGAGGGAATTGGGATGTACGGGGATGAACTGGTAGGGAACTAGGATGTACTCGCATGGAACGGGGATGTATTGGGATGTACAGGAAGAGAACTGGAATGTACAGCGATGTATTGGGATGTACTGGCAGCGAGCTGGGATTTACTGGGATGTACTGGGAGGAAACTGGGACGTACTGGGAGGGAACTGGGATGTACTGGGATGTAATGGGACGGAACTGGGATGTATTGGGAGGCACTGGGAAAGAAGTGGTAGTGAACCGGGAGGGAATTGGGATGTACGGGGATGAACTGGTAGGGAACTGGGATGTACTGGCATGGAACGGGGATGTATTGGGATGTACAGGAACAGAACTGGAATGTACTGGGATGTACTGGGAGCAAACTGGGATTTACTGGGATGTACTGGGAGGAAACTGGGATATACTGGGAGGAAACTGGGATATACTGGGAGGAAACTGGGAGGGAAGTGGGTGTCAACTGGGACATTCCAGTTTCCTCCCAGTACATCCCAGTTCCCTACCAGTGCAGCCCAGTACATCCCAGTTCCCTCCCACTACATCCCAGTACATCCCAGTTCCCTCCCAGTACATACCAGTTCCCTCCCAGTACATCCCAGTTCCAACCCAGTACATCCCAGTTCCCACCCAGTACATCCTACTACATACCAGTTCCCTCCCAGTTCACTCCCAGTACATCCCAGTACTTCACAGTTCCCTCCCAGTACATCCCAGTACGTCCCAGTTCCCCTCAGTACATAACACTTCCCTCCCAGTACATACCAGTACATCCCAGTGTCGTCACAGTACGTCCCAGTTCCCTCCCAGTACATCCCAGTTCCCTCCCAGTTCACTCCCAGTACATAACAGTTACCTCCCAGTACATAACAGTTACCTCCCAGTACATCCCAGTAGATCCTGGTACATCCCAAATCCCTGCCAGTTCCACCCGGTACAACCCAGTACAAGCCTGTACATCCTAGTTCCTCCACAGTACATCCCAGGGCATCCCCGCACATTGTAGTGCCTCCCAGTACATCCCAGTTCCCTCCCAGTACTGGGAGGGACCTGGGATGTACTGGGAGGGACCTGGGATGTATTGGGAGGGACCTGGGATGTACTGGGATGTAATGGGACGGAACTGGGATGTAATGGGACGGAACTGGGAAAGAAGTGGTAGTGAACCGGGAGGAAATTGGGATGTACTGGGATGAACTGGTAGGGAACTGGGATGTACTGGCATGGAACGGGGATGTATTGGGATGTACAGGAACGGAACTGGAATGTACTGCGATGTACTGGGATGTACTGGGAGCAAACTGGGATTTACTGGGATGTACTGGGAGGAAACTGGGATATACTGGGAGGCACTGGGGGGGAAGTGGGTGTCAACTGGGACATTCCAGTTTCCTCCCAGTACATCCCAGTTCCCTACCAGTGCAGCCCAGTACATCCCAGATCCCTCCCAGTACATCCCAGTTCCCTCCCAGTCCGTCCCAGTACATCCCAGTACATCCCAGTTCCCTCACAGTACATCCCAGTTCCCTCACAGTTCACACACAGTTCACTCCCAGTTCCATTCCAGTACATCCCAGTACATGCCACTTTCCTCCAAGTAAATCCCAGTTCCCTCCCACTACATCCAAGTTCCCTCCCACTTCCCTCTAAGTACATCCCAGTACTTCACAGTTCTCTAAGTACATCCCAGTACTTCACAGTTCACTCCCAGTACATCCCAGTTCCCCCTCGGCACATAACAGTTCCCTCCCAGTACACCCCAGTACATCCCAGTTCCCTCCCAGTATGTCCCACTACATCCCAGTTCCCTCCCAGTCCATCCCAGTTCCCTCCCAGTAAATCCCAATTCCCAACACTTTCCACCCAGTACATCCCAGTTCCCTCCCAGTACATCCCAGTTCCCTCTAAGTACATCCCAGTACTTCACAGTTCCCTCCCAGTTCACTCCCAGTTCCCTCCCAGTACATCCCAGTTCCCTCTAAGTACATCCCAATACTTCATAGTTCCCTCCCAGCACGTCCCAGTACGTCCCAGTTCCCCTCAGTACATAACACTTCCCTCCCAGTACATACCAGTACATCCCAGTGTCCTCACAGTACATCCCAGTTCCCTCCCAGTACATCCCAGTTCTCTCCCAGTTCACTCCCAGTACACAACAGTTACCTCCCAGTACATCCCAGTACATCCCAGTAGATCCTGGTACATCCCAAATCCCTGCCAGTTCCACCCGGTACAACCCGGTACAAGCCTCTACATCCTAGTTCCTCCACAGTACATCCCAGGGCATCCCCGCACATTGCAGTGCCTCCCAGTACATCCCAGGTCCCTCCCAGTACTGGGAGGGAACTGGGATGTACTGGGAGGGAACTGGGACGTACTGGGAGGGAACTGGGATGTACTGGGATGTAATGGGACGGAACTGGGATGTATTGGGAGGCACTGGGAAAGAAGTGGTAGTGAACCGGGAGGGAACTGGGATGTACGGGGATGAACTGGTAGGAAACTGGGATGTACTGGCATGGAACGGGGATGTATTGGGATGTACAGGAACAGAACTGGAATGTACAGCGATGTATTGGCATGTACTGGCAGCGAGCTGGGATTTACTGGGATGTACTGGGAGGAAACTGGGATATACTGGGAGGAAACTGGGATATACTGGGAGGCATTGGGAGGGAAGTGGGTGTCAACTGGGACATTCCAGTTTCCTCCCAGTACATCCCAGTTCCCTACCAGTGCAGCCCAGTACATCCCAGTTCCCTCCCAGTCTGTCCCAATCCCCTCCCAGTACATCCCAGTTCCCTGCCAGTATGTCCCAGTACATCCCAGTTCCCTCCCAGTACATACCAGTTCCCTCCCAGTACATCCCAGTTCCCTCCCAGTTCCCTCCCACTACATCCTAGTACATCCCAGTTCCCTCCCAGTACATCCCAGTTCCCTCCCGGTACATCCCAGTTCCCACCCAGTACATCCTACTACATACCAGTTCCCTCCCAGTTCACTCCCAGTACATCCCAGTACTTCACAGTTCCCTCCCAGTACATCCCAGTACGTCCCAGTTCCCCTCAGTACATAACACTTCCCACCCAGTACATACCAGTACATCCCAGTGTCCTCACAGGACGTCCCAGTTCCCTCCCAGTACATCCCAGTTCCCTCCCAGTTCACTCCCAGTACATAACAGTTACCTCCCAGTACATCCCAGTAGATCCTGGTACATCCCAAATCCCAGCCAGTTCCACCCGGTACAACCCAGTACAAGCCTGTACATCCTAGTTCCTCCACGGTACATCCCAGGGCATCCCCGCACATTGTAGTGCCTCCCAGTACATCCCAGTTCCCTCCCAGTACTGGGAGGGACCTGGGATGTACTGGGAGGGAACTGGGACGTACTGGGAGGGAACTGGGATGTACTGGGATGTAATGGGACGGAACTGGGATGTATTGGGAGGCACTGGGAAAGAAGTGGTAGTGAACCGGGAGGGAACTGGGATGTACGGGGATGAACTGGTAGGAAACTGGGATGTACTGGCATGGAACGGGGATGTATTGGGATGTACAGGAACAGAACTGGAATGTACAGCGATGTATTGGCATGTACTGGCAGCGAGCTGGGATTTAATGGGATGTACTGGGAGGAAACTGGGATATACTGGGAGGAAACTGGGATATACTGGGAGGCATTGGGAGGGAAGTGGGTGTCAACTGGGACATTCCAGTTTCCTCCCAGTACATCCCAGTTGCCTACCAGTGCAGCCCAGAACATCCCAGTTCCCTCCCAGTCCGTCCCAATCCCCTCCCAGTACATCCCAGTTCCCTGCCAGTATGTCCCAGTACATCCCAGTTCCCTCCCAGTACATACCAGTTCCCTCCCAGTACATCCCAGTTACCTCCCTGTTCCTTCCCAGTACATAACAGTTACCTCCCAGTACATCCCAGTAGATCCTGGTACATACAAAATCCCTGCCAGTTCCACCCGGTACAACCCAGTACAAGCCTGTACATCCTAGTTCCTCCACAGTACATCCCAGGGCATCCCCGCACATTGTAGTGCCTCCCAGTACATCCCAGATCCCTCCCAGTACTGGGAGGGACCTGGGATGTACTGGGAGGGAACTGGGACGTACTGGGAGGGAACTGGGATGTACTGGGATGTAATGGGACGGAACTGGGAAAGAAGTGGTAGTGAACCGGTAGGGAATTGGGATGTACGGGGATGAACTGGTAGGGAACTGGGATGTACTGGCATGGAATGGGGATGTATTGGGATGTACAGGAACGGAACTGGAATGTACTGCGATGTACTGGGATGTACTGGGAGCAAACTGGGATTTACTGGGATGTACTGGGAGGAAACTGGGATATACTGGGAGGCACTGGGAGGGAAGTGGGTGTCAACTGGGACATTCCAGTTTCCTCCCAGTACATCCCAGTTCCCTACCAGTGCAGCCCAGTACATCCCAGATCCCTCCCAGTACATCCCAGTTCCCTCCCAGTCCGTCCCAGTACATCCCAGTACATCCCAGTTCCCTCACAGTACATCCCAGTTCCCTCCCAGTAAATCCCAGTTCCCAACACTTTCCACCCAGTACATCCCAGTTCCCTCCCAGTACATCCCAGTTCCCTCTAAGTACATCCCAGTACTTCACAGTTCCCTCCCAGTTCACTCCCAGTACACAACAGTTACCTCCCAGTACATCCCAGTACATCCTAGTAGATACTAGGACATTTCAAATCCCTGCCAGTTCCACCCGGTACAACCGAGTACAAGCCTGTACATCCTAGTTCCTCCACGGTACATCCCTGTGCATCCCCGCACATTGTAGTGCCTTCCAGTACATCCCAGGTCCCTCCCAGTTCACTCCCAGTACACAACAGTTACCTCCCAGTACATCCCAGTACATCCTAGTAGATCCTGGTACATCCCAAATCCCTGCCAGTTCCACCCGGTACAACCCACTACAAGCCTGTACATCCTAGTTCCTCCACAGTACATCCCAGGGCATCCCCGCACATTGTAGTGCCTCCCAGTACATCCCAGTTCCCTCCCAGTAGTGGGAGGGAACTGGGACGTACTGGGAGGGAACTGGGATGTACTGGGATGTAATGGGACGGAACTGGGATGTAATGGGACGGAACTGGGAATGAAGTGGTAGTGAACCGGGAGGGAATTGGGATGTACGGGGATGAACTGGTAGGGAACTGGGATGTACTCGCATGGAACGGGGATGTATTGGGATGTACAGGAAGAGAACTGGAATGTACAGCGATGTATTGGGATGTACTGGCAGCGAGCTGGGATTTACTGGGATGTACTGGGAGGAAACTGGGACGTACTGGGAGGGAACTGGGATGTACTGGGATGTAATGGGACGGAACTGGGATGTATTGGGAGGCACTGGGAAAGAAGTGGTAGTGAACCGGGAGGGAATTGGGATGTACGGGGATGAACTGGTAGGGAACTGGGATGTACTGGCATGGAACGGGGATGTATTGGGTTGTACAGGAACAGAACTGGAATGTACTGGGATGTACTGGGAGCAAACTGGGATTTACTGGGATGTACTGGGAGGAAACTGGGATATACTGGGAGGAAACTGGGATATACTGGGAGGAAACTGGGAGGGAAGTGGGTGTCAACTGGGACATTCCAGTTTCCTCCCAGTACATCCCAGTTCCCTACCAGTGCAGCCCAGTACATCCCAGTTCCCTCCCACTACATCCCAGTACATCCCAGTTCCCTCCCAGTACATACCAGTTCCCTCCCAGTACATCCCAGTTCCAACCCAGTACATCCCAGTTCCCACCCAGTACATCCTACTACATACCAGTTCCCTCCCAGTTCACTCCCAGTACATCCCAGTACTTCACAGTTCCCTCCCAGTACATCCCAGTACGTCCCAGTTCCCCTCAGTACATAACACTTCCCTCCCAGTACATACCAGTACATCCCAGTGTCCTCACAGTAAGTCCCAGTTCCCTCACAGTACATCCCAGTTCCCTCCCAGTTCACTCCCAGTACATAACAGTTACTTCCCAGTACATAACAGTTACCTCCCAGTACATCCCAGTAGATCCTGGTACATCCCAAATCCCTGCCAGTTCCACCCGGTACAACCCAGTACAAGCCTGTACATCCTAGTTCCTCCACAGTACATCCCAGGGCATCCCCGCACATTGTAGTGCCTCCCAGTACATCCCAGTTCCCTCCCAGTACTGGGAGGGACCTGGGATGTACTGGGAGGGACCTGGGATGTATTGGGAGGGACCTGGGATGTACTGGGATGTAATGGGACGGAACTGGGATGTAATGGGACGGAACTGGGAAAGAAGTGGTAGTGAACCGGGAGGAAATTGGGATGTACTGGGATGAACTGGTAGGGAACTGGGATGTACTGGCATGGAACGGGGATGTATTGGGATGTACAGGAACGGAACTGGAATGTACTGCGATGTACTGGGATGTACTGGGAGCAAACTGGGATTTACTGGGATGTACTGGGAGGAAACTGGGATATACTGGGAGGCACTGGGGGGGAAGTGGGTGTCAACTGGGACATTCCAGTTTCCTCCCAGTACATCCCAGTTCCCTACCAGTGCAGCCCAGTACATCCCAGATCCCTCCCAGTACATCCCAGTTCCCTCCCAGTCCGTCCCAGTACATCCCAGTACATCCCAGTTCCCTCACAGTACATCCCAGTTCCCTCACAGTTCACACACAGTTCACTCCCAGTTCCATTCCAGTACATCCCAGTACATGCCACTTTCCTCCAAGTAAATCCCAGTTCCCTCCCACTACATCCAAGTTCCCTCCCACTTCCCTCTAAGTACATCCCAGTACTTCACAGTTCACTCCCAGTACATCCCAGTTCCCCCTCGGCACATAACAGTTCCCTCCCAGTACACCCCAGTACATCCCAGTTCCCTCCCAGTATGTCCCACTACATCCCAGTTCCCTCCCAGTCCATCCCAGTTCCCTCCCAGTAAATCCCAATTCCCAACACTTTCCACCCAGTACATCCCAGTTCCCTCCCAGTACATCCCAGTTCCCTCTAAGTACATCCCAGTACTTCACAGTTCCCTCCCAGTTCACTCCCAGTTCCCTCCCAGTACATCCCAGTTCCCTCTAAGTACATCCCAATACTTCATAGTTCCCTCCCAGCACGTCCCAGTACGTCCCAGTTCCCCTCAGTACATAACACTTCCCTCCCAGTACATACCAGTACATCCCAGTGTCCTCACAGTACATCCCAGTTCCCTCCCAGTACATCCCAGTTCTCTCCCAGTTCACTCCCAGTACACAACAGTTACCTCCCAGTACATCCCAGTACATCCCAGTAGATCCTGGTACATCCCAAATCCCTGCCAGTTCCACCCGGTACAACCCGGTACAAGCCTCTACATCCTAGTTCCTCCACAGTACATCCCAGGGCATCCCCGCACATTGCAGTGCCTCCCAGTACATCCCAGGTCCCTCCCAGTACTGGGAGGGAACTGGGATGTACTGGGAGGGAACTGGGACGTACTGGGAGGGAACTGGGATGTACTGGGATGTAATGGGACGGAACTGGGATGTATTGGGAGGCACTGGGAAAGAAGTGGTAGTGAACCGGTAGGGAATTGGGATGTACGGGGATGAACTGGTAGGAAACTGGGATGTACTGGCATGGAACGGGGATGTATTGGGATGTACAGGAACAGAACTGGAATGTACAGCGATGTATTGGCATGTACTGGCAGCGAGCTGGGATTTACTGGGATGTACTGGGAGGAAACTGGGATATACTGGGAGGAAACTGGGATATACTGGGAGGCATTGGGAGGGAAGTGGGTGTCAACTGGGACATTCCAGTTTCCTCCCAGTACATCCCAGTTCCCTACCAGTGCAGCCCAGTACATCCCAGTTCCCTCCCAGTCTGTCCCAATCCCCTCCCAGTACATCCCAGTTCCCTGCCAGTATGTCCCAGTACATCCCAGTTCCCTCCCAGTACATACCAGTTCCCTCCCAGTACATCCCAGTTCCCTCCCAGTTCCCTCCCACTACATCCTAGTACATCCCAGTTCCCTCCCAGTACATCCCAGTTCCCTCCCGGTACATCCCAGTTCCCACCCAGTACATCCTACTACATACCAGTTCCCTCCCAGTTCACTCCCAGTACATCCCAGTACTTCACAGTTCCCTCCCAGTACATCCCAGTACGTCCCAGTTCCCCTCAGTACATAACACTTCCCTCCCAGTACATACCAGTACATCCCAGTGTCCTCACAGTACGTCCCAGTTCCCTCCCAGTACATCCCAGTTCCCTCCCAGTTCACTCCCAGTACATAACAGTTACCTCCCAGTACATCCCAGTAGATCCTGGTACATCCCAAATCCCTGCCAGTTCCACCCGGTACAACCCAGTACAAGCCTGTACATCCTAGTTCCTCCACGGTACATCCCAGGGCATCCCCGCACATTGTAGTGCCTCCCAGTACATCCCAGTTCCCTCCCAGTACTGGGAGGGAACTGGGACGTACTGGGAGGGAACTGGGATGTACTGGGATGTAATGGGACGGAACTGGGATGTATTGGGAGGCACTGGGAAAGAAGTGGTAGTGAACCGGGAGGGAATTGGGATGTACGGGGATGAACTGGTAAGAAACTGGGATGTACTGGCATGGAACGGGGATGTATTGGGATGTACAGGAACGGAACTGGAATGTACTGCGATGTACTGGGATGTACTGGGAGCGAACTGGGATTTACTGGGATGTACTGGGAGGAAACTGGGATATACTGGGAGGCACTGGGAGGGAAGTGGGTGTCAACTGGGACATTCCAGTTTCCTCCCAGTACATCCCAGTTACCTCCCTGTTCCTTCCCAGTACATAACAGTTACCTCCCAGTACATCCCAGTAGATCCTGGTACATCCCAAATCCCTGCCAGTTCCACCCGGTACAACCCAGTACAAGCCTGTACATCCTAGTTCCTCCACAGTACATCCCAGGGCATCCCCGCACATTGTAGTGCCTCCCAGTACATCCCAGTTCCCTCCCAGTCCGTCCCAGTACATCCCAGTACATCCCAGTTCCCTCACAGTACATCCCAGTTCCCTCACAGTTCACACACAGTTCACTCCCAGTTCCATTCCAGTACATCCCAGTACATGCCACTTTCCTCCAAGTAAACCCCAGTTCCCTCCCACTACATCCAAGTTCCCTCCCACTTCCCTCTAAGTACATCCCAGTACTTCACAGTTCACTCCCTGTACATCCCAGTTCCCCCTCGGTACATAACAGTTCCCTCCCAGTACACCCCAGTACATCCCAGTTCCCTCCCAGTATGTCCCACTACATCCCAGTTCCCTCCCAGTCCATCCCAGTTCCCTCCCAGTAAATCCCAATTCCCAACACTTTCCACCCAGTACATCCCAGTTCCCTCCCAGTACATCCCAGTTCCCTCTAAGTACATCCCAGTACTTCACAGTTCCCTCCCAGTTCACTCCCAGTTCCCTCCCAGTACATCCCAGTTCCCTCTAAGTACATCCCAATACTTCATAGTTCCCTCCCAGCACGTCCCAGTACGTCCCAGTTCCCCTCAGTACATAACACTTCCCTCCCAGTACATACCAGTACATCCCAGTGTCCTCACAGTACATCCCAGTTCCCTCCCAGTACATCCCAGTTCTCTCCCAGTTCACTCCCAGTACACAACAGTTACCTCCCAGTACCTCCCAGTACATCCCAGTAGATCCTGGTACATCCCAAATCCCTGCCAGTTCCACCCGGTACAACCCGGTACAAGCCTCTACATCCTAGTTCCTCCACAGTACATCCCAGGGCATTCCCGCACATTGTAGTGCCTCCCAGTACATCCCAGTTCCCTCCCAGTACTGGGAGGGACCTGGGATGTACTGGGAGGGAACTGGGACGTACTGGGAGGGAACTGGGATGTACTGGGATGTAATGGGACGGAACTGGGATGTATTGGGAGGCACTGGGAAAGAAGTGGTAGTGAACCGGGAGGGAATTGGGATGTACGGGGATGAACTGGTAGGAAACTGGGATGTACTGGCATGGAACGGGGATGTATTGGGATGTACAGGAACAGAACTGGAATGTACAGCGATGTATTGGCATGTACTGGCAGCGAGCTGGGATTTACTGGGATGTACTGGGAGGAAACTGGGATATACTGGGAGGAAACTGGGATATACTGGGAGGCATTGGGAGGGAAGTGGGTGTCAACTGGGACATTCCAGTTTCCTCCCAGTACATCCCAGTTGCCTACCAGTGCAGCCCAGAACATCCCAGTTCCCTCCCAGTCCGTCCCAATCCCCTCCCAGTACATCCCAGTTCCCTGCCAGTATGTCCCAGTACATCCCAGTTCCCTCCCAGTACATACCAGTTCCCTCCCAGTACATCCCAGTTCCCTCCCAGTTCCCTCCCACTACATCCCAGTACATCCCAGTTCCCTCCCAGTACATACCAGTTCCCTCCCAGTACATCCCAGTACATCCTGGTACATCCCAGTTCCCACCCAGTACATCCTACTACATACCAGTTCCCTCCCAGTTCACTCCCAGTACATCCCAGTACTTCACAGTTCCCTCCCAGTACATCCCAGTACGTCCCAGTTCCCCTCAGTACATAACACTTCCCTCCCAGTACATACCAGTACATCCCAGTGTCCTCACGGTACGTCCCAGTTCCCTCCCAGTACATCCCAGTTCCCTACCAGTTCACTCCCAGTACATAACAGTTTCCTCCCAGTACATCCCAGTAGATCCTGGTACATCCCAAATCCCTGCCAGTTCCACCCGGTACAACCCAGTACAAGCCTGTACATCCTAGTTCCTCCACAGTACATCCCAGGGCATCCCCGCACATTGTAGTGCATCCCAGTACATCCCAGTTCCCTCCCAGTACTGGGAGGGACCTGGGATGTACTGGGAGGGAACTGGGACGTACTGGGAGGGAACTGGGATGTACTGGGATGTAATGGGACGGAACTGGGATGTATTGGGAGGCACTGGGAAAGAAGTGGTAGTGAACCGGTAGGGAATTGGGATGTACGGGGATGAACTGGTAGGAAACTGGGATGTACTGGCATGGAACGGGGATGTATTGGGATGTACAGGAACGGAACTGGAATGTACTGCGATGTACTGGGAGCAAACTGGGATTTACTGGGATGTACTGGGAGGAAACTGGGATATACTGGGAGGAAACTGGGATATACTGGGAGGAAACTGGGAGGGAAGTGGGTGTCAACTGGGACATTCCAGTTTCCTCCCAGTACATCCCAGTTCCCTACCAGTGCAGCCCAGTACATCCCAGTTCCCTCCCAGTCCGTCCCAATCCCCTCCCAGTACATCCCAGTTCCCTGCCAGTATGTCCCAGTACATCCCAGTTCCCTCCCAGTACATACCAGTTCCCTCCCAGTACATCCCAGTTCCCTCCCAGTTCCCTCCCACTACATCCCAGTACATACCAGTTCCCTCCCAGTACATACCAGTTCCCTCCCAGTAAATCCCAGTTCCCTCCCAGTACATCCCAGTTCCCACCCAGTACATCCTACTACATACCAGTTCCCTCCCAGTTCACTCCCAGTACATCCCAGTACTTCACAGTTCCCTCCCAGTACATCCCAGTACGTCCCAGTTCCCCTCAGTACATAACACTTCCCTCCCAGTACATACCAGTACATCCCAGTGTCCTCACAGTACGTCCCAGTTCCCTCCCAGTACATCCCAGTTCCCTACCAGTACATCCCAGTTCCCTCCCTGTTCCTTCCCAGTACATAACAGTTACCTCCCAGTACATCCCAGTAGATCCTGGTACATCCCAAATCCCTGCCAGTTCCACCCGGTACAACCCAGTACAAGCCTGTACATCCTAGTTCCTCCACAGTACATCCCAGGGCATCCCCGCACATTGTAGTGCCTCCCAGTACATCCCAGTTCCCTCCCAGTACTGGGAGGGACCTGGGATGTACTGGAAGGGAACTGGGATGTACTGGGAGGGAACTGGGATGTACTGGGATGTAATGGGACGGAACTGGGATGTAATGGGACGGAACTGGGAAAGAAGTTGTAGTGAACCGGGAGGGAACTGGAATGTACGGGGATGAACTGGTTGGGAACTGGGATGTACTGGCATGGAACGGGGATGTATTGGGATGTACAGGAATGGAACTGGAATGTACTGCGATGTACTGGGATGTACTGGCAGCGAACTGGGATTTACTGGGATGTACTGGGAGGAAACTGGGATATACTGGGAGGCACTGGGAGGGAAGTGGGTGTCAACTGGGACATTCCAGTTTCCTCCCAGTACATCCCAGTTCCCTACCAGTGCAGCCCAGTACATCCCAGATCCCTCCCAGTACATCCCAGATCCCTCCCAGTCTGTCCCAGTACGTCCCAGTACATCCCAGTTCCCTCACAGTACATCCCAGTTCCCTCACAGTTCACACACAGTTCACTCCCAGTTCCATTCCAGTACATCCCAGTACATGCCACTTTCCTCCAAGTAAATCCCAGTTCCCTCCCACTACATCCAAGTTCCCTCCCACTTCCCTCTAAGTACATCCCAGTACTTCACAGTTCACTCCCAGTACATCCCAGTTCCCCCTCGGTACATAACAGTTCCCTCCCAGTACACCCCAGTACATCCCAGTTCCCTCCCAGTATGTCCCACTACATCCCAGTTCCCTCCCAGTCCATCCCAGTTCCCTCCCAGTAAATCCCAATTCCCAACACTTTCCACCCAGTACATCCCAGTTCCCTCCCAGTACATCCCAGTTCCCTCTAAGTACATCCCAGTACTTCACAGTTCCCTCCCAGTTCACTCCCAGTTCCCTCCCAGTACATCCCAGTTCCCTCTAAGTACATCCCAATACTTCATAGTTCCCTCCCAGCACGTCCCAGTACGTCCCAGTTCCCCTCAGTACATAACACTTCCCTCCCAGTACATACCAGTACATCCCAGTGTCCTCACAGTACATCCCAGTTCCCTCCCAGTACATCCCAGTTCTCTCCCAGTTCACTCCCAGTACACAACAGTTACCTCCCAGTACATCCCAGTACATCCCAGTAGATCCTGGTACATCCCAAATCCCTGCCAGTTCCACCCGGTACAACCCGGTACAAGCCTCTACATCCTAGTTCCTCCACAGTACATCCCAGGGCATCCCTGCACATTGTAGTGCCTCCCAGTACATCCCAGGTCCCTCCCAGTTCCCTCCCACTACATCCCAGTACATCCCAGTTCCCTCCCAGTACATACCAGTTCCCTCCCAGTACATCCCAGTTCCCACCCAGTACATCCTACTACATACCAGTTCCCTCCCAGTTCACTCCCAGTACATCCCAGTACTTCACAGTTCCCTCCCAGTACATCCCAGTACGTCCCAGTTCCCCTCAGTACATAACACTTCCCTCCCAGTACATACCAGTACATCCCAGTGTCCTCACAGTACGTCCCAGTTCCCTCCCAGTACATCCCAGTTCCCTACCAGTACATCCCAGTTCCCTCCCTGTTCCTTCCCAGTACATAACAGTTACCTCCCAGTACATCCCAGTAGATCCTGGTACATCCCAAATCCCTGCCAGTTCCACCCGGTACAACCCAGTACAAGCCTGTACATCCTAGTTCCTCCACAGTACATCCCAGGGCATCCCCGCACATTGTAGTGCCTCCCAGTACATCCCAGTTCCCTCCCAGTACTGGGAGGGACCTGGGATGTACTGGAAGGGAACTGGGATGTACTGGGAGGGACCTGGGATGTACTGGGATGTAATGGGACGGAACTGGGATGTAATGGGACGGAACTGGGAAAGAAGTGGTAGTGAACCGGGAGGGAACTGGAATGTACGGGGATGAACTGGTTGGGAACTGGGATGTACTGGCATGGAACGGGGATGTATTGGGATGTACAGGAACGGAACTGGAATGTACTGCGATGTACTGGGATGTACTGGCAGCGAGCTGGGATTTACTGGGATGTACTGGGAGGAAACTGGGATATACTGGGAGGCACTGGGAGGGAAGTGGGTGTCAACTGGGACATTCCAGTTTCCTCCCAGTACATCCCAGTTCCCTACCAGTGCAGCCCAGTACATCCCAGATCCCTCCCAGTACATCCCAGATCCCTCCCAGTCTGTCCCAGTACGTCCCAGTACATCCCAGTTCCCTCACAGTACATCCCAGTTCCCTCACAGTTCACACACAGTTCACTCCCAGTTCCATTCCAGTACATCCCAGTACATGCCACTTTCCTCCAAGTAAATCCCAGTTCCCTCCCACTACATCCAAGTTCCCTCCCACTTCCCTCTAAGTACATCCCAGTACTTCACAGTTCACTCCCAGTACATCCCAGTTCCCCCTCGGTACATAACAGTTCCCTCCCAGTACACCCCAGTACATCCCAGTTCCCTCCCAGTATGTCCCACTACATCCCAGTTCCCTCCCAGTCCATCCCAGTTCCCTCCCAGTAAATCCCAATTCCCAACACTTTCCACCCAGTACATCCCAGTTCCCTCCCAGTACATCCCAGTTCCCTCTAAGTACATCCCAGTACTTCACAGTTCCCTCCCAGTTCACTCCCAGTTCCCTCCCAGTACATCCCAGTTCCCTCTAAGTACATCCCAATACTTCATACTTCCCTCCCAGCACGTCCCAGTACGTCCCAGTTCCCCTCAGTACATAACACTTCCCTCCCAGTACATACCAGTACATCCCAGTGTCCTCACAGTACATCCCAGTTCCCTCCCAGTACATCCCAGTTCACTCCCAGTTCACTCCCAGTACACAACAGTTACCTCCCAGTACATCCCAGTACATCCCAGTACATCCCAGTAGATCCTGGTACATCCCAAATCCCTGCCAGTTCCACCCGGTACAACCCGGTACAAGCCTCTACATCCTAGTTCCTCCACAGTACATCCCAGGGCATCCCCGCACATTGTAGTGCCTCCCAGTACATCCCAGTTCCCTCCCAGTACTGGGAGGGACCTGGGATGTACTGGGAGGGAACTGGGACGTACTGGGAGGGAACTGGGATGTACTGGGATGTAATGGGACGGAACTGGGATGTATTGGGAGGCACTGGGAAAGAAGTGGTAGTGAACCGGGAGGGAATTGGGATGTACGGGGATGAACTGGTAGGAAACTGGGATGTACTGGCATGGAACGGGGATGTATTGGGATGTACAGGAACAGAACTGGAATGTACTGCGATGTACTGGGAGCAAACTGGGATTTACTGGGATGTACTGGGAGGAAAATGGGATATACTGGGAGGAAACTGGGATATACTGGGAGGAAACTGGGAGGGAAGTGGGTGTCAACTGGGACATTCCAGTTTCCTCCCAGTACATCCCAGTTCCCTACCAGTGCAGCCCAGTACATCCCAGATCCCTCCCAGTCCCTCCCATGACATCCCAGTACATCCCAGTTCCCTCACAGTACATCCCAGTTCCCTCCCAGTTCACACACAGTTCACTCCCAGTTCCATTCCAGTACATCCCAGTACATGCCAGTTGCCTCCCAGTTTCCTCTAAGTACATCCCAGTACTTTAAAGTTCCCTCCCAGTACATCCCAGTTCCCTCCCAGTACATCCCAGTACTTCACAGTTCACTCCCACTACATCCCAGTACGTCCCAGTTCCCCCTTGGTACATAACACTTCCCTCCCAATACATCCAAGTTCCCTCCCAGTACATCCCAATCCCCTCCCAGTACATCCCAGTTCCCTGCCAGTATGTCCCAGTACATCCCAGTTCCCTGCCAGTACATACCAGTTCGTCCCAGTACATCCCAGTTCCCTCCCAGTTCCCTCCCACTACATCCCAGTTCCCTCCCAGTACATACCAGTTCCCTCCCAGTACATCCCAGTACATCCTGGTACATCCCAGTTCCCACCCAGTACATCCTACTACATACCAGTTCCCTCCCAGTTCACTCCCAGTACATCCCAGTACTTCACAGTTCCCTCCCAGTACATCCCAGTACGTCCCAGTTCCCCTCAGTACATAACACTTCCCTCCCAGTACATAACAGTACATCCCAGTGTCCTCACAGTACGTCCCAGTTCCCTCACAGTACATCCCAGTTCCCTACCAGTACGTCCCAGTTCCCTCCCAGTTCACTCCCAGTACATAACAGTTACCTCCCAGTACATCCCAGTAGATCCTGGTACATCCCAAATCCATGCCAGTTCCACCCGGTACAACCCAGTACAAGCCTGTACATCCTAGTTCCTCCACAGTACATCCCAGGGCATCCCCGCACATTGTAGTGCCTCCCAGTACATCCCAGATCCCTCCCAGTACTGGGAGGGACCTGGGATGTACTGGGAGGGAACTGGGACGTACTGGGAGGGAACTGGGATGTACTGGGATGTAATGGGACGGAACTGGGAAAGAAGTGGTAGTGAACCGGTAGGGAATTGGGATGTACGGGGATGAACTGGTAGGGAACTGGGATGTACTGGCATGGAATGGGGATGTATTGGGATGTACAGGAACGGAACTGGAATGTACTGCGATGTACTGGGATGTACTGGGAGCAAACTGGGATTTACTGGGATGTACTGGGAGGAAACTGGGATATACTGGGAGGCACTGGGAGGGAAGTGGGTGTCAACTGGGACATTCCAGTTTCCTCCCAGTACATCCCAGTTCCCTACCAGTGCAGCCCAGTACATCCCAGATCCCTCCCAGTACATCCCAGTTCCCTCCCAGTCCGTCCCAGTACATCCCAGTACATCCCAGTTCCCTCACAGTACATCCCAGTTCCCTCCCAGTAAATCCCAGTTCCCAACACTTTCCACCCAGTACATCCCAGTTCCCTCCCAGTACATCCCAGTTCCCTCTAAGTACATCCCAGTACTTCACAGTTCCCTCCCAGTTCACTCCCAGTACACAACAGTTACCTCCCAGTACATCCCAGTACATCCTAGTAGATACTAGGACATTTCAAATCCCTGCCAGTTCCACCCGGTACAACCGAGTACAAGCCTGTACATCCTAGTTCCTCCACGGTACATCCCTGTGCATCCCCGCACATTGTAGTGCCTTCCAGTACTTCACAGTTCCCTCCCAGTTCACTCCCAGTACACAACAGTTACCTCCCAGTACATCCCAGTACATCCTAGTAGATCCTGGTACATCCCAAATCCCTGCCAGTTCCACCCGGTACAACCCACTACAAGCCTGTACATCCTAGTTCCTCCACAGTACATCCCAGGGCATCCCCGCACATTGTAGTGCCTCCCAGTACATCCCAGTTCCCTCCCAGTAGTGGGAGGGAACTGGGACGTACTGGGAGGGAACTGGGATGTACTGGGATGTAATGGGACGGAACTGGGATGTAATGGGACGGAACTGGGAATGAAGTGGTAGTGAACCGGGAGGGAATTGGGATGTACGGGGATGAACTGGTAGGGAACTGGGATGTACTCGCATGGAACGGGGATGTATTGGGATGTACAGGAAGAGAACTGGAATGTACAGCGATGTATTGGGATGTACTGGCAGCGAGCTGGGATTTACTGGGATGTACTGGGAGGAAACTGGGACGTACTGGGAGGGAACTGGGATGTACTGGGATGTAATGGGACGGAACTGGGATGTATTGGGAGGCACTGGGAAAGAAGTGGTAGTGAACCGGGAGGGAATTGGGATGTACGGGGATGAACTGGTAGGGAACTGGGATGTACTGGCATGGAACGGGGATGTATTGGGTTGTACAGGAACAGAACTGGAATGTACTGGGATGTACTGGGAGCAAACTGGGATTTACTGGGATGTACTGGGAGGAAACTGGGATATACTGGGAGGAAACTGGGATATACTGGGAGGAAACTGGGAGGGAAGTGGGTGTCAACTGGGACATTCCAGTTTCCTCCCAGTACATCCCAGTTCCCTACCAGTGCAGCCCAGTACATCCCAGTTCCCTCCCACTACATCCCAGTACATCCCAGTTCCCTCCCAGTACATACCAGTTCCCTCCCAGTACATCCCAGTTCCAACCCAGTACATCCCAGTTCCCACCCAGTACATCCTACTACATACCAGTTCCCTCCCAGTTCACTCCCAGTACATCCCAGTACTTCACAGTTCCCTCCCAGTACATCCCAGTACGTCCCAGTTCCCCTCAGTACATAACACTTCCCTCCCAGTACATACCAGTACATCCCAGTGTCCTCACAGTACGTCCCAGTTCCCTCACAGTACATCCCAGTTCCCTCCCAGTTCACTCCCAGTACATAACAGTTACTTCCCAGTACATAACAGTTACC
Source organism: Phalacrocorax aristotelis (assembly GCF_949628215.1). Taxonomy (NCBI): domain Eukaryota; kingdom Metazoa; phylum Chordata; class Aves; order Suliformes; family Phalacrocoracidae; genus Phalacrocorax; species Phalacrocorax aristotelis. The sequence continues at coordinate 313,941 of NW_027441125.1, read as the reverse complement.
TCCCAGTACATCCCAGTAGATCCTGGTACATCCCAAATCCCTGCCAGTTCCACCCGGTACAACCCAGTACAAGCCTGTACATCCTAGTTCCTCCACAGTACATCCCAGGGCATCCCCGCACATTGTAGTGCCTCCCAGTACATCCCAGTTCCCTCCCAGTACTGGGAGGGACCTGGGATGTACTGGGAGGGACCTGGGATGTATTGGGAGGGACCTGGGATGTACTGGGATGTAATGGGACGGAACTGGGATGTAATGGGACGGAACTGGGAAAGAAGTGGTAGTGAACCGGGAGGAAATTGGGATGTACTGGGATGAACTGGTAGGGAACTGGGATGTACTGGCATGGAACGGGGATGTATTGGGATGTACAGGAACGGAACTGGAATGTACTGCGATGTACTGGGATGTACTGGGAGCAAACTGGGATTTACTGGGATGTACTGGGAGGAAACTGGGATATACTGGGAGGCACTGGGGGGGAAGTGGGTGTCAACTGGGACATTCCAGTTTCCTCCCAGTACATCCCAGTTCCCTACCAGTGCAGCCCAGTACATCCCAGATCCCTCCCAGTACATCCCAGTTCCCTCCCAGTCCGTCCCAGTACATCCCAGTACATCCCAGTTCCCTCACAGTACATCCCAGTTCCCTCACAGTTCACACACAGTTCACTCCCAGTTCCATTCCAGTACATCCCAGTACATGCCACTTTCCTCCAAGTAAATCCCAGTTCCCTCCCACTACATCCAAGTTCCCTCCCACTTCCCTCTAAGTACATCCCAGTACTTCACAGTTCACTCCCAGTACATCCCAGTTCCCCCTCGGCACATAACAGTTCCCTCCCAGTACACCCCAGTACATCCCAGTTCCCTCCCAGTATGTCCCACTACATCCCAGTTCCCTCCCAGTCCATCCCAGTTCCCTCCCAGTAAATCCCAATTCCCAACACTTTCCACCCAGTACATCCCAGTTCCCTCCCAGTACATCCCAGTTCCCTCTAAGTACATCCCAGTACTTCACAGTTCCCTCCCAGTTCACTCCCAGTTCCCTCCCAGTACATCCCAGTTCCCTCTAAGTACATCCCAATACTTCATAGTTCCCTCCCAGCACGTCCCAGTACGTCCCAGTTCCCCTCAGTACATAACACTTCCCTCCCAGTACATACCAGTACATCCCAGTGTCCTCACAGTACATCCCAGTTCCCTCCCAGTACATCCCAGTTCTCTCCCAGTTCACTCCCAGTACACAACAGTTACCTCCCAGTACATCCCAGTAGATCCTGGTACATCCCAAATCCCTGCCAGTTCCACCCGGTACAACCCGGTACAAGCCTCTACATCCTAGTTCCTCCACAGTACATCCCAGGGCATCCCCGCACATTGCAGTGCCTCCCAGTACATCCCAGGTCCCTCCCAGTACTGGGAGGGAACTGGGATGTACTGGGAGGGAACTGGGACGTACTGGGAGGGAACTGGGATGTACTGGGATGTAATGGGACGGAACTGGGATGTATTGGGAGGCACTGGGAAAGAAGTGGTAGTGAACCGGTAGGGAATTGGGATGTACGGGGATGAACTGGTAGGAAACTGGGATGTACTGGCATGGAACGGGGATGTATTGGGATGTACAGGAACAGAACTGGAATGTACAGCGATGTATTGGCATGTACTGGCAGCGAGCTGGGATTTACTGGGATGTACTGGGAGGAAACTGGGATATACTGGGAGGAAACTGGGATATACTGGGAGGCATTGGGAGGGAAGTGGGTGTCAACTGGGACATTCCAGTTTCCTCCCAGTACATCCCAGTTCCCTACCAGTGCAGCCCAGTACATCCCAGTTCCCTCCCAGTCTGTCCCAATCCCCTCCCAGTACATCCCAGTTCCCTGCCAGTATGTCCCAGTACATCCCAGTTCCCTCCCAGTACATACCAGTTCCCTCCCAGTACATCCCAGTTCCCTCCCAGTTCCCTCCCACTACATCCTAGTACATCCCAGTTCCCTCCCAGTACATCCCAGTTCCCTCCC